>NC_072734.1:77817027-78139030 GCF_026930045.1 Uloborus diversus | reverse complement strand
ATATCAGTAGCAGCTGTTTTACCAAATTTAAAACAGTTAGTGAGAAATGAAACAAAAATTTAAAAATACTTAACCACATTTGCAATACTGTATGTAACGTTACAAATTGATTCAGAGGTTCCTACAGGGAGGGATTATGGCGCAAGTAGCGCCATTAAAGTTTTTGGGGAGGATTTTTTAAATTTATTTATTTACATTTTTAAAATTAATTTCTTTAATGTTTTCATTTTTTTTTATTTAGCCTTATTTATTGATTTATTTTTAATTTAAATTATTTATTTTATTTTATTCTGTTTATATTTAATTTCATGTATTTAATTAGTTTTTGTGTGAGTATGTCTTGGCGTAACACAAAACTTTTCTAATAAAATAATAATTATTATTATTATTATAAATCTTTACTCATAATAAAGCTGAAAGTCTCTCTGTCTGGATGTCTCCCTGTCTGGAGCGCATAGAGCCTAAACCGTTCGGCCAATTTTCATAAAATTTGGCACAAAATTAGTTTGTAGCGTGGGGGTGTGCACCTCGAAGCGATTATTCGAAAATTTGATTTTGTTCTTTTTCTATTCCAATTTTAAAAACATTTTACCGAGCAAATTATCATAACATGGACGAGTAAATTATTATAACATGGAGCAGCACATTACCATAACACGGGCGAGCAAATGAACATAGCAAATTGGCGAAAAATCCATCATCCATTATTTGTGAATATACAAGCGAACAAAATGACCTTTTACTTTTCTACTACGGGTAAAGCCGTACGGGTACCACTAATAAATAAATAAATGAAAAATATTTTTAAAAAGTAAATAAAATAAAAAAGATAACTAAAAAATAAAATAATGAATAAAAAATATTTTCAAAAAAAAAAAGTAAATAAAATAAAAAAGAGAGCTAAAAAATAAAAAAGGGAAAGAGTGTCGAGAAAAATTGAGGGGTGGGGGGATTTGTGCCATTGAACTTAGGGGAGATGGGCATCCCTGAACTGATTCGAAACTGATATCGCAGTTAAGCATCCAACAACACGTAATTATTCGAACACAGACCACAAGTTATCTCAAAGTGAATCCTTTAAAATTTATGCTTTGAATAGAAAACGATAACCAATCAAATTGCTTTCGCTCTATCCATATTCACAAATTTCAAATACATTTCCGTTGCATTACCTTTGAGGCTGTAAAGAATATTTATGCTTCTAGTACCAACATCCAGCGTTCATTAGGTGCTTTCTATTGTGTTTTGCGAGTTTGGGTGAATTCAAAAGGTTTGAACACTTTGGTACACGGATCACGAGACTAAATGTCGAAATGCTTTTAACCGAAATGCAGCTCGAATCAAGTTGCGTTTGTCATCAATGGTTTTGATACAGTTTTGACTCGGTTTGAAGAGATGTGGCCATTTGTATTGTCTGGGATGCGGTACAATTTATTGTGAAAGGACGTAAGAGTTTACTCGAACGTTTCGAGCATTGTTCTGTAGTTGCAGGGTTAAATTCTAAAGTTTAATTCGCTGTTGATTCGTGAATTGCGGCAGAATTTAGGTTTCAAATATTATTTTTGATGTGGAACAAACTGCAACGCGTTCAATTTCATCATGTGGGTAGGTTTGTATACATTCTTTTGCGTAGAATTATGGATTCGAAGCGCTACTAGGGCTAAGGGTATAGATGTGTGTGTTACTTAGAGCTGTAGTTGAAGGGAGAACGAAAATATATAGTTTTTTATTGTTAAAACTATAAAGTCGCCCGTCATGGTGTGACAGGTGAATATTTGCTTCTATGTACATTTGAACGCAGCGATGGCCTGTTTGGTCATGATTTGGTGGTTTAAGTAAAATTTGGCAGTTTAACCCTAGCTCCAGTGAATTAAACATTAACTCCAGTAGATAGCGGTCATTGTTGACCATTTTTACGTTTCTTTATTCTCCTAAAATGAAAGTCTTACCAGTAAAACAGTTAAGTTACCGGATCGAGTTCAACCTTGTCACGATAAAGTATTTCCCTGCATGTTAAACAGTACCAAAAAATATCATCAAATTATCATGCCGTGGCGTGAGTTTCATTATTGAAACACGCGGGCTACATCATCGGCTATTATTTATATGGGGATAATGCACATGTAATGTAAATTATTTTCAAACCAACCTTTGCTTTTGTGAGCCCCTACAAACCCCAAGATGAGTTCCTCCAAATATTTATATCTATGGACGCATAACTTGCTTTTAACGAGTAAGCCCCGATTAAAGCGAGCAATAGTATTGTGATTCCTAAAATTTCTATTGATTTCCAGCGCAGATTATCATTTTTTGGTAAATTTGCTTTAACATTCCGAAGCCAACCAAAGTTAGTGATAAATCATGAATCCCGAGAACAAGCAATGGCAGCACTTTTTACTTCCTTTCACAAAAAAAGGAAGTATTGTATTCGCTAAAAAAATTTCACTCAAAAATCTATCTTAATTTCCATTTTGCTCACCCTCGAATGAATGATAAGTTTTTTTTTCGACTCGATCACACGTGGAAAAGGGCCTAAGAACGTATAGACACGCGAAATATCCATTTTGACGATTCCCGAGTTAGTTACAACGAGTTTTCTCGTGACGTCTGTATGTACGTAGCGTATGTGCGTATGGGCGTATGTGCGTATGTATGTCGCATAACTCAAGAACGGTATATCCTAGAAAGTTGAAATTTTTTGCGTAGACTCCTAGTGGGGTCTAGTTGTGCATCTCTACTTTTGGTTGCATTCGGGAGTTTCTAAGAGGTCTTTTGCCCCTTTTTGGGGGAAATCATTGTTAATTTCGATGCAAACTCAAGTGATGTTACAATTTGGCGGACACTTGGCGATATATCGCCAGTCTTTCTGTCGCCAAGTTTTGTCGCCAACTTGGCGACAAATTTGGCGATTTTTTTTTTGAGCAATCACGATTGCTTATTGTTCTCACTTGACTGTTTTGATGTCCTATGATTTTATTTTTCCCCTGCCTCCCTCTGCAGCACCACCGTTGACCGGCCAAGCGAAAACAGTCTCCATATCCCACACACACGTGCATACATACATACACACACCTACACAAACACACATCTACACATACACACACATACACACATACCCACACACATACCCACACTCATGCCTGCACACAGACACAAACACATACATACGCACTACACACACACACACACGCATACCTACACACTCATGTTTGCATACAAACACACACGCATACACACACACACACGTGCACACACATTCGTGATTGCGAAAAACATAATTTCAATTCAAGATTCCAAATATTCAAATTAATATAATTTTTTTAAATCTGGTTTCAATTTGACCACTGTTGGTGATATTAGAGAGTAAACTATTGAATCACATTAAAATTGCCAATAATGGGGAAATGACACTAAATTGGAATAAAAGGAAGTCATGTGAGGCACACATCAGCTCGTTTTTAATTTGTGGAGTAGAAAAACATTTTAAAATTATATATGTGTATACATGTGTATTCCTCAAAAATAACATAGGAACGATACATTTGGAGAGTCAAAGCTTATTTAGAACTTTACAGTGAACAAAAAAAAAAAAAAGAAAAAGAAAAGAAAGCAACTATATTTAATTTTTATGATTTTTTTCACGAACTCATTTTTTGCGAGCACTCGGTTGTAACGAGCAAGTATCGCGGTACGTTTGCGCTCATTATATGCAAGTTCGACTGTACTGCACTGATCAGGTAATCACGTACCTTTGTGAATAAAAAGTAAAATAAGATATCCGATGTATTTTCATGCATAAGCTCATCTTTTTTTGCATTGGAAAAGGCGTTCCTTGTAACGCCGAAACACGTGTCTTCTGCAGTAATCTGTAATTTGTGCCATTTGACGTTGTTATTTCTTATTTTACTGCACTGATGTTACCGTAGAAGACAGAAATTTAGAGAATGAGGACTTTCCCAGGTTAAACTCAACATTCAGACAGTATCTGAAAAATATCAGATAAATATAATTATTTCTTATTTATATCTCGACGTCCACCATTCGTTTCGAGTGAATGTTGGCATTATCGGAAATTTACATTCGATCTAAACCAGAGCATATCTCTACTTGTCGATACATACTGGGGAAGGTCCGGAATGCACAGGAATATAATCAAATATTCCTCCAACGTATTTGCTGTGTATTGACATTTGCCGGTGAAAGTCGGCATTCTCCGATTTTTGACTTGCACGGTAATACATAAATTAATGCCACGTGGAGTTAGTCTGTTCGTAAATATTTTTTTAAAAATAGTAAGTGAATTATTGCAAAAAATTTCTTAAAAGTTATTATTAATTAAAGGCATTTTTCCATAAATAAAAAATGTTGAAGCTGAACGCTTTTTTTGTTATTGCTAAACCTATTATGAGATAGTATTTTATCAAAATAACTGAAGACATTTTTTTTTTAAATTTGCGTGGAGAAAAAATTTAAGCAAACAAGGAAAATGTAATAGTGATTCAAGAAAATTCTTCCACACAAAAATACTGTTTTCTCTTCTGATAAAAATAATAGGAATCCGTACTTGAAGATCAAATAGTACTATCTAAAAATAACAGGGAATAAAAAACGACGACACTGATTCTGCGTAAACGTGAGCTCCAAAACGACATTTTCTTTGCTTGGAAAAGATTCTTTTTCTATCTTACAGATATTTTACAAAAAAATTTATTTTACAAATCAAATTGAAATAAAAAACTTTGTTGGCAGAAAAGTTTCTTGAATTGCAAAAGAAAACAGCGGTTTGACTTCTGCGAGAAGTTATTCGTCTTTTTGAAGCAGTATAAAATTTATGAATAAGATAAACTTTATTAAAATGCAAAAATCCTTACTTCTACTTCTTAAACTTCTCAATAAGAAAAAAAATCAGAGAGATTTACTTAGAAAATTATCTTCTTGAAGTTTATCAGAATTTAATATTTTTGAAAATATTAAGATGTACGTTTTTGACTCTTGAAGTAGGGTCATGACAAGGGCTGCGGAGTCGGAGTAGGACTGATTTTGGGGTAAAGAAATCGGAGTCAGAGCCGGAGCCGCACTGGTTTCACGGTAAAAGAGTCGGTGTTAGAGTCGGGAATCAAATGTTTAATGTTCCAAGAGTCGGAGTCGAGGTCGGTTTTCCCTCAAAGTCTGCCACTTAGCCAGTGCTTGTGGAGTCAGAGTCGATGTCGAAAGTTTACAAGTTTCCAGAGTTGGAGTCTATTTTTCCTTAGATTCCGACACCCAGGTTGCTACCAGGGTTGCGAAGTCGGAGGGAAAATGACCGACTCCGACTCCGAGAATTTTAGAGTCTTCGACTCCAACTCTGACTCCGCAAATCACCTTCGACTCCAAATCCAATTCCTGCTCTTTAATCCCAAAGTCAGTTGGACTCCGACTCCGCATGCACTGGTAGTGTTGCAGATTTCGAGAGAAAATGACCGACTCCGAATCTTGAACTTTTAAACGTTTGAACTCCGACTCCGACTCCGCAACCCTGAATGCGACATCAATGTCGATGTTATAAAAACATGGATGCTTTCGATAAAAGGACGTTGCTTTTACCATATGGATGTATCTGAGTCGATGGCTTTCAAACATTGATGTTTCGCTTTCGATCTCTCAAAATTAATGTTTTATTTTTCAAAAAAAAAAAAAGCTAAAAAAATGACTGATTATATTAACTTGTAAAAACACGAAATAATTTGATCGAGACATCCATCACACATAGATTTCTGCAGTTAGTTGTCTGAAGAAGTCTGAAATTGGAATTGTATTAGAGGACAGTTAATGTTTTTTCCAGCACTTTATCTAAGATATTGAGAATTACGAAAAACATGCCCAAATATGCTTACATTACAGCCGTGTTTCTCACAGTGGTTCACATAGACCCTTAGGAATCTACTCTGGTCTTCAAGGGGTCTAACCATGCCAACGGAAGAAAGAATTGGGGGTGCATAAGAAGCAAATAAGGGTCCACGGAAATGTGGAAAAATAAAGCTCTCTCTCTCTCTCCCCCCCCCCCCCCCCCTCTCTCTCTCTCTGTGAGGGAATAAAATATCGTCTGTTATAGTTATTGAGTCTGTATTAATCACCCTTTGGTGTCAACATATATGCAAATTCGTTCATGACAGACTGCTTGTTATGAGGATGGATCTAAAGATTCAAGGCTAAGATTTCCTAAAAAATGACCAAACTGCCGATTTTTAAAAAAATATTTTTAAACTTCAAACTATGTATTAGAAAGACACTGAAGAAAAGTCGCATCATTCTAACTATCTCGTTCACCGTTTTGAAACACTTGAATATAAATATTACACTCCCTAGTGGATTTCAGAACTAATTCCTGGTAGGGGGCTCACGAAAAACAGAAGAGACAGACAAGGGGTCCACCAAACGAAAAGGTTTGGGTTTTGGGAACCTCTGTATTTCAGTTTCTCTACTAAATATTTCAACTTATTTTTTTCTCAGTAAGTCATTTATTTTAATATTTAAACAGTAATTTCACTTTTGGACGTGAATCTTGTCTGTGGACGTTTTTGTTTTGAACGTTTGTCTGGATCCTTAAAATAATATCAACCATATGCTTGGTAGTACATATTTCATATCGCTACAAATTGTCAATCTTTGAATATATTTTGTTTTTAAATTAATATTTCAGCAGCTTTTCCTTGTGATTTCATTGGCATTAAGTTTACTGAAGCCATTATATTCTTTAATTCATTTTCTTATCCCTCTCTCTTTCTCTCTCTCTCTCTACCTATCTATCTATCCATCTATCTATCTATCTATCTCTCCCCCTCTCTCTTTTGGAAAAGATGGCCAAGTTTAAAAAACATTAATTATTTCTCCAATTGATTAGCATTAATCTTTAGATAAATCATTTTAGCTTTTTTTCTTTACTTACTGGGAAAATTAATTGATGTTACTATATTACTCCTATTTATTTGATTTGCTGCTTTTAGTGTCTTGCATGTGTATTCAATGTGTTGCAAGATTTCAAACTTTTTAATAGAAGTATACAAAATTCATTTAAAAATCTCAAAAACCAAATTTAAAATCATTTACCCAGAAAAAGTGCTCCATATCTACTTATCGTCGTAGCTCGTAACAAGGCAAAATCAGCGGAGCTTTTTCGCAGTTCCCAAGCTTCTCATCTCTTCCCAACAGAAGCCCAAAGCATTCCGTATTCCCCATCCCCCTGCAACCCAAAACCACTTCGGGGGTGGTCACCCCACTCCTCAGTTGTTCCGCGCACCCTCATGGAAATAGTATCGCTTGAAAAATACCAAATGTAGGCTGAAACAGGTGCAAGCGTTTCTCTTTGAAATAAGATCGACCGCCTCTGCTTGTTTGGTTGAGCATTTCGAACTGTGCCGTCAAGCGGTGGGTTTTTGTTTTTTTTTTTTTTTTTGAACAGCAATGTGTTTTCTAGATTTGCCATTTTCTTTCGGGGAGCACTAGAATAATGTTATTCAGTGAAACAGAAATAACAATTTCAAAGTTCTCGCTCTATATTCAATAAAGCGTTTTGTGAAAGCATTTCAATGTATCTTAAGTAAATCTAAACATTTTTAATATTGCTAAGTGCATTCGAAAACCATATGCGGATTTTATTTTATTTCATTTATTTATTTATTTATTTGCTGTTTTTCTTTATTCAAATGGTTTTTATTTATTTATTTCAACGATTTGCATGCGTGTAGTTAAACGCAGAAATTGACTCCTGTTTAGCTTATACTGAATTTTCGAATAACTTTCTTCTTAGTTTTCCTCAACTTTTAAATACAAAAAGCTTAAACAGCTTAGAGAAATGTTTTAATTATTTCTTGAGAATGAGAGAATTTTAAGCCAAATCTTGCTCAAATCGGTCTTGGGGTGCAGAGTTGTAGAGCTTTAAAAAGCAGACTAAGCTTTTGATTAAAAGATACAATTTTTATTTATATATTTAATACTTCATCACTTTTATATAACGTTAATGTGGCGCTTTCTTTGACTTATTTCATAGTACAAATCACGGATCACGAAATACAAGCCCAAATTTTCTAAATAGCAAAATATGAGAAATTATTTAGTCGCTAGTGATCTGTAGGAACAATTTTTGGAGTAAAAACTTTTTTAAATCGTGGCCACTTTTTTTTTTTTTTTTGCTCAATGCGATGTATTTTTTCACTTTTTTGAAATTATTAATCCCAAATATAGTAAATAATGTAAGTAGTAAGTAATATAATTTTTAAATTAGTTCATAAAGGATGCCTCTTGATCTTGATAGAAAATATTTTACCAATGGGGTCGTTTCGAAACTTTTAAAAGTATTATTTTTCTGAAAGAGCATATTTAAAAACATAGGATCTGACCATTTTTTAAACAATTTGTGTAAGTTTCATATTTTTAAAAAATTACTTAAATTGGTGCGCTTTTATTGTTTATGTCTTCTGCCAATGACATCACAAATGATGAAATGCCATACTGTGTTGCCATTCACAGAACAAAATATATAATTCGCAACTTTACTCACGTGTATTGGCAACGATATGGTTGATAGCAAGCGTAGAGCGCAATTTTAATTCGCTTCTTGATTATCATAACGTGGAAACGCGATAGAAAGATGCGACATCATTTGTGACGTCATCAAGATCACGCCTTGCTTGAAAAATCGGACAGTTTAAAAAATTGAGTTAAAAATTACTGTTGGGAAAATGAAAGAATTTTCTGGGTCCTTGTTTTTTTTTTTTTTTTTTTTTTTTTTGAGCAATCACGATTGCTTATTGCTTTCATTTGACTGTTTTTAGCGTTCCTTTGATTTTTCCCACCAGCACCCTCCGCAGCATCACCGTCGACCAGCTCCTCACGATGCTGCACCTCTAGCGAAAACCGTATCCAGGTTTCGTCAATATCCTACACTTACACGCATACATACACGCACCTACATACATATATATATATACACCTGCACACACATACATACAACTACACACATACACAAACATATACACACACAAACACACACACCTACACACTCACATACACACAACTACCCACACACTCATGCCTGCACACAGACACAAACACACATGCCTACACACACACACATACCCCCCACACACAAACACACACGCTTACATGTACACACACACTCGTGATTGCGAAAAACATAATTTGAATTCAAAATGACAAAATTCAAATTAATTTTTTTTTTTTACTTATTCCATCAACGTCAGTGACAAAAAGCCCTACTTTTAACTGAAGGAAACAACCCCATTGCTTAGTGACTTCTGCACACTTTTAGGTGAAATGACTAGGCGTTTAGTGGAGTAGTCTTGATTTTTAACAGCTTATCTTACTTCCAGAAGCATACGAAAAAAGGACCGGTTTTTGGAAAGAATGATTGGTTATACGAAAACAAAAACTTAATTGGAATGATTCGCAAAAACATTTGATCACATTCTCAAAACGTCCTATACGTACATTAACAGTTTTGAAAATGAGCTTCTTAAAAGGGCATCGTTATTTTAAAAAATGTATTGATTTAGAAGCGATTAAAACTTAGGCATAAGCAAAAATCAAAATAAACACCAAGTGTTTAGAAACATTTCATCACTTTGAAACACAAACCATGTTCCATACAATCGGGACTTCGAATGCTCTTTAATGCCTGAAATATAATTTGAGAAATTCTTGTAAAAAGTTTCATTAACTTTTTAAACAATGAAAAAAATCTCCTAAAGATTTTTTTACTCAAATGAGAAATATGTCGAAGAAGAAAATATGTTCTACATTTTAGTTCTCTGTTTTTGTATAGTACAAATTGTACAAAGGCTAAATTTTAATACTCAACAAATGATTAATAATTACATAGCCGAAATTTCAATTGATCCCCTCCCCTCCGCCGGTCAATAACGTCCCTTTTTACTAATGCTAAAATCTGGTCACTTAAAGCTCAGTAACTTCTTTTCTGAGGTGGCAATTGATGTATGATTTTTTTCTCGACCATTTTCTTCATTTTGTCATTGCGTGGCAGTGGAATTTTGCCCCTTTCGTTTTGCTCTCTCGCTTCAGAAGATACCCTTTATTTTAATATAAGTATAGATTTTTGATGTAAATTTAGAACGAAATAACAAAAATAATAAAGTTTTAAGTCTCCCAACATTTTTATTTCAAAATGATTCTGTTTTCAACCATTCCTGCTCCAAGTAGACAACAGTACTGCAAAGTGCCAGATTACTTTGTTTACTTCCCAATGTAGAACACTCAGTTTTATAAACGTTGTAAAATGGTTACCAACATTGTGACAGCCATTTCAAAGCGCTTTAAAAACGTTTAAACACTACGTGTACTACCTGGATCTATTACCAGTTCCGCTGAAATAGAGGTTATATAAATAAAAAGTGATCAAAAATGCTTTGTACTAAAGTAGGGCACATTTTATTTTTATCCACTCGGTGAAAATAAATGCGTTTTCATTTGTTTTAAAACACTTAAAAACATCATCTCTTTTCCATTTATCGAGTATTTCAGGACAATCTGAGCAAATGAAGTAAAAAAATACACACTGACGGAAAAATCATTATAACATTTAATTTATTGATCTGAATAGCAATGTAAACACATTTATTTTCACTTTAAAATTCCGAAACATTTTTCCCCCATTAAAGTACATCGTTGGAGGAAATTGTCCCTGGCACTCGAGAGAAAAGGAACTCTTTTTAAAATGGTTTTTCCCCCTTCTCAGAGCTGAACGAAATTAAAATTCGGTATCAAATAGAGTATGAAAAAAAAATCAATTATGCTAGAAAATAGTATGGTTTTTGAATTGCTTTTATTTTCAATAGTCTGGTATACGTACTAAGTAACAATTTAGATTTAATAGCTGGAAAAAAAACAATGAAAAAATAGAAGTTTCGTTATCGAAAAAATAAAACGTTTATTTCGTTGTGATGCCTCGAAAACCATGAAAGTAAATGAATTCGAGATTACTATGATATGAAAGAGATTGCTCATATTTTTTTAAAGAGAGTTATTAATAGCATTTTAACATGCACAAAATAATTTTACATACCAAGACTCTGCTGATGTTATTTTGGTTAATAACTTCTTTTTTTTTATTATTTTGATTTCCGCAACTTTGCAACTGTTTTTATTCAAAAGAAATGACGCAAATTTTAACCATTTATATTGATCAGGATTCTGCGGCTTTAATTCTGTTTACAATTAGAACTCAATTGAAATTACATTTGGATCCAACAACTACAGTTAAAGTGACCAAACTGTTTTACTTCCTTTTACAAAAAAGGAAGCATTGTATTCGCGAAATAAATTTCACTCAAAAATCAGCCTTAATGTCCATTTTTCTCACCCCCGAATGAATGTTGAGTTCTTTTTTTTTTTTTTTTTTTTTTACCCGACCACACGTGGGTATATGCCTAGGAACCTACAGAAACCCGAAATATCCATTTTGACGACCCCCGAGTTAATTACAACGAAATTTCTCGTGACGTCCGTATGTACGTATATATGTATGTGCGTATATGTGTAGTGTATGTGTATATGTATCTCGCATAACTCAAAAACGGTATGTCCTAGAAAGTTGAAATTTGGTACGTAGATCCCTAGTGGGACCTAGTTGTGCACCTTCCCTTTTGGTTGCATTTGGATGTTCCTAGGGGGGTCTTTTGCCCCTTTTTGGGGGGAAATCATCGTTGATTTCGATGTAAACTCAAGTGGTGTTAGAATTTGTAGGACACTTGGCGATATATCGGCAGTCTTTCGGTCGCCAAGTTTTATCGCCAACTTGGCGACAAATATGGCGATATTTTTTTTCTTTTTTTTTAAATTTGGTTTCAATTTGGCCACTGTTGGTTACATTTAGAGAGTAAACAATTGAATCACATTAAAATTGCCAATAATGGAGAAATGGCATTAAATTGGAGTAAAAGGAAGTCATGTGATGCACACATCAGCTCGTTTCACGCAGAACTACCACTAAAGTTACATCAAAAGCGCAATTACCAAGTGAATACTTTCCTTAAGCATTATTACATTTTAAATATGCAATACAATCCGCGTTGACAGCCTAAATTTAATTTCTTAAATAAAATATGTGCTTTGAAGTATGCCATTATGCATACCTAATACATACATATAATATACGCTAGAAGTAGTACAACGTTGTGTCCAATTACACGCCTTTTCAAATGAGACTTGAACGTATTTTAATCTACCTTATCTAAACTTTTCAGCAAAATTGAGTTATTGTCAGTTTGTAACATATTTTGTCCAAATACAATGTTTTATGATCATTTGCTAATGAAAAATACTTTGAAAAAAATTTAAAAGGGTCATCTGAGTTCTGAATCAGTATGTGAAGCCGTAAAACTTTAAAAAGTAACTTCGCATTTTAGGCTAAAGCTTTTAAATATTTCTAGCTAAGCTTGAGTATTTTAAATGCATGATGCAATTATGAATAAATCAGCTATAATTTATCATCGATCGAATGAAATATTTTATCGAAAACCTTCACAATCTATTCATTTAGCAGTAAACTTTTGAAACGTTTTTCACAGTTCTATGAGCATTTGCCATGGTTTAGTCATACGCAAGAAAATGTAGAAAATCAATGCTGTAATAATACTGCAAATTAATTTGAATAAAAAGAATTAAAATATTATCACACAGTTATTGCTGTAAAGAGCTGCTGCACAAAGTTTCTCAACAAACTTGTCCAATTTTAATATTCTTCTTATCGCTAGAAGCTCGTGCTGCTTGAAATCAGCAAGTTCAAAGGAGTATTGCACAACAATACTTTAAAACGTCAATTTCTGATGAATGAAAATCGAAAACCGATGAAAGAAGCGAACTTTTTTTCCTCAACTTCATTCAAGAACGTATAATGAAAAATGTCAACGAATATTAGATTTTATTGACCTATAGCCAAAGGAAAATGCAGGACTTTTCTTTTTAACTTTGGTTCATATAATGCACCGGTGTGCATCTGAAATATTCGGTTCTTAGCCGATGTCTTTGCTACGTGAATGTTCATATTCAATGGCGAATGTCAACATTTACTAGGTTTTGGTCTTATATGTGTGCGTTTGTTTGTATGTCCGTGTATATATGTTACTATGAAAGTCCAAAATCTGGTGAATGACGATATTAACCGGTAACTATCAACATTCACAAACCAAAGACATGGGCGAAAGATCAAGTATTTCCGGTGAATCACTGCTAAAAATCGACGTTCTTCAATTTCGATATATCTCTGTAACATATTGTATGCATGCGTGAATGAACAAATGAGCATAGAAAATATTTTTTTCTCAAATAAAAACTCAAAACTAAAGGAAGATAGCAATCAATGCTTCGTTTTCGATATTTTTTTCACTTTGAAATTTTGAAATTAAAATTGCTTAACTTCCTAAATAAAATGCAAACTTTCAGGTTTTACACTAAAATACTTAATTTCACGGTAAACACAATTACTAATATTATAAATAAGTTTTTTCTTTCTTTTTTTGCGGACGAGAAACAACGTCATCATTCCAGTAAGGAATTTTAATTTTATGTATTACTATATTAAATGTCGTCACTAGAATCAGAAATAAGTAGAGTAGAAGATGTGTAACTTAGTTACTAACAGAGAAACTTGTTTAAAATGCAGACTGTACACAAATGAAGATAGAAAAGAAAAAAAGAAACGTTTTAGTTAACTAAAAACGATACCAAGCGTTTGACATTTTGTCACATATTTGTGCCCTTAGTATATCACTAAACACCACCCATTTAATAAGAGCCCAATAACACATTTAAAACTGTAGAACACAGCTATAGAATTTTTATTTTGGTCTTAGTCAATTTAGCCTTGTTGTTCTTTCTTTCTTTTCTTTTTTTTTCTGTCAAAATTAACTTAATTTTAGTGCGCCAATAAGCTTTGATAAAATTTTAATAGGAAGAATGACATACTGTAAAAGTCTAAAGCTCCCTTTATTCATTTTTTAATAGGAAGTTAATATCATATTTCTCTTCATATCACATAATATTTATCGGAAAAAAAGCACTTTCTGAAAAATAACTTCTCACTAAATTGTGAAAAAGAAAGATTATGGTTCATCTTCAGATATGCTTTTCGCGAATACAAAAGTGGTGTTAGAATGAAAAAAAATATTTCTCATGTACTGATTCACCATGTATTGTGAAAAGCTGTAGTCAATCGACTTGCAAACGATTCGTCACTGAAACATAACAGCAAAATGAAAGTATTATCCGAAAATACTTCTCAAAATATTCTTTTTCACCCAATATTCCGAGTACGCGCAGTCAATAGTGGCACAGAAGCGTCAATAAGAAGCTAAAATGAAATTTTCAGTCGCAGAAGAAGATATTGTCCTCTTTCCCCATGTTTAGAAATTCAATTTTGCCGATATTTTTTGAACGCAGATCGCTGTGAGGTTTCTAAAAATGGTTATAGTTGATTTTTAGAATAACCATTTCCTTTTAAAAGAGTTACACCTAAAGAAAAGAACAATAGAGAGGGTTTATGATTTCAAATGCCAAGTTAAGGAAAATATAAAGTAATGTTTAGTTCTTGCGAATCTTTCGTAAAATAATGAACATTTTCCATGATAAATGTGCTTCGTTAAACTCATCCTAATGTTATGTTCGTTTTTATATTTTGCAGAATTATTTTCTTCCCTATTCATACGAGATAAACAACAAGAAGAAGAAAGGCAATTAGAAAAAACGAAACACTCTAATTGGATTAATTTGCAGAGCCTTTACCAAGAACACAAAATCCGGAAATCTTATAAATGTGCATCCAGTTCTTTGCCATACACTAATCGCAATTCAAATAAATTATAGGTGGCGCTGCAGTCTCTGGCTAGTGGTGGCTGAAAGAGGTAAAATCAAGATCCACCCACTTATGTAGGATATGACCTATCCAATGAGACATCTACCTACTAGTATTTAAGTTTCAGAACTGCGAATTCTTGAAGTCTTGTTTTTCATAACCATTTTATAACTAAAATTCAACAATAGCAAACATAATATTTATAAATATTAGACTGATAAATATTAATTATTTCTGCAATCAGGAAAAAGAGTATAACATGTGTATAAGGCAATGGCGGAGCTAGGGTGGGACGGAGGCTGCGGTCCGCCCCGGGCGGCACTT
This sequence comes from Uloborus diversus, assembly GCF_026930045.1. Lineage (NCBI taxonomy): Eukaryota > Metazoa > Arthropoda > Arachnida > Araneae > Uloboridae > Uloborus > Uloborus diversus. The sequence continues at coordinate 78,123,843 of NC_072734.1, read as the reverse complement.
TTCTATAGGGGCAGTAAATTGACGCTTTTCATGTGGAAAAAATAAACGCATCCCAAATAAGGAAATTATGGTTTTAATCCGTTCCTGCAGGCAAAAAAAAAAAAAAAAAAACCTTCGAAATCTAAGACTTTTGTATCACTACCAGATTTAAATTACTTTGATACAGAGCTAGTAAGCAGTATATAGAGCTTGAAGTAATTTTCTTGATAGCATGTCAGTATAGTTCCTTGTTTTTTCTCTTAGGGGGCCACAGTGGAAAGTCATGGAACCAATGCTTAGACTCTATAGGTTAATTCCAAGAGAATGAAAACACTAATTTTCCAATTTTCTGTATAAGAAAAAGATAATACTGGATTTTAAGAGAGTTTCTTGATAACCTCCTCGTGAAACAAAAACTTTTTTCTTTAATTCAGGAAAAATGGTGACGAGAGTAAGAAAGAGAGGAGAATGTGTGAAATGGTACACGAAACAATTTATTGCTCTTCACAAGGGCGGCTTCATATCTTTTAGAGTTAGCTTTGATTTCTCATTCATTAAAAGAGTTCCCTACTTCAAAAGAAGTAAAAAGGATTTCTGTTTTCTCGCTTTTTGAGAGTAGAAAATCTATCCGAAAACTTTGGATCACATGTTAATCTATTTTCCCTATGGAAAATAAGCGAATTTCATTTTTCAACATTTGGTTTGGGCCCTCAATTTGGCCAAACAGTCTAAAAATGTGTATTCAGTTTCAAGTAATCCCCGTTGGGAACCTCTACCATCCCCACTCTGTAGTCTAACATCGCGAAAGATAGCTTCAAAATGTTTTTAGGCGAGAGAGCGCTCGAATATCTCATTCCTTCCCCATCATTAATTTAAATCACCAAAGATAGCTCAGAAATATGTTTTAAAACGTCGAAAGTTTAAAGATTTCTGTCCAGAACCCTGAATCCTGCCTTTTCCTCTAACGTAGCAAACAGAGCCAACAAGTACATATTTAGGCCTTTAATTCTGAAAACTTTCCCGGAGAAAACTCCCACCCTCTCTTCCAAAGTCTCAACAAATAGCCTAAAATTACGCTTTTAAAACATCGATACTTCAATATCAGTTTGTGAAAACAGCATTTAAAGGCTGAGTACCCTTGATCTCCTAACGTGATCAAATATAGCCTAAAATACACTTTTAGGACTTCAGTGTCGAAATTTTTCCGAGAGAGATAATTTAATCGCCCTCCCCCCTCTCACCTAATGTCTCTAAATATTAAACTTTCGTTTTGAAATCTTCAATTTCGGAAAAATTCCGACGCCGAACTCCTCAACCCTTTTCCTAACGTCCCCAAAGATAGCCCAAAATGCCATTCATAGAAATTTGCGTGGGTGGGAGACCTCGCAAACATTTCCTTCTGAAAAATAGCCTAAAATGAACTTCACCTGTAGAAAGATTTTGGGAGGGAACCCATTTTCTGCCCCCTATTCCTCCTAACATTATCAAACAAAGCCTAAATTCGGGCGTTAATTATGGAAATTTTCCTGGAGAGAGCCGCTTAGCTTTACAACAGTTTTGGTGCCGTTAAGAGTTAGGGAACCCCTTAACATCACCAAAGATAGCTTCGAATTGTGTTTTTGAAACTTCGGTGCCGAAACATTTCCAAAGAAAGAACCCGAACCTTTCCCATCCCACCAAACCACCAAAGAAGCCCTTAAAATTGATTTCCATTTTAAAAATATTTCAGTAAGATACTTCAGTTTCCCTCTCTTCCCTAACGCATACAACTGCGTTAGAATACGCATGCAATTGGGTTGCCAAAGATAGCCTAAAACTGCATATTTTAGAGCTCTAATTTTTTGAATTGAGTATCCGACCATTCCTGATTTCCTTAACTTCTTCAAAGTAGCCTGAGATGCATGTTAAAATTTTGATTTCGGAAAATTTCCTTTTGGTGCTCACACAGATCCCCTAACGTCAACAAAAAACATTAAAAAAGATGAACTTCGAAAAAAATCGAAAACAAACCCAACCTGCCTTTTCTCCTAACTTCACTAAAAATTACCAAAAATTGCAATTTTTGACTTAAATTTTACACTTTTTCTCCATTTTACCGCCCTCCCCCCACACTTTTTTTTATCTTTTGCAAGTATATAGAAATTAATTAACACCTTGGATAGTTTAATGTATTAGCTGGGCAAATCACAACGAAAGATCGGCTAATTGAGGAACCGCACCGGGCGGCAAACACTGTAGCTACGCCACTGGTATCAAGAAAAGAATGTCGTCAAAAAGGAACTCCATCAAAAGCAAAATACATTCAAGAATCCTCTCTATTCCTTTTTTTTTTTTTTTATTCTTCTCCAGAAGTCACATGGTATCGCTTTCAGCGTCATCTGGAAATAGTTCAACCGGACGATAATTTTCCGATATAAAAATAGAATTATCAACACTTAATATTTAAACTCCTACATTGAAATCACCGTAAAATAAAACTATCAGCAAAATTCTAACCAACTTCTGAAAGCAAGTTGAATTGCAATCTGTTCTCCCCGGCTCCTCGCTAGTGTAAAACCTTTTGCGTTTCACGAGGTATGTTTTAAAACATGTCTCGGTAAATCGAATCTTTCAGTTCACTGCCAAATTGTTGGTTGTCACCGCCTTAAAACAATGTGTTTATGTCTTATTTTGCTTCACAATTGCTTATGGATGTATATAAAAAGGAAAAACAGATTATTTTTATCACACAGGATTGAATTGCTCATTTGCGATAAAATAGGTAGTTTAAAACAAAGGGATGAGTTAAATAGTGGATGTTCAATTAAACATTGGGAATTTTCATTGTAGCTGATTGACATTGTAATTAAGCTTCAGCAGCTAATCTGAATTTGGAAATGAATTTGAAAGCTGAATTTGGAATCTGGTTTTTATCATTATTAAACACATAGACATCTTTTAAGAATATTTTTGCATTTTTCTTAAAACCAATGGCTCTGGCGGGGGGGGGGGGGGTTCACCCCTAAACCCCCCTTCCCACCCCCTTCGCTGCGCTACTGCCGATGTTCTACTGGTTGTTAGTTTTTTATTTTTTATTTTTCATTTTCTTTTTTTTTGCTGCAAAATAGATCCCATGACTTCCTATAAACTATTTCAGTGAACGAAGTAAAGATGGCTACCCTTGTAAGATGACCACCTGTCTAAGTCGACCACTTTTATCAGGTACACAATTTGTCCTATATCATATATTTATATCAACCTCTATAAGTTAACCACCTGTCTAAGTTGAATACCAAAGTAATGCACCGCAAGTGGTCACCTTACACTGATTTCACCGTACCATTAAGTCCAGAAATTTTACTTTTTATGTCCATTTCAAAGTGAAAGTGTAATTATGAAGACCTTGTAAATATTATTTTCCTAATTCGACATAAACTCTATAACAATTTAAAGTACTTCAAACTACATCTCAGAATTGTACCATGTTCAGTCTACGAATTTCTCATAGGTTTTTTAAACTAATGATGTATCTACATGCTTTACCTTCTCTTTTTTCCTCAGAAACTGAGAGTTTTGGCTCGGGATTTCGTCTTATCATGTTTTGACTGTGCTATTGGAATACACTTAGCTTTTAGAACGACTAGCCATTAATTTTTCAGTTTCCCTCAAGTCTTTTGTGCTCAGAAATTTTGCCCGCGCAATAAATCTTCCCAACCAATCAATAACCTCTAGAAAATTAATGATTTTAACTTTAACTCCGCGTGCAACACATTGTCAGCTTATTTGGTTTTACTTTATGGATGTAAAAAGGAAAAATAGGTTATTTTTATCACACAGGACTGAATTGCTCGTTTGCGATGAAGTAGTTTAAAACAAAGGGATGAGTTAAATAGTGGATGTTCATATGACTATCTTAAACATTGGAAATTTTCATTGTTGCTGATTGACATTGTAATTAAGGTTCAGCAGCTAATCTGAATTTGAAAATGAACTTGAAACCTGAATTTGGAATCTGTGGTTTTTATCATTATTAAACATATAGACATCTTTTAAGAATATTTTTGGTCCAATTATAACACATCGACATCGAAAAAATATCGGAAGCAAAACAACGATGCTAGAAAAAGCATCGAAAATTAAAAAAATATATCGATGATTTGAAAACGCCATGTCGATGTCGTACCCCTAGTGTCTAAAATTGTGAATCAAGTGTGCTTTTGTTTACTAATAATAAAGCTGAAAGTCTCTCTGTCCGGAGGATGTCTGGATGTCTGTAGGATGTCTGTGACGCGCATAGCGCCTAAACCGCTCGGCCGTTTTTTATGAAATTTGGCACAATGTTAGTATGTAGCATGAGGATGTGCACCTCGAAGCGATTTTTCGAAAATTCGATGTGGTTCTTTTTTTATTCCAATTTTAAGAAAAAAAAAATATTATAAGATGGACGAGTAAATTATGAAATTATCATAACGTGGAACCGTAACATGGGCACAAGCCAATTGGCGAGATACGAAATTATCATAACGTGGAACCGTAAGATGGGTACAAGCCAACTGGCGAGAAAATTCACCATACATTATTTGTAAATATCCTGGCGAACCAAAAGACCTTTTGATTTTTCTATTACAGGCAAAGCCGTGCGGGTATCATTAGTCTTATGTCAAGAAGAAATAAGAATTTAATTAAACAAGTATGCGTACATATTAAGGATTGCAGGGAGTGATTTTACGAAGCTCCATCTCGTTTATTACAGCTATACAACTACATATACATATTTTTAAGATATTAATAATGTTAATTAATAAATGGTGCGTAAGGTTTATAGCTTTAATCCGTGAAAGAGGGAGGGTGAAAAATGACATCAAAAACATAAATTGTACAAAAGTACAAGTCTCGTTTCCGTCGTAAAAAGTTGTGAGCTCTAATGTAAAACTATGTCAGTTGTTTTAATTAGTATATTTGGAAGCACCTATTCAGCAATTTTATCAAATATTGTTTAATATCAAGTTACCTTGCAGTATTTATAAGGACAGCATCAACATTGTACATCTTTATTACTATAATATACATAGTGCCTCGGCAATCGCACGACCTATAAGAAAGTATAATCTCAAGAAAAACGTGCTACCGTATCCTACACACGAACAAAAAAATTACTCTCCTCATCGCTCTATACAGCAATCATATCACAAGAATATACCGTGAGTTTATGTCATAGAAACGTCAATGGCTTCAATTTATAAAAAAAATCCATTTTTAACCATTTTTATCCATTTTCCTTTTACAAAAAAGGAAGTATTGTGTTCGCTAAAAAAATTTCACTCAGAAATTGGCCTTAATTTCCATTTTTCTCACCCCCGAATGAATGTAGAGTTTTTTACTTCCTTTTACAAAAAAGGAAGTATTGTATTCGCGAAAAAATTTTCACTCAAAAATCGCCCTTAATTTCCATTTTGCTCACCCCCAAATGAATGTTGAGTTTTTTTTTTCGATTCGACCACATGCGGAAAAGTGCCTAAGAAAGTATAGACACGCGAAATATCCATTTTGACCATCACCGAGGTAATTACAACGACTTTTCTCGTGACGTCTGTATGTATGTGCGTATGTGTGTATGTGCGTATGTGCATATGTGCGTATGTGCGTATGTATCTCGCATAACTCAAAAATGGTATGTCCTAGAAAGTTGAAATTTGGTACATAGACTCGTAGTGGGGTCTAGTTGTGCACCTCCCCTTTTGGTTGCTTTCGGATGTTCCTAAGGGGGTCTTTTGCACCTTTTTGGGGGGAAATCATTGTTAATATCAATGCAAACTTAAGTGGTGTTATAATTTGGTAAACACTTGGTGACGTATCGCCAAGCTTTTGGTCGCCAAGTTTTTTCGCCAACTTGGCGACGATTTTTTTAATTTTTAAATCTGGTTTCAGTTTGGCCACTATTGGTGATATTTAGAGAGTTAACTATTGAATCACATTAAAATTACCAATAATGACATTAAATTGGAGTAAAAGGAAGTCATGTGAGGCACACATCAGCTCGTTTTTTTCGACCCGACCACACGTGGATATATGCCTAGGAACCTACAGACACCCGAAATGTCCATTTTGACAACCCCCGAGTTAATTACAACGAATTTTATCGTGACGTCCGTATGTACGTATGTATGTGCATATGTGCGTATGTGTGTATGTGTGTCTGTATCTCGCATAACTCAAAAACGGTATGTCCTAGAAAGTAGAAATTTGGTACGTAGACTCCTAATGGGGCCTAGTTGTGCACCTTCCCTTTTGGTGCATTCGGATCTTCTTAAGAGGATCTTTTGCCCCTTTTTAGGGGGAAACCACTGTTAATTTCGATGTAAACTCAATTGGTGTTACAATTTGGCGGACACTTGGCGATATATCGCCAGTCTTTTGGTCGCCAAGTTTTGTCGCCAACTTGGTGACAAACTTGGTGGGTTTTTTTTTTTTTTTTTTTTTGAAATCTGGTTTTAATTTGGCCACTTTTGGGGATATTTAGAGAGTAAACTATTGAATAACATTAACATTACCAACAATGGGAAAAGGCATTAAATTAGAATAAAAGAAAGTCATGTGAGGCACACATCAGTTCGTTAGTTTCCATATTGGGTTGAGTTTGATGAATTTATTTTTAAATGATGGGTTTTTTTATTGCTATTAAAAAAAAAACTTTTAATCTTTCGGTAATTTACTTCTCGGTTGATCTGCTCCAGGACAATCCAGAATTTACTGTGCGCATATTGTTTTAGAATAATGTGACTATCAATCTACAGAGCGAACGAGAGAAAACCGCATTTTCTATTGGTAACAAAGAGTTATATTAAAAATTTCCGTGACAAAATTTACGATACTTTTTTTCTCTTATATCGAAAGAAAACGTAGTAGATCATAGCTCTTGTCAAAACTGTGATTATTAAAAGAAATAAATTGGATCAGTTGCGATGAAACTTCTCATTTTCGACCTCCCACGTAAATATAAATTCGAATCTATTATCAAAAGAATAAATTATCAAGTAATTTGATGCATCAAGACATAAATTATTTGCTGAAGTATTTTTTGAAAATATCGAATATTCTACTTAAAATCCTTTTACATTTTTGAAAATAACGGTATTGCTCTTTTATTCATTTGTCTTAACCAATTCTTCAAAGAACTATATTTGACTAATGCTACAGTTCTTATCTTCATGTAAAAACAGACGCTTAGCACGTTGGCGGAAAACGTTGGCGTTGCGACCCGTTTTCCTTGGCGATAATTTAGGTCATTAACATAACTTGTCAGCACCAGATGTGTCTGTGTTTGAATTAAGTACTTTCACTTGTTCTAATGCCCACTAATTTCCCCGAATGATTTGATAAAATCCCCGTTGAAGTGTTGAAATGCAAATAAGCTATTGACCTCATTTTGTTCATCGAAAATAATCACGTTTTTAAACTCTTCTTAATTAAAAGAAAATTTGCTTCTCTTTGAAAAATGTTCATTTCTCGTTAAAGTCTTGAGTCACTTCACCGTGAAAGGATCAATTAGCTGTTATGGTTATCGTTAGTGTGCATACTTCATTAAATATTAAGTCATTTTTTTTTAAGTTATAGTTATAAGTTTTTTCCTTCCTACGTTTACCGTCTTAACTATGCATTTAATATTTACGCAGCTTTTAAAGGCATTAAACTAATTTGCAGCTGTTATAATATTAGTTCAAGTTTTCTAATCCTTTTATATTACACGTTTTTCAAGTGAGAAAACGTTCTGCACAACCCTGTTATTTCTTAAGATTAGTGTAGAATTGTACTTATTTACATTGTGTGGATTGAACATTAGTGTTTATTTTAAAATCGTTATCTAGTGTATCCTAAAACTACAGTATGATTTTAACATAAGTAGGTAACTTTATACCCTTTGCAGGAATGCAAACATAAGTCAGTCGTCTATTTTTAAATCAAAAATTTTAACAACATAAATTTTTAATACAATAGTGTTGTCAAGGATATTTTTAAAACTTCTATTAGCGTATTTCGCGCATTGAAAATCGGAAAAAACGTTTCAAAAATTTAACCAAACGCATTTTTATGCGTTGTGGCTTTTTATAAAGTTTTGGTATCGCAGAAACTTCTCAGAAGAAAAAAATTATTGGACTTTTTAAAATACTATATTTGAATGTATTGTTAGGTGTTTTTTCTTAATTTACTACAAACTGTCAAATATGTATTAATTGTGTAAAATTAAAACATTACACATGTCTTCTTTCCCAATCATTTTCCATTTCTTCACTAAAACATTCATTTTTTAAGTAACTTTATGGTTAACACTGTTTTCGTGTATTTCACTCCTGTAAAAATATCAAGAAGTATTTTCGCGCATTGAAAAAAGTAACAAAAAAACGAAAACCCGAGATTTTTCTCTCAGTTCTTTTGTTAATACTATAGTTCGACAATGGTGCACCAGCGTCAGATGTAGTTAATGAGATAACTCTTTTGGTGCCGAGTATCTTGGAGAAAAGTTACTTCCTGGTGGACTTCTGACCAAAAAACCATACATTAAGGGTAAAAATGAACAGAAATAAAGATAAGTTGCTATTGAAGGAGCGTAGAAGAGCAATTTTTTTTGACACATTAATCATTTGATCTCGTCTCCGCATTATTGGAATATGTGGTCTTAAAGTCGGGCGACATTTCAAGAAAAGTAGCCAAATTTAGCTAGAAATGGACACTTAAAGAGTCGTTGTAAACCTTCGTTAATATTCAAAGCAATTGACATTTTCATCACAGAGTTCAGAGCCTTACATTTCCAGTGTTTAGCGACTTTTCTTAAATTGTCGCTCAACTTTAAGACCTCATATTTCGATAATGGAGGGAGTGGCACAAGGGCAAATTATTTATGTGTCAAAAACATGTTCCACTATGCTCTTTCAATTTCTGATTTAAAAAAAAAAAATCAACCTTTCATTGTTCGTGTGGTTGTCAGGGTGAGAATGGTTGTCTAGCATTTGCGAAACGAACATTAGAAGTGAAGGAAATAAGGACGTAATGAGACTTGAACAGCGCGTCACCAAAGACCTCTCTTCTTTTCAAAGTAGCTTCAACCCCGAAATTAGAACCTTTTGTCTGTCAGATAAATTAACTATCATTTTTACGAATTAGATACATAAGTATGAGCATCGGAACACTTATTGTTTATTTTATTATTTCTATTTAAAACTTGAAAATCGCCCGTTAAGGTATGACGGGTGAAAATTGTTTCTACATTTGAACGAAACAATTCCCCGTTTGGCGATATTTTGATAGTTGAAATTGTAACCCTAACACCAGTGGATTTTTCCTGAACTCCAGTAGGTAGTGTTCATTGTTGACCATTTTTTTTGTTTCTTCATTCCCTTGAAATGTCACAATCTTACCAGTAAAACAGTTAAGTTACCGGATCGAGTTCAGCCTTGTCACAATAAAGCCTTTCCCTGCATGTTAAACATTACCAAAACATATTATCAAATTATTATACCGCAGCGTTTCATTGCTGAAACTCGCGGGTTACTCGACCATTGGCTATTATTTATATGAGGATACGTATAGTAGAAATTTTTACAAAAAAAAGCGCTTTTTTTTTCTTGTTCAGTTTGCTATAACTAACTTTTTATTCTAATTCTCTTACTTTTCACTATTATGTGTGTTACAATGATCCATTATATTCTGTCTAAAATAACTTGTTTTAAAAAACCATTTTTTAACTCATTTTTTAAGGTTATAATTATGCTACAACTTCTAGCCGATTTTTTGTAAATTAGTAAATGCATAAAATAAGACAAATTAGCAGAAAAAACACTCAAAATAAGTTTAATAAACTTAGCCTACGTTTTCCCTAAAAACATAACTGAGTACAGAAAAAACAGCAAATTTAAAGCTACAATTTGCGGTATTGTTAAGCTAATGGTACTCATTCTGCTTGCAAATAATTTAAAAAACAATTTTTATCCATTTTTTCGTTCGAAATAAACTAGAAAAATAACCTTCAAGCATTGAATTCAAACACATTGTAAAGTAAACTTCGTGTAATTAGTTTTTCTTCTATGCCTTCAAGCGCTCTAATCTATATTCTATATATATATAAAAATGGACTTTGGTAAATTTGTTCCCTAAGATCTCAGAAACTACCCGGCAGATTTGGCTGAAACTTTCACCGTTTGTTCTTTTTGGTACTGGGGAGGTTTGTAGACCAGTTCGATAAAAAACCGATTGATAGTTCCTTTTTTATTCTAATTTGTCCAAATTTTCGCATAAATGCCCCAATATGACGGTTAAAAAATACGTGCACATATTAAAATTATGTGTCCATCGAAAGCGCTTACTTTTATGCTGAAGATGGCATCTGTTAGAAAGTTCTAAGTTGTATGAAAAACGAGTTATGGGCTTTTTTTGTTCCATGTTCGAAGGCTTTCCTCAACCCAATTCATTATTTAGTGCATCATCTCAACTCCCAGTTCATAGTTAGAATTGTTGAATGTTTTTGTGTTTCGTCTGACTGTTTGAGGCTTTTCTCAAGTCAAATCTTAAAGTAACGTTTTTCCCCAAGATTGGCTAATAAAAACCATAGATTTGGTTGATTATTTTCCATTTAAACGGAACTTTAGTGTAATTAATGGGTTTTTTTTATTATTTGTGCTGATTGGATTTTTTAATCATTATCCAATCTAACAGCAGAAACCTCGCCAAAATTTATGCAGAAAGATTTCAGAAGCGGATGCATTTGACATCTTTTTCAACTGTCACGGTTTTTGAAGTCAAAGACTACGTAATAATGTTTGTCAGCCTTCACCATTTAAATAAAATATCGTCAATCAAAGAATCAATAAAAAAATTTTTTTACTGTAAAATAATCCATCAAATAAATTAGGCAAATCCATAAACAGCACAAAAACTTCCATTAATGTGACTTTGTGCACAAATTCAAACCATCGCCAAATTTTACCACTTTTTTTGGAAACATTTCGGATGAAATTGTTTAGCGCCATTTTATGGTGACAAAAGTATCTTAGCATATGGCGACAATATCTCTTTAACAAAAATTAGTAACATACCGTTTTACAAAGTAAGGAGGGGGAGCATTATCCAAGGTATCCCAAAACGATTCCCGCAAATTCGGTAACATTTTAAATCGCACCAAGAACCCACAATAATTGAAATTTTCCAAAATAACTAAAGCAAGTTTCAGGGGATCACGGGCGCGCGGCTACATTTTTTTAAACGGTTCGTTCTTCTATAGACATACAGAGAAGGTAAGACTCCATGTAAAAAAAAAGAATTAACTGATAAATCTTTTTAAACATGTGAAGTTTAATGTCATATTTCGGAAATTCTTCAAATTTGTATACGCTTAAATTTCGTGTTTTCGTTTCTAAATGAATACTATTTTGCTCTTTTTACTTACTGCTACTTCAGTTTTATGAGCAAGGAAGAAGCTAGATGTTAAATCACGTCAAAAAGGTGTGTTTTAAGTTCTTTCACTTAAAACAGAAAACAAATGCAAGTAACGATTGTTTCTCATAATTATTGCTAACCCAGGCAACGCCGGGTATTTTTGCTAGTTAGTTTACTAAAGGTTGTCAAATACTTCCTGGGGGGGGGGGGTCATGGCGCAGACTGCGCCAATGAAATTTTTAGGTGGGCGTTTTGAGGGGTATTTTTCTCATTTTTGGAGCATGGGAGGAGATCTTGCTTTTAGAGGGATCTCCACGATATTAAGGGGGTGAGCCCTTGCCCTTACCATAGTTAAGTTAGCCCTAAACCATATCGCCAATCATAGTTTATTTATATACATTCATTAAAGCACTGCTATAAACCAAACTCCCGCCTTCCCCTTCCCCAAGAGAAAATTCTACTTACATCACCAGACACCACACAAAAATTTTAACGAAATATGACTTATACTATTTTGTTCTACTTATTTTATTCAAAACCTTCTTTTTTCCCCCTTTTGTGTTGAACTGCGTTTAAAATCTTTCCGAGAGAGCGCTTAATTGAATAGTCCGTACAAAGCAGGTTTACTAAATAAACATTGTGTCTAATTAGCATAAGAATGCTCATCCGAACGATTTGTTTCTCTGGTTAAATATTTGCAGACATAAACAAATTCATTCAGCCCTTTCTGTGAAAGTTTCGTAGAGTGTTTGCGCTAACTGATTAAAACGTTAAGCAAGATACGTAGAAATACGAAAGTCTGCTGAAAAGCAATGAAAACGGGTTGAAATGAAATGAAATAATTTCTGAGTGCGAGCGTCTCTTCTTTCTCATTTCAGTTCATTTCTCATAATTTTCGGTCTACAGGGGTGCCCACAGGGGGGGGGGGATTGTAGTGCAAGTGGCGCCATCAAACTTTGGTGTGGAGAAGGGGTGAATTTTTTAAAATTTTTACATTTTTTTATTTAAGTTTATTTATTGATTTACTTTAAATTTAAATTATTTATTTTATTTTATTCTGTCTATAGTTTATTTCATATATTTATTTAGTATGTATGTGTGTATGTCACTGGCGTAGCACAGAACTTTTCTAATGAAATAATAGTAATATTAATAATAATAATAATGATAATAAATAAATAAATAAATAATATTTAAAAATATAAACAAAATAAAAAAGCGAGCTAAAAAATAAAAAAAGGAAAACAGGGTTGAGGGAAATTTTAACTGGGAATTTGCGCCATTGAACTTCGGAAGGGGGGGGGGAGGTACCTCTGTTGATCTACATAACTATGAAAAATGTTCGGCGTGTTTCGATCCCGATATTTATGTAGACATGAAAATTGCAGAGATTGTGATGCGTATCAGGTATCAGAGATATTTTTAGCGCTTCCACAAACATATTTCATGCATCAAAAATAGGAAATACGTCTCTAAAATTTAGTTAAGCGTATTTTCGAGATCTGTATTTTAAATAAAATTTCAGCATCGCAAAAAACTGAGGGAAAAAAGCTATTGGTATTTTTATAACACAGGAGAACCACCTCATAAATCCGAACCAATAGGGAATGCAGATCGTTCGAATTAATGAAAGTACGGATTAAACAAAATAACCTATAAGGGCCATTCCACGGGAGAAGGTAATTTTGTCCCGCGCGTTACGCCTCATATATTTCATGAAAAATTATAATTTAAAAGGGTAATGATAAAACTTTTATTGCTTAACAAATTACAAATGAATGTGTGATTCCTTAAGCAAAAGATTTCTTCATTACTTTTTTAAATAATTACTTTTCAATGAAATGTATGAACTGTCATATGCGGGACAATGTGACCGCTTTTTTCGTGGAATTAGTCCTGTCCGCACAATGTAGTCCCGTAAAATTTTTTAGGCCCAGAGAATTTCTCTTTAGAATCTTGATCTGTTGATGTTCTAATGTGAGAATACCTTGGGTAGACATGTTGAATCCTGCGCGAAATAACTTTACAGGCCATCAAAGAAAACGGCCATTTTGGTTCCCTTGCTCATCACGTTTTTCGAAACGGGCGTACCGACAAATTTACTTTTAGTTTTGAACTGCAGTTTTTGGAGTTTAGAAAGTCAATTAATGTATTAATTACGTCATAAAAGCCGCTCTGACTGTTTTCACAATTTTACATGGAGATATCTCTGACATTTGTTGTTGAATATTCTAGTTACTAAAAAGTGTACAAAAATTAGTAAATAATCCAGAATGCTCATCTTAAACTCGTGTTTATTACATGCATGTTTCTTTAGCAACACAATAAACGGAAAATACAAGATTAGTTACTTTAAAAAAAATGTTACGATCTGTTTTTGCATTGCATGTTATTGCACTACGACGTCTGTGTCATTTGATGCCGCGACCACTCTTTTTGAACCATTTTTATCAGCCCAGTCTATGCGTGGATCAATTCATAGATCCGTTTCTTCTAATGAATTGTTCTAATTAAGTTCTTCAATAATCTGTCTCAAATCTCCTATGAAAAATATTGCTGATAGCTTCTATATAAACTGTTAAACCGCTAGCAATCGCTGAAAATGTAGCATTTTTGAACATTTCTTCTATTTTCTTGCGTGCTAGTTACAGTAAATTTTCCTTATTTGTTACTAAAGACCAGAATTTTTCTACCTGCATAGGTACTAGTGTTTTTCTCTCGATTGCAGCAAAGTTTATTGTGCCATTAGTTGATTCTCTTCTCATCCTTTCAGATTACTTCACAGAATGCTGCAAATAACTATCGAACACAATATGGAGTTCATGATAAGAGCTTACAGAAATGGATCCGTGCTGAACATTGTTGATAATTATTTAGCGGATTTGTGACATGAATAGATAACGAGGGCAGTTTTCATCGGGGATACTTTGCTAAATAGAAAATGTTCTGGCAACAGATATGTCTGCAATTATGCAACGTTAATATCTAGCTTGGTAGTTGAACAGCCATGACATGATATGCTCGTTGAAAAGAAGTCATGAGCTAAAATATCTTTAATGCATTCTCCCCTTTCTTCGGCTATTTCCATGTCTCTGCACCCTTCTTAAAGTTAGCTTAGAAGTGGTATTTCGTGGAGAACTGTGTGCATCAAAGCATGGTAAGTTGACTTTCGAAAGTAAGTCAGACAATTTTGAAACAAATGTCTCCTGTTTAAACTGCCGATACTGAAATTAATAAGACCACGAAACACATTGCATATCACTTCATGATATTCTAAATGCCACTGGGCAACATAATTTTTCTCGTCTCTCTGTAATTCCTCCTGCACTTTTCTGTGACCGTTGAATCGTTTGTTCCAACTTTGTGTCTGGCTTCACAACCATTGAATTCACCATTTTTTTTAACAACAAAATTACCTTGAATAAATTTTCCCTACTGGTAGGGACACTCATTTTCTAGCGTCTTTATCCTCTCTATGTACTATGTTGCATATAGTAGATAAATGATGGAGTCAGATTTACGAAAGACTGGAAACAGTAACTCAACAGTTTGAACGTATAATTTGTTATTTTCTTCGCGATCAGCAATAATCAAGTTTTTTACAAGTCATACCAGTGAACGACAACTTCTCAATACCTGCACAATTCCGATTTGTCACTACATCTCTTAACAAAAACTTCAAACTCTGTTTTCAAGCTTTCAATATTTGTGCGTAGCGATTGAATCATTATTTGACTTTTTTTCCTCATCTTTTAAGCAAAGAGCATCCTGAACCATCTTTACTCACATCGCAGAACTTCTCTTGTAGTGTAAATTCAACATCTTATAATGATTTTCTCAAGATGCACTCTGCAGTCTTCACAGCTTCTTGTGAGCGAATAGCAGCAGCAAGTACTTTTGGAGATAAATGATTAGAAAAAAAACAGCAAAGGTTCATTTTTTCTTTCGGAAGCACAGAAAAGAATCCTTTCATCATACGTTGTTACGAGAAATAGTTTTATTTCATTAATATACGAGTAAACCAATGCATTTTCATCTACATTGAGCATTGAGCATTAATTCTTTTATTTCTGAATGAATAAATCCTTGTCCAGCATTTAAAAGAGGCTATAATATTTCATTTGCCTTTTTAAACAGTTCAAATTTTGAGGATAGGTGTTGCGCAGTCTGTGTATTGGTTTCTCGCTCATACTTTCCAATATAAAGAACTTATACAGTTTGGATGTGCATATAAATTCGTAGCAGAAACATTCATGTCGCTGTTAAGATCTGCTACTCTGTCAAAAACGTCTTGATTTGGACCTCCTTCATTACTTTCTGATTTTTCTAAAACATTGTTTTCACTTTCAAAATAACTTGTCTGTGCATTTTTTTCTACCAGTTTTTTAGCGTTTTTCCTTATGTGTATTTCTTGTAGAACTGGTTGCTGCAATGATACACTATATTTTCTAGCAGTGTTTTTCAAAATTGCGCCTTTGCGTATTTCAACAGCTTCACGAACTCGTTTTGTCCAGAACATAATTTTTCTCTTGATTCATTTTGACATATAATACATTTTCGTTTGTTAAAACTGTCTTCAGATGTCCTAAATTGCACACCAAAATTTTCTGAACTCAGTTTAGAAATATTGAACCATTGCTTAAATAGTTATTGTCATAGAAAAACATGAAACAAAAAGTTTTTGTAACTGTGGCATATTTTTACCCGAGGACAATTACTTTGATTGCAGACGATAAATAACCTTGAAGAATGGTCAATGAAGGGGGGAGGAGTGAAAGCACCCCACAGAGCACGTAAAAATTGTGAAAATAGCCAGAGTGACTTTTATGACGTAATTATTATATTAATTTACTTTCTAAGCCCCAAAAATCTCAGTTCAAAACTAAAATTAAATTTATAGGTTCGCACGTTGCGAAAAACGTAATAAACAAGTGAACCAAAATGGCCGCTTTCTTTGATGACCTGCAAAATTATTTTGCGCAGGATTCAATATGTCTACCCAAGATATTCTCACATTAGAACACCTACAAATCAAGATTCTAAAGAGAAAATCTCTGGACCTAAAAATTTTTACGGGCATACATTGTGGGGCCTGGAATAAATGACTCAATAAATATTTTTTTTTTCAATGGTTTAAACTATGGTTTCTGAACAAATGAGGTATCTTTTCTTTACATTGGAACCTTTGCTCTCAAAATCTAAAATTTATTTAAACATTAATATATTAATGGAGTAAAATATTAACTAATTCGTAAGCAAGTTACAAGAGGTTGACTTTGGATGTCCCGCGTGTGACTCATGCAAATAAATTCAATTTTGAATGCCAAAATTGTATAATAAAAATATAACTGTGATAGGAGTATTTTTGTATTAAATGTAAATACTTAAAAAATTGCTTACCGCTGTTTGATTAAAATATTAATAGTTTAATTTAAGTATTTTTTTTTGTCCCGCACGTGACGGTGGAATGGTCCTTTAAATTGAGACCAGGAACATAAACCAACTACTGTGCGCAGTAAAAATTGTGTTTTGCATTCAAAAGATAAAAGTATAAAACTGCATAAGAGAAAATTACAAACATACAAAATACGGCCTACAAAAATACATTATTGTGCTAACCCACCTTTTGTTTAAACCGTATGCGCAGTTTAATGGCTGTCCTGAGCGAAGTACGGTTTAATAGGGTTCGGATTAATGAGGGTTTACTGTTTTTTTTTTTTTTTTTTTTTTTTTTTTTGCTTTTCACAAAACAAATTTCCAAATTTCTTCTTTCTCTGCCATCTTTCATTTCACCCGTGCAAAGTTTTTTTTTTCCCCACTTATATTTAGTCTTTCCTTTTTTTTTATAACGTTGATCTCTACTATAGTCTTTATTGTTTTTGTACAATTTGAATAAAAATCATTAAAATAAATTTCATTCCTTTAAAAAATTGTCTAGTAATTTCACGTCTTGAAAAAAGAAAAAAAACCTAGGCATATCTCTGTCGGTATCTTTCTCAGCTGCAAAACAATCAAATTTTGTGAATAACTGCGTACGATGATAAACCATGATATTATTAGAGGAACAAATTATTGTTCGTACGACATTTAGACAAGGAAACTCTGTTTATAATTATGCACTGTGAAACATTTTAGAAACGTTTCACGAAAATAATGTGGATTTGTCTACATTTTTTTTTCTTCTAAAAAGCAAAATCAAACAAAATATCTTAAAAGCACATTTTTTTAAGTAAATTATCAATGCCGATTTTTTATCCCCCCCCCCCCATATTTTATGCAATGAATTCATAATTTATTTAGATAATTGGTCGAAATCACTATTTTAAAGCCTTTATCCATCTTCTTTTCATTAACTCTGCACCTCATAACACTATTTTTTATTTTATTTATTTATTTTTTTGTTCAGCAGTGTTTTCTTCCTTTCTTTTATTGCAGTTAAAATGTACAAAATTTTATGATGCGTTCAGACAGCGAACATGGAATCTGTATTTTTGTTTTGATATTGACGCCTTTATTCTCTCAAACTTTTTCTTCAAATTTGTAATCGTCTATCACATGAAGGCATTATATTTGCCATGAAAATTATGTTTAATAGCCATTTTTTTTTTTTTTTTAAATTATTAACAATAAAATTTTATTGCCACGTATCTCGAAACAATTTTTGTTTCGAGACAAAAAGCATCGTCTTAAGTGCCTCTCTGAACAAAACAAAACGTTTAAAAAAGTTTACGATCACAAAAGTATAAATTATATTTTGTGATAAAAAACGTTGCAAAAATATTTTATGGTGCATAATTTTTGAAAACATACGCTATTTCTCTTATTCTGTGAAACGAGGGGAAAAACCCATTCAAAATCCATCTCAAAAGTTCTAATTCATTTTCGAGCGCCTCTTTAAGTTTTTTCACAGCTGAACAAACAAGTCCTGAAGTTGTATGGAATGGTTCTGTAAAGTGATATCACTGTAACTTTATTCCTGAGAGTGATACTTAAAAGCCACGTGTCACCGTTCTTCTTCTTTTACTCTGGGGGTTACTTGATACTTTCAAAATGCCTTGCATTTTCCCTGACTGTTTATTCAAGGCCAATCTTAGAAGTTCAAGGTCATTTGTAAGAGAATTTCTTGAGATTGTTTGCTGTTATTTTTATACAATGGTGGAAAGTGAAGTGGACAACTGCATTTTCTGAGTAAAATCATTATAACGGGAGTGTCCACATCACCCTTCCCCCTAAATACTGCAGAATTTCACCAGAAAACATGCAAAAATAAACGTAAACCCTCCCCTTTTCTCTCTCCTCTAGTGGGTGTTCCTGCACAGTTTGTTAAAGCTGTACAGTGTCATGTAAGTTAAAGTGGTTCAAAAAGCAAAAATAAAAAAGAAATTGAAGAGGCAGATTATTAAAAAGGTGCTTAATGGTCCCAAACTAACATGTGCAAAATTTTATTACATTCTGATAAGTCTTTTTGCGTCCGGATTGATTTTGAAGTCTGGATTCCTTTACCCAAATAGAAAACGTTCAAAGTGTGATTACAACAAAAACACAGGGGTTCCTACCCCCTAAGAGCAAGGGCGCATCACCCCTAAATGTCGCAAAGATCCCCTCCAAAAAAAAGGGGAAATACCCCTCAAAACAACCTTTTTAAAAAGTTTAATGGAGCAGTCTGCGCCATGACTCCCCCCCCCCCCCCAGATGAACATCCTCCAATATAAAAATGTTACTTTGTTTGCAGAAATAAGTCATCCAAGTTACAATTTGCACCTGATTTAAATTCACACACTGCCATTTCAGTTTGTTGCACCTTCCGATCCGAATGAAAATAAACGCCTTTAAATCTTGGACTGATTTCAATCGAATGTGAACTGTTTAAAAGCCCTGAAAGAGAGAAACACGTTTTCCGATTCTGTAACTGAATATTTTGCTGCTAACGAACGAAGAACGGGATTCATTTATAAATGAACTTTTTAATTAATTGCAGTATTTGCTTCTAAAAACTCCAAACTTGGTGGCATTTTAGTAGTTTTTTATAACGCTGCATACTTTCAACCCCAGTTTCAGTCATTATTTGTTTTCTTAACAAACATGTTGCTTTTATGCATTTCTAATATATTTTTTGTTAATTAATCAGTATCACATATTACATATTTGTTTTTGCTGCACAAAAATGTTTCATTCAACATGACAGTTGTTAGAAAATAACACGCATTGCTGAGAAAATACAGATATACTACAAACAAATATTCTGTCGTGTGCAGGTAAACGGCAGTATCTGCAGAAATGAGTTTTCGAGATATTTGATGAAACGCGTTTTTGGATTCAATACAAACAATAGAGAAATGTTGGAACTAGACGTCTTTTTCGCGTCTTTTTCTCAGCGGAAACCAAATAAGCGAGCTTGTACAAAAAAGATAATGTACAATAGATGACAAAAATGCAAAAAAAAAAATGAAAAATGAAAAATTTGCAGTTACTGCCCTTTACCTGCACACGGCAGTATTATAAAGTATTAGTAATATAAGAAGACATATCGTCGCCTCAGAGCAACAGTAGGATATCTTCGTTTTATTTCTGGGGTTAGATGTCTTAGTCTTGCTCTGAGGCGACGATATGCGATAAAAACATACACTATTTTCGATCATTTTCAAACTAAACTTTGAAAATGAGGAAATTACTTCCAGAGGCGGATCACAGACTACCATTTTAGTTGGGGGATAATGCTAAAGGTTGCCCCTCCCCCCTTCCTCCTGTAAGCGAACTTACGATTTAGGGTACGAAAAATTCCTAAAGCTACGAAACTACGTGGGTGTCAATGAAATGCACCAAATCGGCCATAAGGCCCCTAATAGACATAAATGCTACTAGGGTTTCCAATAACGCGCCGATTTCAGTCCTGCTGGATTTCGGGATTGTAAGGAGCTAGTCCCGTGCGCGGAATTGACTTTATTCTTCCAAAAATAGAAAAAGTTGTGCTTTTTAGGAAGGACTGTTTTTGTTACTTGTGAATTAGTAGTTTTTTTTGAATTCCGTACACCACTTGAAGAGCACTACAAAGTCAAATTCCAATTAGTAATTATTGTTTGGTACGCAAAAGTGTGCCCTAAAAAATTCCAGTGCATCTTTACAAAGCATCGCTACTACAGGATGAGAAAGTATTTTTGCTCAAAAAATAATGCTCTTGACGAAAACACGTGCTGTGGTTCCACTTTTGCAAAAGATCCCCATTACATTCATCATCTTCTAAAATAGATTTTTCTACTCCTATGCTTGGTTTTTGCCCAAGAACTGCAAATTTCGGATAAAAATAATGGCTGTGTACTGTTCACCTCTGAGAAGTTGAGCTATGGCCTTGAGCAAGTCCATTTTTTTCAAGGGAGAGCAATCAGTAAGAGGAGGAATTGTTAGGCGCAGAGTTGGGCTACTATTGCAACCCATTTTAATTAACCCCCTGAAAATCCTGTACCGCTTGCTATTTCTTACCAGAATTATATTGTTCGCCAAACAGAGAATAATACTCCAAACTAAATCCGCGAGTTCTTAAGTCGGTTTTCCTCACCCCTATTTCAACAAATGGAATCGTTTAATCGGTCAGGCAGCAGAGCTCAACTTGCCTGAGATGGACATAGTATGTTTTGCTGTAACCAGTTTAACTTGCATTAAGAATACCCTTATTGTTGCATAAAAAGTTGGTCATTGAATAAGTGCATTTGGTTCATTACTGCAAGGGGTGAGTACTACTCATGGGATGTAGGAATAGCTCCTACCTCCTACCTCCATGGTACTACTTGGTTTCATCAAGTCGTAGGCTCAGTAAAAGTTTTTGGATAATTTCACTAATTTTACCCCTCACATGAAAGAGACATTCAAAAACTTGAGCAGCTTAACTTATGCACTGTCATGCGAGTCATTCTATGTTTCATCCAAGTTTCTGTCGCCTCTTTTAGAGTCGTGCCGAATGTATAAATAATGTCAGATTTTACAGCTTTCTTCTTTCTAGAAAAATAGTGTGCACTTTAAGTTAAAGGTTTTGAGTGCATTCCTTATAAGCTTATAGAAGTTCTCCAATATTGCAATGAGGCTACCCCAGCGGGTTTTGCAATCTGTCATACACTTTCCCTATTTTTTCTAACGCGTAATTTTTCTGGATTTTAAATTTTACGGATTGCTTTCGAAAAGTTTTTAAATTATACGCATTTTCTCAATTGCTGAACGTATGAAAATTAAATCCTCGACTGAGAATACCAATTCAATCTCAGAAAAAAAAAACTCAATTTTTATTGTGTTCTTAAAGGGTAGATCCACCTTTCCTCACATGAGACACCAAGTTTTTCTTGCTCTTCTTGCAGATATAAGAGGAAAGTTCCTCAAACTTCAGATGATGCTTGTGAAAATAGTCATTTTATGAGAGGCAAAAGTTTTAAACGTTTACATGGGAAAAAAAATTACGGGATTTGGCTCTTAATCCTGCTAAATATCATGCGGGATCCCGCGGGACTCGGAATCGGGATTTCGGGATTGGAAACCCTAAAAGCTACAAAATGCTTTCATAATAAGCAATGAAAAAAGAGGAAGTATTTCAAATATTTACTTTCAAAAATAATCAATGAAATTTAAATACTACTGAAATTTTTTAACATTTTATTCCACAAAGCGTGTTTGTTCACAGTTTGGAAGGATACTATCGTCGACAGTTTAGGGGGGAGGGTCATGACCCCCATGACCATCATGATCCTCCCCCTTTGTATCGCCCTTGATTACCACGTTTACTCGCTTTAAAAACAATGTTCAAGAAGTAAGTTAAAAAATTGTCTTTCTGTGGCAGTAAGAGGCGAACAAAGTCCCTCAAGAGGGCGCCAAGCTGGACTCCTAAAGGGCGCACAGGTTCGAGGGCACAAAAAAAAGGCGCACACATGTTCTAGAGCGACTTTTTCTTTTTTTAGTGAAGACACACAGGTTCGAGGATGAAAAAAAATTAAAGGTGCACATGTTCAAGGGCGCAACAAAAAAAAAAAAAGAAGAAGAAGAAGAAGAAGAAAGAAAGAAACAGGGAGAAAATTGCATGTGCACCAGTTTGAGGACCAAAAAATAAAATAGAAACCCAAAGGCGCACAGGTTTAAGGAAGCGAAAAAAAAAAAAAAAAAAAAAAAACAAAGGTGTACTGGTTTGAGTGCACAAAAAAAAAAAAAAAAAAATTGAAAGCGCCACAGGTTCGGGAGTGCACCGGCTCGCGGGCCGATGTGCTGGCTGGTCACTTCGCCCCAATAACAGCTGCTCACGAGGCTGTCGATATAGTGCTAATCGATCAGTGGCGGCTCGAGCCTTGAAAAAGTGAGGAGGCCAGATCATGTGGTACACTCGTGGAAATTCAAGCCTTAAAACACGGTTTTAGGCCATATTTATTGACGTTAGGGTAAGGGATGGAGCTCCCCCTCGATCTTTTCTCCCCCCCCCCTCTCTCTTTTTTGAAAAATAAATAGAAATCAATTCCTCCTCCCCTCTCCAATTTTTTGAAGTTCCAAAAACGCAATTGTAGACAAACTTTGAAGATTTTTACGGGAAGGGAAACACTTCCCTGGAATTTTTTTTTCAAAATTGAAGTTCTAAAAGCTTAAGCACAATATTTTATGATATTATGTGGGGGAGCTCAGAGACTATTCCATTTAAATTTTTCATTAGTGGTTGTTTAAAAAACCTATTTTTTTAATGATACTAAAGGAAGGCGGATCGGGGACCCTTGCCCGAACATTTTCTGAAAATGAAGTCTTAAAAACGTGATTGTAGGACCATATTTGGTAACATAAGAGACAGCGATCTTTCGAAATTGAAGCTACAAAAACACAATTTTAAGCAATTTTCGAACGCAGTTTTAAGCGATGTTGTAAAGTAATCGGAGATTTTCCCTGGAAATTTTGCGAAATTGAAAACTTTCAAATGAAAGTTGAGATGTTCCGTAATGTTTTTTGGATGGGGCGGGGGGGGGGGGGGGGGGCAACTAGTTGACCAATTAGCTGTAACTATTGAACATTTTTAATTCAAAGATTTCTTTTTAAAAGAAATTGAGATTTACCCTAACATCATTATTTTTTTCGAATTAAAATCTCTTCTGTCCTATTGAGTTTCTCAGATACGTTTTGATTTAACATACAATTTTAGCAACTAAATTAAAAACGTGAAGAAGTAATAACTTTTAAGGTATATTCAAAACTAAAAAAAAAATAATCTAAAAAATGTATGTATATTCCTCCCTAAATTGTCATTAGTACTCTAATTACTTGAAGGCAAAGAGTCAAGAAAGGAACTAGTGGCGCACTCAGGATTTTTTTCTGGGAGGGGCTATAATTTTTCAAAGGAACTCTGATACGTGAAGAAAGAGGCAAAATTAGTGCTTTTTCTACCTGTCCTAGATTTACGTAGATTTTTTTTTTTTTTTTTAGAAATTTCGTATCAGTAATGTTTTATTACTCAGTTTTTATTTTAATTATGTAGCAACTTAATAAAATTTCAGGGAAGAATAAATTGCGCTCTCCTGTTCTCAGTGCGTTCTCTCTCTATTTATCGAACCACTTCTACAAAATCAGTTTAAATTTGCAAATCATAAAATACACACACCTACTTAATTATGCTCAAATTAAGAAAAAACATTGAATAAAGAAAGCTGCAACAAATACTTTCTTTTTAAACAAAGAGGCTGAATTTTCTGTGGAGAGAAAAGTCGATTGTTGGGAAAAGAGTTTTACAGCAGCCGTATTTTAAGAGGAGTAATTTTCAAATCTTTTGTAAAACCCCCAAAATTATAGGCCAAAAGACGCAATTTTAGCCATTCTCTACCATTCTCTTTGGTTTGGTCAAGGAGGTTATGGCTACTTCAGAATTTCATCTGATCTCTGGGAGGGGCTTAAGCACCATGACCCCCTCCTTGGGTGCGCCACTGAAAGGAACAAACGGTCAAATCTTGTGCAAATGAAGGCTTCTTTTTTTTTTTTTTTTTTTTACTGTATGTTGCTTATTTTACATAGCCTGAATCGCGTAAGAAGAACATTCAAGTATGTAAAATAAACAACATACAGGCAGGATAACTGTTTTTGCGAAACCTGCAACAAATATCTTAGATCAACGGTCTAAAGCAAATATTGAGGTTCAATGCGTTGGTGTTGAGGGAGAAAAAACCACAGATAATCTGCACCTCATTATTTTTTTAAAAACTTTTTTAGCAGATAATCCGCAGATTATACGCAGGACATTATGGTACAATCCATTTTCTTTTCTTTTTTTTTTTTTTTTTAAAATTTCAAGCAGGGACACAAAGAGAAAAGAAAAAAAAAGGGAAAATAAATAAAATGTTATAAATTATTTTCTCAAAAAAGTGAGGGGGCCCCACTACTATCGAGCATTTTAAAGAGTGGCGACATCTATTGACATTCATGCAAGCTAAAACTGTTTTGAACGTAAAGTGGATTTCTGATGAAATAAAATAAAAGATAATATTAGTCATGAAGTCATGCGTCGTAAATATCAGAAGAAGTAATAAACTTAGTTATCACCAGTAAAACATGAATTTCTTATGAAAATAACCCTAAGTTTGCAAAGTAATGTTAATGATACTTATATATAGTTCAATCCGCATCAAATGGAAAACGAAAAAAAATCATTTTCTTTTTTTAACTAATAAAATATATGTAATTTTTAATTCCCAATATTTAAGAGTTTTACTGCCGTAGGAAAACAAAATGCAGTATGTATCTGAAAAATTTTTCTTTCTTTCTTTCTTTCTTTCTTTTTTTTTTTTTTTTTTTCAATTTTGTCATAATAATAATAATAATATCATTCACAAAATTTTGCTTAAGAAGCTAAATAAATAAGTATCAGAAAAGGCAGTGGTGTAGCTAGAAACATATTTCGTAGGAGGATATGGTTGAATTTCTGAGAGATATATAAGTTTCGGAGGGCAATAGTATAATCACTTTTAGGCTTTTTCTGTGGTCAGAAAAGGAAAATTTCTGATTTTCGGAGGAGGATGTATCCATAACTTTTTCCTCCCCTTTAGAATATGCCTTTGTGAACAGGATTTTGTAATCAAATTAAAACCGCCAGCCTTTGTTTTGAGTTATTTAATACTTACTTGCTGAGTTGCAGAGCTGAGAGCTTTTAAATCAAACTTAACGGTTTATCCTCACTTGGCTTAGGCTTATAATTTGTCTATAATTTAAATTTTTTTTTTCTGAAAGTCAACTTTTATTTCACAAAAGATGACCTGCCAGAAAATTAAAAATTGTAAGGAATTTAAGATGGTGCCTAAGGTATTTGAGTATGGCTTTTTAGTCTAGTGCATTTGTTTCGAACTTGGCGTTTGAAGATCCATTTCGTTTGGGTTAGTTACATTGATTTCGAGCAGGAAGCAACGACCATGAAATACACATATTCAGCCAATGGCGGATCCACAGGGGAGGGGGGGGGGGCGACTGGGGCGATCGCCTCCCTCCCAAAAGGTTTGCAAATTCGAAACATTTTCGGTAAGAAGTCGTCAACCTTCCTCTACCACCCCTCCTCCCCTCTATAGATCACAAAAAACACCCGCAACTGTATATTTACTACTTTAATTCCAAAAATTTTCTAGGGGAGAGTCTCTCAACGCCCTCTCTCCAATGTCATCAAAGATCGTCAAAACTTTTGAATTTTAGGAACTTCAATTACGAAAAAAATCGCCAGAATCGAAAACATTTCGAAAATGTTGTTAATGAGGGCCTTTAATTACGTTTTTAGAACTACAATTCCGAAAAAATTCCAAAGGAGAGCCCCCGATCCCGAGCCCTTCCCCTATCATTAATGAAGATTAACAAACATTACGTTTTTGAAGCTTCAATATGCAAAAGTTGAGGGATAGCTCCTGACCCCATCCCTTCCCTTAACGCTACCAAACATAGCCAACCATCGCATTTCAAGGCTCCAATTTCGAACACTTTCAGATGGAAAGTTCCAAACTCTGTTCCTTCCTTCTACATCATAAAAGATGGCTTACAACTACGTTTTCAGCACTACAATTTCGAAAAATTTCCAGAGAGGAGCCCCTATGTCCTTCTTTCTTCATCTTTCAACATCATTCAAAGATCATCTAAAACAGAGGTTTTGAAACTCTTACATCGAAAAGTTTCGGAGGAAAAGTTCTGAACCCTATGTCTTTTGCTGCGTCACCAAACGTGGCTTACGATTGCGTTTTTAAGACTCCAATTCCAATTTTTTTTTTTCCTGGGGGATAACCGCCGAACCCCGTTTTTTAGCATCACTAAAGATATCTAAAACTGTATTTTTGAAGCTCTAATGTCAAAAAAATATTGGGGGAAAATTCCCGAATCTTATCCTTTCCCTTCAAGAATCCAAAGATAACAAACAATTGTGCTTTCGAAAGTATACTCTTACATTTCAAAAAAATTCCGGAGAACCTCCAAGCCTCCCCTTCTTCTTATTAACTACCAAATAGTCTAAAAATGCGTTCCTAACGAAAAATTTCAGGGGAGAACCTGCAAATACTCCTATGTGCGAATATTAAACAACTCAATCAACAAACAAAACCATAACTATCTTAAAATTTTATTACCAAATGCAATTTTAGTATTTTATTATGTTCGGTACGAAAACACTGGTAAAAAGCGATGCCATCTTGATGCATTAACCTTTCTTGTATAGGGGAAAATATACAATTGAGGACCTAAATGACTACTAAAAATACTTAAATACTTCACGAGTCCTCAAACAAATCAAAAGTTGAGCTGTTTCATAATTTTAGGTAGTAAACCCAGAATATTAGTAGAAATTCCTTTTTTTTTTTTCTATTTTTTATTCTTGTTTGTATATGTGTGTGTGGTACTCGAAACACTTATAACTTTCATTCAAACTCTTTGAATGACGTCATTCGAAAAAAAAACATGCTTCAGTTCTTAAAATTTTTTTTAATTTTATTTTCATTAGTCAGCCCCCATAATGCATTGCTCAATCGCCCCTCCTAACAGGATCATCTGGATCCGCCACTGTATGTAGCGTTCCTGTTATCTTTTCACACCAACATTAGCAACGTTCCCGCTCTGTTTTATAACGCAATGGTCAGAACATGTGTGGTCTAGATGTATCTGAAATACATTTTTAACAACAAAAAATTACAACCTTACTTTGAAAGACAAACAAACACAGCTTGTATTAATAAAGAAGCACAGTATTCAAAAAAAAAAAAAAAAAAATTTCAAATTTCCAAAAACATATTCAAAAAAAGTTTAAACCAAGCAAGCTCTTTGATTCCAATTGAAATTATAATAACAATAATAATAAATAATAATATAAACAATAGTTTCTGAGTTTCTCCAGAAAACTTTTTAGATGCCACTGGTTTTCATAGCTATATGGTTATTAGTTGTGTGAAACGGCGTAAGCTTTGAAGTTTCTCGCAATTATTCATCAATGGTGTCATTGGTCTACGTTGTGATTTTCGTCTCTTTACTATAAATTAACCTTCCTTTTCGAAAAAATTTCCCTGGAGAGTCTCCAACCCCAATGTTCACTGCAGCACCACGTGTCGTTTTGGGAAATACCTTGAATCGAAAAAGTAATTTAAAATATAAAAATAATTTTTTGTAGTTTGAATTATGCTGCATAAGTTTGCATGAAGCAATCTCAGTTGAATGTAATTTTATACCCTTACCACAAATGTTTACTTTAACAATTTTTATCCACATGTGTTTTAGATTAAAGAGTTTTCCGTTTTCATAAGTTGTGTGGAAGTTCATACAATCGTACAATGTTGCACACAGTCTGAAAGATATTCACAAAGCATAATAACATGTCATGTTCTATTTTACGGTAAAGTTTAAAACAACTTAATGTTATTTTGGTAAGAGGCTAATGCTTCACTGAATGAATTTGAGACAACTATGAAACCAGATGTGGTGGACCAAAAGGGAACTGGCAAGATAAAACACCCTGAAAGTATGGGGCTCTGTTCTTCACTTTTGATTACTTTTCTGTTGTATTTAATAAGAGCTTCAATTAAAAACATGGAAATTTCTTAAAACTTCTGAGAATTTTGCAAGGCCCTATCTGTTGAAGCCGATGACAGTCGTCGACGCCTAGCGCCACCCCTGAACCACATCCCTTTCCCTAATGTTGTCAAAGATAGCCAACAATTTCGTTTGCAGGATCTCAATTTCGAAACATTTGAGGTGGAGCGTCTCCGCCTCCCCCCCCACACACACCAACATTTTGAAGGTGGTCCAAAATTTCGTTTTTATGACTGTAATTTCTAAATATTCTCGGAGGAAATTCCCCGAACTTCATTTCTTGCTACAGCTTTGGCAGATCACCTACCTACAAGAGCACATCTAGAACTCTAATTTCAAAACATTTCCAGGGGAGAACCCCCGAACATCCATCCCTCCCATCAGTCGTCTAAAATTTCCTTTTTAGGACCTCAATTTTAAAACTTTTCCGAGGTAACACCTCGATTTCAACCTTCCTTCAACATCATTAAAATCGTCTAAAATTTTGTTTTTAGCACTTCGAAATATTTCTGGGGAAGAGTTGCGGAGTCTCATTTCTTCTCCTAATGTCCTTAAAGATGTACTAAAATGGTGCGTATTTGCGTCTTCAATTTCGAAAACTTTTGGGAGGAGAATGGCCGAACCCCATTCTTTCCACGTCATGAAAGATGTGATTGAGGTTTTATTACTTCAATTTCGAAAAGCTCTCAGGCTAGCGCCCTCGAATGTTCATCACCCGCATCAATAAAGATCGTTTAAAATTGCATTTTAAGCAATAATATCGAAAACTTTCCGGGAGAGCGAATCCGACTTCCACTGTTCTCCAACATCATAAAATTGTCAAAAACTTCATTTTTGAGACTACGAACCTATTCCTTCCTCTTACATCATCAAAGATGAGCTACGATTGAGTATATGGGATTTCAGTTTCGAAAAATTTCCGAAGTTAGTCCCGAAGTCCTTTCCTTCTCCAAACAGCGTAAAAGATAGCCCGTAGGTCCATTTCTAAATTTTAAATTTCGAAAAATCTCCAGCAGAAATTCCTCGACCTACCATTATCGAATGAAAACAATAAAGGGAACTATCTCATTTTGAGATACAAGAGCGCTGCGCAGAATCTTCGCTTATCCCGAGACGTTGCTACGACTCTGATCGAAGGCAGGGATCGGGAGGGGGGAGACTTTTAAAATAAACTGCATTTCTAAATTTAAAGCTTTTAAAATACCTCATTTTTAATCAGAAAGAAGAGTAAAATAAGAAATTAGTAACGTAGCACTAATTGCAGTTTACTGCAGACACGTATTTCAAATTAAGTAAACAAATTGATAAAAAGACATCCTGCAATTTGTGGTAGTATAGTTATTTCTTATTTTACTTTAAAAAAGCAAAGGTCCTTATTTCACTTTAGAAAGAATATAATTAAAGTCAGAAAGATTCATATGTAATGGCCATC
Organism: Uloborus diversus; assembly: GCF_026930045.1. Classification (NCBI taxonomy): domain Eukaryota; kingdom Metazoa; phylum Arthropoda; class Arachnida; order Araneae; family Uloboridae; genus Uloborus; species Uloborus diversus. The sequence continues at coordinate 78,093,986 of NC_072734.1, read as the reverse complement.
CGAGATTCGAATTTCCGTTTTCTACGATAATACCCTCTGTGACGGGTATGCGGGGGGGGGGGGGGTTCATTTGACTGTTAAATGATGTCTGCTCCTCTAACGAGCACTGTCTCCAGGCTGCTTCATTACCCTTCACACACGCGTTATACACACACACATACACGCGACACACGTGAACGCCTTCTCACACGCGTACATACACACAGGCCTACATACACACGCCTACATACACACACACACACACGAACGCCTACACACACGCGCGCGTACACACGCAGCACTGCATGCACAATACGTACGCACATATGTGAATACATACACACTCACATGCGCCTACACAAACACACATACGCATACATACACACGCTCGTGATTGCGAAAAACACAATTTGAATTCAGGATGCCAAAAATTCAATATATATATATATATATATATATATATATATATATATATATATATATATATATATATATATATATATATATATATATATATATATATATATATATATATATATATATATATTTGCCTCTTTAATTCTGAGTGCCTTCTTTTTTTTTTTGCCTTTTTAAACCTGAGCGCCTTCTTTTTTTTTCTTTCGCTTTTAAGCGACATCTTTATTTTCCTGCGCACTCAAACATAAGCGTCTTCGGTTTTTTTTTTCTTTTTTCTTTTTTTGCTGTCGAACCTGTTCACTTTTTTTTGCGATCTCGAACTTTTTTTTTCTATTTTATTTTATTTGTGCTCTCAAACTTGTGTACCTGTTTTTTTTTTCTCCTTCAAACCTGTGCGTCATCGTCCCCGCCTCTTTTGCGCATTTGAACCTGAGCGTCTTTGTGTGTGTGTGTGGTTTTTTTTTTTTTTTTTTTTTTTTGTTCCTTCAAACCTATCGCTATGTTTCTTGAACGTATGGACCTCCAGTTTTATGCGCTCTGAAACCTGTGCGCTTTCGATTTTTTTTCTTTTTTAGTGCTTTTAATATTGTGCGCCTTTGTGTCATCAATTCCCCCCCCCCCCATCCCCCCAACAATTTGGGAGTTATTAAGGTTATCGTCCTTTTGGCGACCCAGACCCAATGAACGAACTATATTTTTGCTTACGGCGGCTGGTCGATGATGGGATCCCCATATTTATGAGAAATAATGTATTAAAAAACGCAAATGACCACATCTCTTGTTTGTTCCACGGATAATTACGTTCTTAACAAACAAAAACAGAATGAAGGAAAACTAAACTCAAGCTGCGGTACAATATTGGTTATGTATCACTGCATAGAAAGAACACTCCAACGATTCTTTGACAGTTGAAACAAAATAACTACAACTTTCATTTACTACCGTTCATTACGTCACTGCGTGTCGGTGACTGCAGTGCAACCCACTTTAACTTATTTGTGTATACATTCAAAAAATATTTTCACATTTTTAAATTGTTACAGAGAGACTTTGTGTAGAAGAAATTAACATGTAAGTTATTCCAACCGGAAGTTAGATCGACGATTTTCTGCAGTTGCGATGAATTATGAATCCATCGGTGAAATTAATATTTTATGCTGCCAAATTTTCTCTTCGCTAAAGTTTTCTCAATACGCTTAAAACTATATTAAGCCGGCAGATTTGTGAAATTTCAAAAGCTTTCATATAGTATTTGTTTTGTGTGTAAGAGAGTTTTGAAGTTTTTTGTATTTCATGATTTATAATGCGAAATTTTGGAATGAAAAGTAAAACTTTGACCTTTGGATAGAATAATGTTCCTGCTGTTATTTCTGTTTATGTGGTTTATACATTCAAAAGATCTTCCATGTAGTTCTAATTGTACATATTCGTATCCATAATTGTACTAAATTACCTGAAATATATATTAGTTGACTTTAAAATGTTGATCTTACTTTCTTTTGAGAGAAATTATCATTTTCCCTTCTGTTCAACAATTGTAAACAAATATACTCACTGTTCAGTTACCTTCACTTCGATCTTATTAATCTTAAACAAGCCAAACCGTTCAGCAGTTTTATTAAAGTACATATATTAATTTGGATAAATTTATCCTCTGATACATTGCTATGCTGTCCTTTTTTCGGCCTTTACTGGATTATTTCAGAGGCATCAAATTCTTTGTCATGACTTGAAGCGTTTTGCTGTTTTGGAAATTTTAAATTTTTTTATGTGTTAATCTTTCCAGATTCTTAAGTGTAAGTAGTTGTAGGTATTTAAAATGCAAGTGAAACTTTAGTGTAAAGTATGGTTTGGTATCGAACTTTCTAAAAACACAATAAAGCTAATCGTTTTTGGAGATTAGTAATATCTGATATTTTATTGCAAAAATAAATTTTCAAATGTTTGTTTAAAGGTTATTATATTCAAAAAATCTTTAGCAATGTAAATATTGTGAGTATATGTCAGCTTCATGCTAATTAACTTATATTCTAAAGCTTTCAAGTTTTTGCATTGATGAAAGAACTGAAACATTGAAGAAATATCTGTGTGATAAAAAGTAAAAGAAAATATTACAATGTGAAATCATACAAATTTGGAGAGAACTGCTAGTATTTTTCAAGCAGTTATGCAAGCATTCATATTAATTTGTGATTCCCTGCAAATTTGTGATTTGACATTGTAATCTTTTCTTTTATCCTTAAGCATATGAGGCAGTGAGAAGCAAAGGGATGTAAGTGGACACTTTCAAGTTTTGAGTAAAATGCGTTTAAAGAAAGTCCTAGAAGGGTTTCATTGAATTTTTTTCTAAATCATGCTGTATTGCAGCAACTACCAGGGCTACTAGTACCATCTCTTGCCCCAAAACAGAGGAGAGGTTCACCTACCATGTGTACTGACCTCCAAATTTTTAATTTTGCCACTTACATCCCCTTGCTTCTCACTACCTCATTAATCCTGCAATTTGCTATGTCACAATTAAATCTGTGATTTGATGTACAGGGGGGCGGGGACGTACCGAGTACTCAGTACTCGGCCAAATTTTGATCAGTTACTCGAACAATGCCGAGTAGTTGTAAAAAAATGAATATTGTTCAAGACAGATTTTACAGTTAATAAAAAATGGCAATCATATACAGTCAATTCACGATAACTCAAATCTAAAACTTCAGACGAAAAACTTATCGGAAGTTTAACTTGCCGCTAGTTTTGGTTTTTGGGATTTTAATATTAAAAAGCATCAAGTATTTTAATCAATATGTACATATAACAGACAAAATTGCAGAACTTAAAAGTGTTTGAGAGTATGCACAGTTAAATCAAAAATATTGAGAGAAAAAATTCAAAAGCAAAGGTTTTGACTTTGATACTGCCAGATCCACTTGAATAGAGCTGATTCTACTTCAGGAAAGGTGCATATCTTCATTTGTTTCAAATTCGGATTTTATTGCTTTAGAAGTTCCTCTTTTTCTTTTGATACCATTGACAGAGTACTTGATCTTTAATAGTAAAGAAAACTCACTCTGTCTCAGGAACTTATCAGCAAAATGATCTAACTAAAGAATGAAGGGGAACGCATCTTAACTTTGAATAAAGGACTTGACTGCTTAAAAGCAAATTCGTAGTCCAGCAACATGTCAAAGTGTAAACCGGGTCCGCGTAGCGGTCCCGGTGTAAACAGTACAGTACAACAAAAGAAAACAAGCTAACTCGTTTCCGCAAGTGTAACTCCTTTTTCGCATTGACTCAACAGGTGCTCTTCTTGCTTTAGAGGTCTATCTCGCAGGAATTGCAAGTGAATTAATTTTTCTCTCATAGTCACTTGTTTTTTTTTTTCATTCTTTCAAAATAAATTTCCAGTCTTTGAAAAAACTTCGAGTTAAAGGAAGTTAACTTTGAGATATTGAGAATAATTGGCATGGAATTAAAAAAAAGGGATCAGGACTTGATAAAAACTTCAAGTTATAGTAATATTCGAGTAATCAGACTTCAAGTTATCGCGAATTGACTGCAATGTACTGCAATCATTTATAAGTCAAACTTAAATTTTGAGAGTAATGAAGTTTGTTATGCTTCAATCGAGTAAATCTTTATTTTAGTGTTTTAAATGGGGCAAAAAAGGTAAGTATAGAAAATATTATTTGTTTAATTATTAAATGGATTTTTGCTACAAACAAAAATTATTTATGAGAAATATAATAGTACCTTTGCTTACAAAGCTCACACTTTATGCACTGAAAAAGACATTCCTTGTAACGCAGAAACATGTTTCTGCAGTGTTCCTGCACATTTGTGCTTTTAGCGTTCATTTATTTGCTTTTAAAAATTATTTATGTTATATATGGATCATAATTTATTTTAATTCCAACTTGATTAATCATACCTTTTGTTTATTTTTAATTTTGAAAATAACTTAGTTGTAAAATTTTTGACACAAACAAAATCTTTTAAATAATGCATAAGTAAATTTCAACTGGATTTAAAAAAAAAAAAAAAACTATTATATGGACATTGAGGCTATGCTACTATTCCAGTGAGTCCAAAATTCATCATGTGTCTGTCGGTGGTTCTACTTAAAACGTAATTAGAACTCAGTACTCGCCCGAGTAGTGGAAGATCGGGTACTTGGCCGAAATGCTACTCGGTACGTCTCTAACTTGATACAAGACTTATATCAAAAATTTAAAAGTTTTGAATATTGTAAATTGTATGGTCAAAAACATTTTTGATGCTCCAGCTCGGCTCCCATATAGTAAGGTGAGTCTCCGTCTATTTTTATGATAAAGAACATTAATAAAAAAAATTAATTTGAATTTTGACATCTTGAATTCAAGTTATGTTTTTCGCAATCACGAGTGTGTGTATGTAGGTGTGTGTGTTTGTGTGTGGGGTTATGTTTGTGTACGGGGTATGTGTGTGTTTGTGTGTACGTGCTGGCATAAGTGTGTGGGTAGTTGTGTGTATGAATGTGTATGTGGGGTGTATGTGTGTAGGCATATGTGTTTGTGTCTGTGTGCAGGCATGAATGTGTGGGTAGTTGTGTGTATGTGTGTGTGTATGTTTCTGTGTGTGAATGTGTGGGTGTCTGTATGTATGCGTGTGTGTATGTGTAGGTGTAGTTGTGTATGTATGCGCGTGTGTGTAGGACATGGATGCAACCTGGAGACGGTTTTCGCAAGAGGTGCAGCATCGTGAGGAGGGTGATGGTGCGGAGGGTGGCGGTGGGATAAATCAAAGGAACGTCAAAAACAGTCAAGTGAGAACAATAAGCAATCGTGATTGCTCAATAACTTTAGTGAGTTTCAAAAAAAAAAAGTTTCTCACTTCTACTTGTACAAATGTGCTGAACTCTTAAGACTTAAGATGCTAGTTTTGGAAGCCCAGTTAGCATTAGGGTGTAGGCCAGTTGTAGAGGGTACAAATGTTCCAGAGATTCAGGGGGAAGTTTCAAATGAGGAGTTAGATTGGGAAACTAAGGGTGTAATTTTGGGGGACTCTATGGTAAGGGAGGTGGGTAACACAGTTGGGAGAGTAAAGCGTAAGGTGGCTAGGTGTTGTTTACCAGGGGCTCGGGTAAAAGACGTTAATATGGTTGCTGAAAAGAAGGGAGTATTGAATAAGGAGGACATGGTTACTTTGTGGGTGGGAACAAATGATGTAGGCCACAGTAAAAATGAGGAGTTTTCTAGGGAATGGGAATCCCTGTTGGATAAAGCAACCAGCTTTTCGACGAATGTCCAAGTGGTTGGTTTGCTTCCCAGGTATGAAGTGCATAGGAGCTGGCTAAATCAACGTGCAAGGTGTATGAACTTGCTACTGAAGTCAATTTGCGAAAAGCACAGTATCAGGTTCATTGATGTATGGAGTCATTGTAAACGGGATTGGATTGCTAGGGATGGCCTGCATCTGAGCTCTACAGGGGTCAAAATGGTTAGTGGATTCATTTTAAAGGCTTCGGAGTCAAAAAACTAAGTTGGAATGGGGGGCATGGTTCAAGCATCAGGTATCGAGAGAATGAAATTTTTTTGGGTATTGCTAGAAATGAAAATAAAGTGACGAACAAGAGTAGTAATACATAGAATACGAGTAGTAATGTTAACAATTGTAATTTAGGAAATTTCAGGGTGTTAAATAAAAGCAACTTAGGCATGCTTAAAGTTTTCTATACCAATGCTCACAGTATTAGGAACAAGATGGTTGAATTGAAAAGCATAGTTATGGATGAGAAGTTGGATGTTATTGGAATTACAGAGACATGGGCTACCGAATCTGATGCAGAGTTATTACATATTGCTGGGTATAATTTGTTCAGACAGGATAGAGTAGGTAAAAGAGGTTTTATTTTATGTTAGAGACAATTTTTTTGCAATGAATTGGTCATAAATGATAAGCCTACTGATACTGATATGGTTTGGCTGGAGTTGATGAGCAGTAAGGGCAAAAAGCTACGCTTTGGAAACATTTATAGGCCACCTAATTCAAACCAGGGACAAGATGAACAGATGTACCGTATTATTAGTGACATGTCCAGTAAGGGATCCGTTATCATAATGGGGGATTTTAATTTTCCGGGTATTGATTGGAATAATTTTTATCCTGGTAATGGCAAAGAAGAGGAATTTTTAAAAGTAATTGGTGAACTGTTTCTTAGATCAAGTTGTAACTCAGGGAACTCGAGAGGAGGCGATTTTGGATCTAGTTTTTTGTGACATAGGTAGTTTTGTTCAGGGGTTGTGTGTAGGAGAGCATATTGGAGATAGTGATCATAACAGCATTAGGTTCCGGGTTAAATTTGAAGTGTGCAAAGATGATAATTTTAGGTTTGTGCCCAATTTCAGAAACACTGATTTTGCTGCACTTAGGCAGAGCCTTGAAAGAGGTTTTTCGTCAGGATTGGAAAATAGCGACGTAGATCAGCAGTGGACAGAATTTAAGGATAACTTGCTAAAACGGTTGGGGACTATGTTCCATTTAGAAGAAAAGGTGTTAGTACCAAAATTTGGCCCATGTGGTTCTCCAGGGAGACTAAAGAAGCTCTTAATTATAAGCAAGCCACTTTTCGTAAGTTTAAAGAAACTGGTCAGAGTGCGGAGAGGCTCCAGTATGTTAAGGCAAGGCGAAATTTTAAGTATTTGGTACGGATTCAGAAAAGAGAATTGGAGCAAAGGCTGGCAGATGACATTGATGGGAACCCTAAGAGGTTTTTTGCTTACGCTAATTCTGGGAAAGCTCGAAACAGTCAAATTGGGCCTTTGGTTGATGAGTATGGAAATTTAATCTAAAACGAAAGGGATATTGCAAATGTTCTAAATAACTTTTTTCCAGTGTGTTTAACGATAACTGTATCTCAACAGTTGACACTAACAAGACACAAGCTATTATACAGCTTGAGGATTTTGTATTTTCCAGGGAGGAGGTTTTATTTCATTTGAGAAAGATTAAAGCAACTAAAGCTCTGGGACCAGATAATATTTATCCAAAAATTTTAGTTGAATGTGCAGAGGAATTAGTGGATGTTATTTTGAATATTTTCAATGCTTCTTATAACTCGGGGATGGTGCCAGAGGACTGGAAACTGGCTAACATAATGCCACTCTTCAAGAAGGGGTCTAAAGGTATTGCTGGGAATTATAGACTTGTAAGTTTGACTTCGGTGATTTGTAAGATTTTCGAAACTTTGATCAAAATTAAGATCATGAAGTTCTTAGAGACTAATGGTCTGTTGACTAGTTTGCAGTATGGTTTCAGGAAAGGTAAATCCTGTACTACTAATTTATTGCATTTCTACGACAAGGTTACCTCAGCTTTAGATAACAAAAAATGTGTGGATGTTGTTTATATTGATTTTCAAAAAGCTTTTGACAAGGTACCGCATGTTGCTCTTCTCAGCAAGTTAGCTGACATTGGAATAGGAGGAAAAACTTTACTTTGGGTTAGAAATTGGCTTACTGGTAGGAAGCAAAGAGTAGTTGTGAGAGGAAATCATTCTAATTGGAGTGATGTTTTAAGTGGGGTTCCTCAGGGATCAGTTTTAGGGCCTCTTTTGTTTATTATATTTATGAATGACATCAATGAAAATATTTCTAGAAGCATGAATTGTTTTGCTGACGATGTAAAAGTTATGGGGATTGTCGAAAATGAAGAACAAGTAAAACAGCTGCAAGAGGATTTAGATCATATTACTAAGTGGGCAGATAAATGGGGTATGTCAGTTAATGTAGGGAAATGTCAAGTGCTACACTTAGGTCATGGAAATAAGCGTATGAGATATCGTTTACAGGGTTCAGTCATAAATCAGGCAGAAAATGTTATGGATCTGGGTGTCTTTATAAATCAGGACTTTAAGTTTAGTCAACAGTGCAGTATTGCTAGTAACAAAGCCAACAAAATGCTTGGGTTCATCAATAGACCTATTTCAAACAAATCTAAGAAAGTTCTTCTGCCTTTATATAGGAGTTTAGTATGACCTCATTTGGAGTATGCTTTTCAGTTTTGGTCGCCTTATCTGAAAAAAGATATTTTTGTATTGGAAAGGGTTCAAAGAAGGGTAACTAAATTAATAAGGGGACTCTCAGATTTAGATTATGATACCAGACTTAATAGGCTTAACATGTATAGCCTGGAGCAAAGGAGAGTCAGAGGGGACATGATTCAGTTATTTAAATTTATCAAAATGACAGATGTAAATGGATTAAATTTTTGCGGGGAAAGCAGGACAAGGGGTCATTGTTTTAAGCTATTTAAATCTCAGGCTAACTTGGAAATCAGGAAAAACTACTACTTTAGCAGGGTCGTAAGCACTTGGAATAGCTTACCGGAAGAGATGGTAATGAGCTAGGGGGTGGATAGCTTTAAGAGGGCCATTGATCTTCATTGGGGACTAATTAATTGACTGGGACCAGCCTAGCTGGGCCCAGAGCCTGTTGCTGGTCGTCACATTTGTATTTGTATATTTGTATTTATTTGTACGAAAGACTCTACTGGATATATTTTGTTTTTTAGATTACATGAGCAAGCTTAAAATTTTCTAATACAAGAATTGATAGTTGAAGCATTATTATTATTTTTTCAATTTCTATTTTTTTATTTTGTAAAAGCATGCAGTGTAGCAGAAAGTCTCATATTTCCAACCTTTTATCTATGCCCCACTTTTCAACCTTGTGACCGAAGAGTGCTTAATATTTTTACTGAAAACAAAAAAGTCCTGGATAAAGTCTTTAGTTTACTAATTAATAATGAAAACTACAACTAAAATGAAAGTCGATTGACAATTGAGTAAAATTTTTAACTTTCAAGTCTATTTAAAAACAGAAAAAAGAAGAACATTTAGAAGATTTTTTTCAAAACTGGTAATTCACACAAATAAAAAAGTTAGGAACCACTACTCTAAACTACAAAAAATAATATGTGCATATTACTTCTTGTTATTATGTCAGGCATCTAAAATTGTTTCCTGGTTCCTGAGATTTTACAATTTTTGTCGGCCTCTGGTTATTATTGAAGCCCAGTGGTTCAATGGTAGCATTGCGTGCTCTCACACCACAGGCCTGGGTTCTATTTCCGGGTCGGGCATGGTCAACTCGGCCGTTCATCCCTTCAGTGGGTCGATAAAATGAGTACAAAGCGTGCTTGGGAATTAAACCCTAAGGGTTCCTCGTTCGGCTAACCACCTAACCGGAACATCTGCCTAGCACCTCAAAGCCCAAAGATGTGAGATGGGCACAGTAGGCCTTTGCTCTCATAGGCTGTCATGGATTTCTGGTTATTATTATTTACTTAAGAAATATTTCCTTGTGTAGCACCACTGGTTGAGCATCCGTGCTCCAGTGGATACCAAGCCACTGCGGCATTTACAACAATGAGAAGTCCTTATTTTCTGGCTGGGAATAATGGCCAGCCATTCCAACCGAATTGCTCTGGGCTGTTCTACTATTCTCTAAAACTCTTAATTATAAAGAATATAATCAAACTATGTCCTTATCAGAGTTAATGGAGAGAACAAAAAATAGAATGAAGTAGAACTGTTTACAATTTTATACGAGGGCATTTCGAAAAGTAAAGATACACCGTATGCCAGAGGAAAAGAAAAGTTTTGGAGAGCAAGTTGGCAACATAGGTGTTAACTTTGAACCTTTAGCTTTCTCCTCGTGCTCAATCAGCATTGCAATGTTGATTCTGGTTGGAGTAGGTCGTGTTTAAAATGCCTGCGTCGATTCAGAATTCAGCCAGATGCTAAGTGTGCTCTGTCATACGTTTTCTTCATGCAAAAGGTCATCACAGCAAATATTCACAAAGAAATTATTTATGGGGACATTATGAATCAACAAAATGTAACGAAATGTGTCGTCATTTCTCTGAAAGTAGGACCGATGTTCAGGCAATGACGAACAAAGAACAGGTCGGCCATCTGTGATCTCTGATGCCCTTCTTCGGAGAATGGAGGAAGCAATTCGTGCAATTAGATGTCTCAAATTGAAAGCATTGCATCAGATCATACTGAAAGTGTCAATGACAACTCTTTATGAAGTTGTGACTGTCAAGTTAGGGTACAAGAAATTGTGTGCACGCTGGGTTCCGAAAATGCTAATGGAAGAACACAAAAAGAAAAGGATTGGCTTTGAACTTGACTTCCTCACACGTTATGCAGAAGCAGTTGATGGGTTCCTTGTTCACATTGTGACAGATGACGAGACGTGGGGTTATCACCATACACCTGAATCCAAGCTGGAATCAATGCAATGGCGCTATTCAAATTCACCAATAGCCAAAAAATTCAAAACTTCGATTTCAGCGAAAAAAATCATGGCTTCTGTTTTTTAAGACAGACAAGGCATTCTTCTGGTCAAATTTATGCCTTCCGGAACAACAATTAATGCTGCTGCATATTGCCAGAATTTGACACGTCTTCGAAGGGCAATTCAAAACAAACGCAGGGGAATGCACTAAACTCAAACAATTCAAATGGGAAGGATTGGACTATCCGCCATACAGCCTGGACCTTGCACCCAGCGACTTCCATTTATTCCTTTATCTGAAGTCACATCTTGGTGGAAAATCATTTCATGATGATGATGAGATTAAAGATGAAGTTGAAATGTGGTTCTGACAATAGAGGGCAAACTTCTATGACTGAAATAGAAAAGCTTAACTTAGCAAATGTTTGGATAACGGGGGTAATGTCAAAAAATAATAAATAATCCAGTTAATGAGAAGTAACTGACGTTTTATAAATTAAATTTTTTTTAAAGGAATGCAAACCTTTCTATCTTTATTTTTCGGAACACCCTTGTATACCTTGTCATTGGGGATTGTTTCAAACAAAGTATTTTCAAGTCTTCCAACTTGAAATTATTAATTTTTGGAGTTTCATAGAATAGTACTAAATGAAAGGATTTTGCATGAACTCTTTTTGTTCTGGACGCATAAATTGCATCTATGCTTAATTGAATTGGATGTGGCTATCCGTCAAACATTTACTCTTAGCATTTCAAAACCTGTGACTATTTTTAATACTATTTCCCATAATATCTCTTAAACTAAGTTCAATATGAATAGTAGCTCCACAGTGTCATTTTTTTTCTCCCAAGAAAGTATTTTAACAAGTTAGTTTGGGACAATAGTATCTTATCTATTCTTCATATTTTCCTCTTAACAATATAGTAAAATCTGCTACCGTCACTAAAACAATGACCTTCGTGATGTGAGTAATTGTGAGTAAATTTTGGCCATTCTTACCATACTAAAATAAATGCAGTTTTTCTACTGTATTCTGGAGGCATTTTTTATGCCTGGAAAAAGTTGTGTCATTTAAAAAAATTATCTTCTCTGGTGGTAACTCTAACTTAACACCTGTCTTTTAGACCAGTGGTTCCTAAACTTCAGACCTCTGCAGATTCTCTTCGAAAAAATTACTTCACGGACCCCCCCCCCCCCCACACACACACACCTGCGTGAAAAAATGATTTGACACAGTTAAATCTTTTTTTTTTTTTTTTCAAATATATTTTAAAACTTTTTTTCCTTAAAATTTATCTATTCATTGTTCTGTATATTTTTCAGAACTCTTGTCTGGTTTTTATTTTTAACATTATTATTTTGAGCTATAGAAATAAAATTCGATTTAAAATTCAATTAGGAATAAAAATGTTATCATCAAATTTCTACAACAAGTTTACTTATAAAATTTGTACTTTTGAAGTTAGTGAACAAAACATTGTTAGCCTAGTTTAAGTGTGCCAGTGTTTCATATCAGCTGTATTTTTATAGCGCATCAGGATTTTAATTATTATCTATGGTTCATGCAAACCGACCTGGAAGCGTTGTAATGCCCTCTGCTCGCTATGGGTCACCAGCCCCTGGCATGCATTATTAACGCTTTAAATGTAATAAAATAGCAAAAAAGTGAGCTTACCGTTAATACAAAAAAAAAAAAAAATCAACTAATTCCACTTATATCAGTGCTACAACCTTGCTCACCCCTCTTGTTCATCAGTTCACCACATATTAACTACATCGACCTAGTTCAGCAGGTGCGGGTTCAATGCAGTATGAAGCGTGCTAATAATATCAATGTATTTTGACCACTAATTATTTTAGGCCTTGACGATTTTGCCAGAATGAAAGAGTGATTGCCCAAAATTTGGTGACTGTATGAAAATCTCAAGCATCAAATGTTTACTTTCACTTCAAATGATTTTTCTGAATAAACACGCATATTATGCAACAAATTTATAAAACATTGGTACTCTTTAATTATTAATGTCGACTGCAAACTATAGCATTTGATCTATTTCAGTATTTGCTTGAACTCTTGAATGTTGACTACTAAATTTAGTCTTGAAAATTTTGGAGCAGAAGTTTTATTTAAAGTATAATATCCCAGCTGTAAAAATATGCCTCAATATTCAAATTTTACTTAATATAGTTTTATAACAATATGAACTTCGTCATGTACACAAAATTAATTAATGTGTAGTGTGTTTACTTCTGAGAGTTCCTGGGGGGGGGGGCTGCTGCATCCTGCTTGTACTTAAGCAAGAACCTTTTCATTCTTCACAAATGTGCTTTTTTTTTTTGAAGTAAAATATTGTTACTCGTCCTTCAATCTCAATTTTATTTAACGTTTTAGCTGGACTATCGGACCCCTCGGGGGAGAGGGGGATCCCATGGGGTCCTCGGATCACAGTTTGGGAAACTCTGTTTTACACCAATAAAAATCCAAATACACTTAACTCAAGATATCTTGAAGCCTAATAATTCAATCATTCCTTTATCTAAAAAATTTTATTTAGTCCCGAACTCTTAAGAAGGCTTTAGGAACTTCTTACGACTCACAAAATGTATAATACAGAGAATTTAGGTCTAGCTGTATGGGGGACTCAGGAGTAAAAAGTGCTCCCTTGTGATTTCCAGTTATCTATGTTGACTGTGCTAGCAGTTTTTGGGTTTAATAATAGATTTTCTCATTGTTAAAACTCTATAGACCAATTCCATAAACCATATCAAGTTTATGTTCTACCCTTTAATTAATGATCACTATAGTTGAACAAACCTAGCATGTCAGCATTGTAATGCTGTGATTAGGATCTGCGTAACTTTTACAATGCCGCCAGATTAAGTTTGCTGCAACTGTAGAGTTCTTATAAAAGCCAATCCAACATTGTATTTTATCAGACCTTTTACACTAGTTTCATTTAAAAGGTCTGCACCAGAAGCGGCACCCCCAGCAGAGGGGCAAGAAGGGGCACCTACTGGTGAAGAACCTAAACCACCTAATCCACAGCATCAAGCTGCATCCAGAAGGATACAACAGACTCAAGCCCAAGTGAATGAAGTACGTCCATTTATCTTCATTCATTATTAGTTGAATTTTATAGCTGTGTATGTGTATCCGGCTTGAAGTAATCTGTGTAGTTGATTGCGTTTTTGTATAATCATGATTTGTCAAAGGAATACTCTCGTAATTGTAATCAAAATCTTAAGCAAGCTTTTCTTGCGTAATCGTAAACTAATCTAAATTAAATCGTAATTTAACCGTGTAATCTTGACTTGCTGAAAGTGAAAAAATATAAGCTGCATTTCTACTATTGTATAGAGTAAGACTTGAATAGCAACACTGGAACAATACTGCAAGGTTGCTCTTCAATGGCCATTTGTAAATTCGGATCATAAAATGAATCCTGCCCTTTGGGTGCCTCAGACAGTAAACTCTTTCCAAATGCTCACAATTGGGCATGTATACCACTTTCATCCGTCAATGGCAGACAAACAGGCGCGGCAAAGTGTCGCCGAAAAATTGCATTAGTGGAGTAAGTACAATGATGTCAAAGGTACTACCAAGTTCCGCTCAACAAAGTCATGGAACAGTTTTAGATCTTCTTTTTTTTTAAATATTTTTATGGAAAAATAGTGAAAGACAAGGAATGTTTTAAAAAAGAGCAAATTTGCATTTGTGTTTCAGTGATTATTCAACCACAAACAAACTTTGTGTATTGCCTTTATTTTTGGTTACATGAGATCTAAACTGTGGTATATGAGATTTTTTTATTATCCTTGTCAAAGGAATAACACATGCAATTTAAACTTAAGTTTGTTTTATACTACACGGCGATGCCCATGCTAAGAATTTAAAGGAAGTCCGTTGAATTTTTAAAAAATCCACGCCCCCCCCCCCTGTTTATACGCCAAGTTTGCACCTACGGCGAATGTTTAAATAAATTTGGCAGCGGTATTAATTAATCTATATCTGTCTTTTTCATATTTTCTATACCTATTTCCAGTTGTGTTTTGTGTCACTCACCTTTCTTACACCAAAATTACCACGGCATATTTTACACAATGGATGAAAGAGCAACTTAATACTTAAACAGTGGTACCACTATTTCCTAGAATAATAATTTTCATACCTTTTAGAAGAAAAATTCTTAAAATTTGTCAGTTTTCTATGTTTATCAGCCTAGAGTCACACAAAAGTTTTGAAATGATCAACGAGATTTTGATCTATTTTGAAAATTAAAATAATTTGTAAAATTTTTTCAAAAGGTTCCCTAATATTTAAATTGATTTTTCAATATTTCAATCTCGAATGAGTAACCTTATGTTTCTATGCCAAAACCAAACACAAGCTTCATCAAAAATTGTTTGTTGTATTTGAAGTTTGCCCTTTTCCTGCCTTTCCTGTAAATATTTCAATTATTTTGACAGTTGGAAGTTATTTTGGCCTCTGCTACTTTTAGTCGGCTTATTTTAGTTCTTATTTTAGCAATTTTTTTTTAAGTCTTTTTTTTTTGTTAGGAAGTTGTTAGTACCTGTTTTGTTTTTGAGAAAATACTAATTTTCAATCATTATCACTTATTTTTTATTTATTTTCAAAATAAAACATATTTCAATGGTTACCCCCCCCCCCTCTATTTGAATTTGATTCCGAGATTGCTCAAGTGTAAGAAGCAGTGAATGCATATTTTGCTATAAATTTAGTATGTTTGTGCGCTCAATGTATTGTATGAAAGCAAAAATAAGTAATATTAGAGTTGTACATATGTTATCTGAAATACGTTTTAAAAAATGCATCTTCAAACAAGAAATTAGTCCTTAAAAAGTAAAATGAACTCCTGCAAAACTCCTTAAAACTCCTTACCTTTAATTTTCAAATTTGAGTATGAACCCTGTCATACATTTTACTTACACTAATCTGCATATTATGTTCTGTTGTGAATGTTCTGCATAAAAAAAAAAAAAAACATTTTTTTGAAACAAGTTTTTTTTTGAATAATTGTACTATATTTACTGATGTTATATCAAATAGTTACAAACCTAATGTGGAAATATACTATACAATTTTCAAAAATTGCTACTTTAAAATTTTTTTAAAATATAAAATAATAAAAAACAATTAAATTGAATACAATATGATCTGCATATACATTTGGGTATAATTTGGATATGAGTGTAGGGGCTTATGCCTGTATATACTATACAATCAATGAAATGTGATGCAAGGAATATATTTTAAGTTTTTGAATGCACCATCATTTGCTTCTTTCTTGCAACAACACCATAATTCAAAATAGATTTTAAAAAAAAACATTATAACAGTAAAAATCTTCAAGTCAATACTATACTGTACAAGAGATGCAATCATCATTAAAATTCTCTATAACATAAAAGGGAAAATCGAAATTTCAATTATGCCGTTGTTACTGCAAATGAGAGTATATATCATTGCTGCAATCGTAATCAAAATCGAAATTGTTGCTGTTATTGCAATTACTTTTTTCAAGAGGATTATAATCATAATTGTAATTATAATATCCTATATTTCCCTGCTCAATAGAAGTAATTAAATCCCCAACTCGTTTCCTTGGGCTGTTGGAATGGCTTGTTTTCGTCCAATCACTAGACATGACTATTTGCAAAAATGCCTGCATGGAAGGATTCGCCCAATTTATGAATCAACCTGTACTTAGCCATGTTTTATTTGCAGGGTCCCTCGCTGCTTTGCTCTTTGACTTTCATGACTTCACTCTAGTGGTTTCTCTTTTTTAAACCACAAGTTTGATCATTTTTTAAACATTTTAATTTTGTTTTTACTTTTTTTTAAAAACTTTTTCCCCCAAAAAATTCAGAAAAACTTTATTGATTTTTCTTTGAATTTCCTTAATTATTACCTGCTCAAAAGAATATTTATTATCACTTACAAGAGAAAATAAACTTACGCCTCTTTTAAATTTTTTTCTCAAATGTAAATGCTGTAGATTTCTTTTCTAACTTAAAAAAGCAAAAATGGTTATCTCATTTTCTGAATTTCAGGTTGTATTCAAGCTTAATTTAAGAAATTCTTACTTGGATTGAAAAAATCCTTTTTATATTCAAATTTTTGTCCCTAAATATATTCATCCCTTAGTATCCCTAGTTTTGCAGTTAAGCCTCTATAATTTTCATCTGTCAATGTTTATATATTGTCAATGTAATTATTTTTGCTTTCTAATGAAAAAATTACATTTTTTGTATTATAATAATTGATTAAAAAAAAAAACTATATTATATTATTGTTCTTAGGTTGTAGATATTATGCGTACAAATGTTGAAAAAGTCTTGGAAAGAGATCAGAAACTATCAGAACTAGATGACAGAGCAGGTAAGATGCGACCCATTTGCATATAATTTTATTGGCAAATGCTGCTAAATATGCATAGTTTTGTATGCAACTGGCATAAAGTTTTCCTATATTTAAATGCGTAACAGGCTTGAAGTAATCGCCGATTATGTAATCGTAATCTGCGTAATCGATTACATTTTTGTGTAATTGTAATCATAATCTGTCAATGGGACACTCATAATCTTGTAATCATAATTTTAATCGTTTCTTGCATAATCGTAATTCTAATCTAAGTTTAGATAATCGTAATTTTGTTCCGTATTCTTGTAATCCCGACTTGCTGAAAGTGAAAACTTTCAAGTTGCGTCTCTACAATGCTATGCAGACGATGGGATCTGGACTGAGGAAAAGATAAAACTTCAATAGAAACTTACAAAGGCCCTGCTGTTAAGTGCTCGTTAGCGAAGGGTCATAAACAAGCCGCATTTTAAGTAGTTTGTGGATTTTGTACCTTGTAGATGTCATTGACAGGAATGCGTCCCCAAGTTGGTAAATGATTTTTCAAAATATTTTAACATCTAATTTAATCTTAAATTTATGCTTTATAGTTTAGTGCTGATAATTTTTAATAGGTACATAAGAGAAAAAAGTTTGCATTTAAAGATTTTAAAAACATTTGTTTTAACATCTATGAATTATTTTTACATGTTAACTATCGTTTTGTGCTTAGAATATTGTCAATATATGCCTTTTGCATTTTAGTTTGTTTTACATTCATGTTTTTTGAAGAAATAAAAGCACTTCAGTGTTCTTTAAAAACTGAAAATAAAAATATTTTAAAATGCTTATGCATGTGGGGAAAAATGCCTGGAAATCATAGCAAAACTTATTATGCTCATTTTTACTTTTTAAAGTGCTTTCCAATTATATTGCTTTAAGAGTGTTCAAGCACCATCTTGAAGACCTCCTGACCAAAAATTTGCAATACTCGAATACGACAGTAAAAAAACTGTTGTCAGCAATAACTTCTAGAATGAGTCACTATGAAGAATCGGAAGTATTTGAAGTGGCTTCATTTTTGACCCAAGGTTCAAATGCAACTGGTACGATTCATGCACAAAAAATAAAATAAATGAAATTATCTAGGAAGAAATAAAGTATAACAAAGACTCATAACATTTGCATTGAATCAGAAGCCAAGGACACAAAAGATGTGTCACCAAAACAGCCTACAAAAAATGGGAAATTGTTCAAATTTTTAGAAAAACCAGCCAGCACTTACAAAAATAATAATTCCTTAATAGAGGAGAAAATCGAAAGCGAAATAAATACGTATGAAACTAGCGCACCAAATGGGCATAATATTGATCCCCTAGAATACTGGGGATCCTGATGCATAATAATATAATCAATTTGCGATAACTTGAAGTTTTTATCAAGTCCTGATTCCTTTGTCCTTATTTCCATGCTAATTATTCTCAATAGCTCGAAGTTAATTTCCTTTAACTCAAAGTTTTTCAAAAATGACTTGAAATTCATTTTGAAAGAGTAAAAAAAAAAGAAACAAACAAGTGATTATGAGAGAAAAATTAATTCATCTTCACTTGCAATTCCTGCACAATAAACCTCTAAAGCAAGAAAAGCACCTGTTGAGCCAATGTGCGATAAAGGCGTTAGACATGCGTAAATGAATTGGGCTTGTTTTCTTTTGTTGTACTGTTTACACTTTGACATGTTGCTGGACTACAAATTTGCTTTTAAGCAATCAAACTGTTGCAACAACTGATTGTACGTTTATTCAAAGGCTGACCTATAGTCCAGTCAATGAACACATTGTAGTGTGCATTTAATGTGCGATAATTTTTGACTTTAGAACATTGTTAGGGGTAGTTAGTAAGTAAACATACTAAAAGTCTCTGTCCCTATGGGGTTAGCTAAAGGTAGGAGGGAGGGGGAAGAAAATTTTGGGCGTTTCGAGATAATGTCGGAAACGGTGGAAAAAATGCTTTTAAAACAAAAATTTAAGCTAATAAACTTCCTACAAAACTGTTTCTACACATATTTGTCAAATTTCTAATAATTTTCTGGGTATATGTTATGAAAAATCGATGATTTTCGGAAAAATTCTCTTTTTGTCAAACATTTGCTCCTAGTGCCTCCCAGGATCAGTATTCATGAAAATTGTCAATGACAAAGTTCTAGAGCTTTAAATTTCCTTTAATTTGATATGCTATTTTGTTATATTTTATTTAACCAATCAAAAGTTACAGAATTTCGAACACGCACTTTCATGGCGAAAAATAAAACATTTGCCATTTACAAATTTCAAACTGACTCAAAAGGATCGCCCACTTCCTCTTTCCTCAATGAATTCAACAATCCTGATGGACAACAAAAAAGTATTTGGATTACTACGACACAAATGATGTTTAAAGAGGGGAGGAGGTCGTGAAATTGTGACTTTGTGACAAAGGGGAAGGAAAGAGTAAGAAGTGTGAATTCAAGCATCTTTTAATACAAATGTGTTTATGAAAAGTAGCTTGTAAAACTGATTTGTGACAAAGGGGGGGGGGGGGGAGGGGAGTAGTGTAAAAATGTTTTAATGTGACATTATTTATGTATATAATATAGACAGCCCTTTACCAAGGAATCGGATGAAAATTTGCAAAATTACGTATATGCAGCATGAATTAGTAGACTGAGGATGTGCAGAAAGTCAGCACTATACATACTGTTGTTACTGAGGATACCTAGTCCACAAAACTGTTTGGCAAAAAGAGACGACTGTATAAGCCATATGAACATTAATGTCAGTTAGAAAAATTGAAACAACTGTCAAACAAGAAGGTTTTTGTCCAACTTTCATAATAACAGTCAGCTGACAAATCCGCTAATGATGAAGCTGCTGAAAAACGATACAAATACGCTCGGAGCTTTAGGTGATGTTGACATTGATATTGCAAAGACGGCTATCATCAGATGGCAAAATTCTTCGGTAGCTATCATTTGAGAGGAAGTCCTCCTGGTTGTTCTCTTGATAGCCAAATCCCCAACTTATCATCACACTCTTCATGTCAAAATGTACCAGAAATCTAAAATCAACAGTTCTTCCCCTGAATCCATTGAGGCTCCTGGGGTCATATGTATCTCTCATGGTATGGTGCTCTAGCCACAGAAAAGTACTTCAACGAGTTCTATTACAGATCATTTATCAAAGTAGCTGCAAACATCAAGACTGATCTCTAACTCTGCCGTACCACCAGGTACACCCGTAGCTAGGAACTTAATGGTGAAATACCAAATTAGGGGTTTGGGAACGGAAGAATAACCAACTCGTTCTGAAACTCTTGGACAGATGTTGCTCCTGACGGAATCTTGAAGATGATTTTGATTGCTTTTCTACAAGTGACCGGAAGGTCACTTGTAGAAAATCACCTTTAAACTACTGTGTCGCAAGCCTGCATTGCAAGGGCAGTAGCAACAACGAAATCGAAATATTTATCTGGGACGAAGGAGACATTAATGACATCAATACATTGCCAATTTCTTAAAATAACTTTTCCACTGCTGGTGACATGACCCTTCCACCTCAGAATAAAACCAAGATGTCACCTTAAAACTATTTTCATTTCCTAATTACTGTCAGTCCATATTTCATATAAACACTTTCAAAATTTGATTAGTAATAATGTAATACAAATTAAAATTACAAAAAGGTGCTGCCGGTCAGCTACATTTACCTTATTTCTATTATTAAAATTTTCGTTATCATGCTGTAGCGTCAAATATTCATTTCAATAAGAATATCCAAATTGAGTACATGCTAGAACTTCATAGTTTTTGATTGCTTGTCAGCTGGGTGTCGCAGTGATTGGGCATAGGCTTCGTTTTTCTTTGGTATCAGGTTTGAATTTGCAGTTCAAGTGTTCTGTTGATGGATTTTTCAAGACACAGAAAACCATCAGGGTCCTTGTCATATGATTGCTGCACAAGAAAGATCCCTTGGTACAGACACTCTGAGACAATAAGAACGAGATTTTTTTTTCTAAAAGTATATTGGTTTTCAAGAAAGCATACCTAAAAAACCATTGGAAATGTGACATATATGTATGAAAACAATTTCACAATAAATTTAGTAAACTTTCACTTTTATTCGGAACACATTTTTCCTGCTGTTTCCGAGAAATAATCGAAAACCACAAAATTTGACTCCCCCCCTAGGGTCGGGGACTTTCAATATGTTTACTTATTAATTACTTCTAACAAATATTTTACTGAGAAAGTGCTGGCTTTCTGCACTTCCTCAGTTCACTTTCGTTAAACAATGTTATGTGTATGGAGGTAATTCATACTGCATATACATAGTTCTGCTAATCTCCATCCGATTTCTTGGTAAGGGGCTGTCCATAAATGACGTTACACTTTTTGCAACATTTCTGTCCCCCTCCCCATTTGTCACAAAGTACTTTTCATAAACTAATTTTTATAATCATATTCGTATTAAAAAATGCTTGATGTCACACTTCTTACTCTTTTCTTCCCCCTTTGGCACAATTTCACGACCTCCCCCCCCCCCCCCTTCCAACATCATTTGTGTCGAAGTAATCCAATCGTTGAATTCATTGAGAAAAGGGGATGTGCGCAATCCTTTCAAGTAGGTTTAAAATTTGAATGGCAAGTGTTCCATTTTTCGCTCTGAAAGTGCATGTTTGTAGTTCTGTAACTTTTGATTGTTGATTAAAACATAACAAAATAGCATATCAAATTGAAGGAAATGTAAAGCTCTATAACTTTGTGGTTGACAATTTTCATGAGTACTGGGCGGTCATTCCAAGCTCGTCAGCTTGCGAGATCGAGTTTTTCGCTCATGTGATCGGTTGTGACGTAGAAGTGTCGCAAAATAGCATTTTAATCTAATCAAACTTAGCTTGCGGCTACGTTCGAGTAGATTAGAATACTATTTTGCGACATTTCTACGTCACAACCGATCACGTGAGCGTGAATCTCGATCTCGCAAGCTAAGGAGCTTGGAATGACCGCCCTGGTCCTGAGAGGCGCTAGGAGCAAATGTTTGACAAAAAGAGAGTTTTTTCAAAAATCATCGATTTTTCATAACACATACCCAGAAAGGAGCATATCAACTTGAAGGAAATTTCACGCTCTACAACTTTGTAATTGAGAGTTTTCATGAATACTGATCTTGGGAGGCACTAAGAGCAAATGTCTGACAAAAAGACAGAATTTTTCCGAAAATCATCTATTTTTCATAACATATACCCGGAAAATGATTGGAAATTTGACAACTATGTGTGGAAATTTTGCTGGAATTTTTATTTTAAACGATTTTTTTTTCCACTGTTTCTGACATTTTCTCAAAAAACTCAAAATTTGCTCACCCCCTAGGGGTGAGAACTTTTAGTATATTTACTTACTAACTACCCCTAATAATATTCTGAAGTCAAAAATTATCGCATATTCGGTGCATGCTACACCCCTGTTTTGAGCACTCATTGACTGGACTACTAAGTTAGGATGCGTCCCCTTCATTATTTAGTTTGATCATTTGTTAATAAGTTCCTGAGAGACAGAGTGACTTTTCTTTACTCTTAAAAAGATGTCTAAGCAAGTACTCTGTCAACAATATTAAAAGAAAAAGAGAGAACTTCTAAAACGGTAGAATTCATGAATCCGAATTTGAAACGAATGAAGATGTGCACCTTTCCTGAAGTAGAATCAGCTCTAATCAAATGGTTCCAGCATTATTGAAATCAAAACCATGCTTTTGATTTTTCCCCCCCAATATTTTTGATTAAACTATGCATATTGTGTTTAAAAACTTGTTTACGTTCTGTAATTTTGTCTGTTATATGTACATATTAATTAAAATATTCGATGGTTTTTAATATTAAAATGTTGAAAACCGAAACTAGCGGTAAGTCTAACTTCCGATAAGTCGCAGTTTTTTGTTGGTCCCTTTAGATTCGAGTTATTGCAAATTGCCTGTATTTTAAAAAATTTCAAATTACTGATGCTTGAAATTTATATACGTATTTATTTAATTACTTAAGAAATTAAATAATGCATATATTATGTTGCAGCTTAAATAATTCTTTGCAATGCCATTTGTTAAGGAAAGTATTTTAATCGAATTCCTTTTCTAGATTTACATTTTTTTAAATATAATTTGTGATCAAATTTTTTAATTACTTTTTTTCCAAATTAATCAGCTTTCAATTTTCGGGATATTATGCATGCAAGTGCAATGATTGGTAGTTGTGCAATAATTTTTTTGAATGGAGGAAAATATAGAATATTGAGTCAATTGTTTATCGTGTTATCCATTTGTGTGTAAAAAGTTACTGTGATGACAATGGAGTATATTGTCCGGAAGGATATTGATGTAGGAATGTAAAATTTAAATTAGTAGGAATGTAAAAGTTAAAACTCCAATTTTAATGCTGCTGAAGTGTAATGGAGTTTTCAAAAATCCTTCTCAAGTTTTTGTTTGATTAATTTTCCATCAGAATGATTTTACCACAGTCTTGAGAATTCTTTTGTAAATTTAGGTGACATAATTTTTTTATTCTGTAGCAAGTTTTTAATCATGTTTTTAAAGCCATGTCTTAAAAAAAATAGAATAATCATCATAAACTTTTCTGATTAACTTGATAAACCTAAAAATTTTGAGTTATTATGTATCCCATTAATTTTTTTTACTTGTTTTTCTAAACTTGGCCATCTTGGCTTCTAATTGGCTGACATGATGAAATCCACGCTTATTAATGTATTTTAAAATTTTGAAATAAGCTTTAGCCTTGGAAGAAAATGAATTACTACAGACCACCCAACTCATTATTTCTTACATGTTACCAGTTGTAACCATGTACAAAGGTGATTAAATACAATTTTTCCAAAACAAGCTCTTGTTTATTAAGAAACTATTGTAATTAACAGTACAGTCACCTGATTATATAAGTAGTCACCAAACTCTCCTGTGGACCACACCTGAAACACTTACGAACTGCCGGTTAGGAACCACAGCTGTTAATGAATTGATTCATATCTTACATTTCAGCGTAATCTTTAATTAATTTATTTTACTTAAGTTTTTTTTTTCTTGCTTATTTTACAGAAGCGCTTCAACAAGGGGCTTCACAGTTTGAGCAACAGGCAGGAAAATTGAAAAGGAAGTTCTGGTGGAAAAATTGCAAGGTAAAGCAACTACTCATAAATGTCATAGTTTGTATTGATAAGATTTCAAAAACTTAAGTAAAATTTTATGGTTCAAAATATCTCAATAATCTCTCTCAAATAAGTGTTTATTTGCTATATTCCGGATGGATATAAACATTAATGTTTCAGAAATGAATGAAGCAAATAAATTTTCATTAGAATTGTTTGTATTCTCATAAATTTTTGTAAAGCAGCTCCTTACCAGCGTATCATTGCTTCGCTAGTCAAAGATGATCTTCCCATGGTTTTTAAATTAGCTAGATATTTGAAATTAAGCCAAATGTAGTTGAAAACATGCAGTACATTAACATATTCAACATTGAATCAAGTTTGCAATGTTCGCATGATTCAGTGTGCAAAAAAAGAGTGTTATGACTTTTTTATTCTTTTTAATGGATTTTCCCCCCTTTTCTTTCTAACTTCAAAGTATTTTAGGTATTTCATTCTAGGTGCATTTTTAATCTTGGCAATTATTTTTAACTCCCGACACACAAAGGAAGGAGGTTATAAGTTTGACGTGCCTTTGTATATGTGTATCTATCTGTGGCACTCTAGCGTCTAAAAGGATGGACCGATTTTTATTTATTTATTTATTTTTTTTTGTGTGAAAGGAGAGTTGATCGAGAGTGTTCTTAGCTGGGTTGAATCATCAGATGACATTAATTAACAAAAATATTAATTGAAAACCTGTAAAAGGATTTATGCAGTGCAAACATATTTAAATACTTAAAAATTTAGTGCCAAAATAAAGAGTAATTTTTTCTGCGTCTGATAGAATATGTTTGGAACTTCCATGTTATGTAGAATTCAAATTCCAAATTTTTTTTTTTTGAAACCGATTTTATATATGGCTAAGCATTTATTCACGTGGTTGGTAACCGAATTCATTGTTGGCCTACAAGGAAAGAGAGCACAATGATTTAAAATGTTTATTTGTTGCCAGTTTATATTTGTTAAGGAATAAGATACTTGTAATTGATTTTTAATAGTATAAGGCTTTTAAAAAGATTTTCATATTTTCCTCTTGATTCTTCATTTGCAACTCTGTCAGGGTTTTTTAAACATTTTTATCTTAATTTACTTGCTCAGTTCAT
Organism: Uloborus diversus; assembly: GCF_026930045.1. NCBI lineage: Eukaryota > Metazoa > Arthropoda > Arachnida > Araneae > Uloboridae > Uloborus > Uloborus diversus. The sequence goes on along the minus strand of NC_072734.1, from coordinate 78,068,627 downwards.
TTATTGTCTCCATGTTTGGTTTGGTGAATGTTTTTATTTCCAATGGCACATTTAAAGACAGTTGAATATCAAAAGGATAACAACAAAACTATAAATGAAAACAAGCAATCCAATAGCGTTCCCAGATGGATGTCCGAGGGAGAGCAGGACATCTGGACAAATGAGGCATGTCCATTACTTCGTGGAGATCACAGAAAGTGCAGAAAGGGTCAAGAACCACGTTGATATGACAGAGATGTTTTCGTAGGCAATCATGGCCAGATAATAAACGAAACATGGCGACAGATTTCATCCTAGGCCAATTAGGGACATTCAGAATCAGCTCAAACCATGGTTTATTGCTGTTGCGATTTTCGAGTTCTTCGTGAAAAGTGTCTTTAAAGATTTTCTTTATTAAGCTTTTGATGTTACTAAATGGAAGCTTAAGATTGGTTCTCTGAAGAACCGATGCTCCCTTTTTGGCCAAAAAATCGGCCATCTCATTACCTTGGATTCCACAGTGGGCCGGAATTCACTGAAGAACAACTGTCTTATTATTTCTGGCAATCTGGTTAAGGAGCTTCAAACAATTATCGGTGGTTAAAGTTTGGGAGTGGTTAGGTGTATTGATAGCTTGGAGTGCAGCCTTTGAGTCCGTTAATACAACTGCTTTTGAAAAAGAGTCTAAATGAGGCTGGAGCTGTGACAGGGCCTGGCAAATGGCAGCAATCTCGCCATTGAAAGCTGATCTATGGTTGCCAATGGGGGTGTAAAAGGAAAAAAGTTCACAGTAAACACCAGCACCATTATTAACACATCCATTCACTTTAGAGCCATCAGTATATATTCTCAACCATTTCTCTCTGGGGTAACAGGATTCTATTGTTTCGACAGCAAGAGCTCTTAACACTACACCATTTGTCTCCGCTTTGAACACATTCTTGATCAAATTAAGGCGAATTGCTTTGGTGAATGTTACATAGAAACTACTTGTTTGGCAATACAATACATTATTTTGTTCATTTGGTGGACTCTTAAACAAAACAAGATCTTAAACAGAGCCTAAAATAAAAAAAGCTCATTTAGTTAATTAAGCTATTAAAAAGTAAAATAATGTGCTATATAGGTAAGGGAAACAAGCTGTTTAAGTATGTGAAGAGTTTTATTTATTAAAATAAAACACCTACTAAATCAAACAAAATTAAAAGCTCCATTAAAATCTAAAGCAATCTACCAAATAAATATATCAACCCATTAAAAAACGATGAATGTTCCATCTTAATGTTAAATTAAACAATAATGAGAAAACATCAATGAAAACTGCTATTTTTCTGTTTTCATCAACTTAGAAAGTCACCAGGCACCATTAAAGCTGCTAGTAACAGAAGCTGCAAGCACTAGAGTGCCTGTAACAGAAAAGTGCCTTTTTTAAATATGTATTAATAATGTGGGTTTTATTAGGAAGGGTCACCGGGGGGGGGGGGATTTTAATCAATGATTGATTTCTTTAAGGAATAATTAACTTTAGACGTAAAAGATTTGTTTTTGTGTAGCTATACATTTTATCCATTGTAAGTTGTACCAAAAGATTGTTTAATTAGTACATTCTTATGAATGGTTGCATTTTGATCTTTTAAAAGTAACTATTAATCCATGACCTGTTATAACTAGGGTTTGTGTCAACAGTTGTCACCCAGTCATTAGCAAGGGTTGCTAAATCACATTTCATATACGTGAGCAACAATGTGTTTCCTAAAATATTTTACTTATCCGTGTTTCCTATTTATGATCTATAGAAAGTGAATTCAAACATATTGCAATCTTTACTGTATATTTGGAGAAAAATCCTTTCAGAAATCATACTCCATGTACTATACAAGCTTTCAACTCCAATTGACATTATTGTTTTAATAAACATAGTTGATAGTGTGAAATGCTTGATCTATTAACATCTTATTTTGAGGTTGACATTGCAAAGTGATCAGACCGTTTTATTTCTCCTTTTCAAAAAGCAGCTGTTTTCTGGAAAGTTCACGCAAAACGTGTCTTTTAATAACCAAATACTCAGAAAGTACTGTACCTATCCACATTTGTTTCTCGGCTCAATTCCGTCTGAGTTTTTGCTCCGCTGGAAGAAGTCTTTAAGGATTTTTAAACTAATTAGTACATTATTAAAGTAAAAGATGGTGGAATTTAAAGAATAAAAAAAAATTTCCGTCCAGATGTACACAAAAGATCAGTGCAGTGTAAGATTTTAATCTTGGGTGGAAACAACAAATTAGGCAATATATGAAAATCATTCAAGTACGCCAGAAAAGATAGTAAGTGAGATAAATGCTTAGCGAAAGAGTGGGATTTAAAAGTTTTCGGTCATAAGATCGGACCGATAATCGGTCGGAGTTCGCTTCGCTCACTGATCGGTTGGATTACAGTAACGTGGTGGCTTGGCGACTTTGGCCATAAACAATAGATTTGCAGGATTATTTATTTACATTTTAAAGCTACTGTTAATGTAATTTATTGTTTATCTGGCGAAATATTTTAAATTGCAAAGAATTGTTTTTGGTTTTTAAAGAGTGTTTAGTCACTTTAGTTGAAGAATGTTTATTTTACATCGGGAGGGGGGGGGGGAGGATTGAGTGACTTTTGCTGATTCAGGGAACTATTTTTGGGGATATTTGAATAATTGGAAATCTGGCGCTGCAAACAACTGCTCAATGAGCAATAGATAAATCAAACGCATTCTGACACCAAGCAGCTTAAAACATTTGCTTTTTCTTTATCTTTACTAATAATAAAGCTGAACGTCTCTCTGTCCGGAGGATGTCTGGATCTCTGTGAGGCATAGCGCCTGGACCGTTTGGCCGATTTTCATGAAATTTGGCACAAAGTTTGTAGCATGGGGGTGTGCATCTGGAAGCGATTTTTCGAAAATTCAATGTGGTTCTTTTTCTATTCCAATTTTAAGAACAAAAATATCATAAGATGGACGAGTAAATTGCAAAATTATCATAACGTGGAACCGTAACATGGGCATAAGCGAATTGGTGAGATACGAAATTATCATAACGTGAAACCGTAACATGGATACAAGCCAATTAGCGAGAAAATTCACCATACATTATTTGTAAATATACAGGCGAACCAAAAAACCTTTTAATTTTTCTATTACGGGCAAAGCCGTGCGGGTACCACTAGTATAATATGAAATTATTTCTTTACATGTGCTTAAAACCTATCTAGTGAGCTTTATCTGGCTTAGATTAATTATTTAGATCAATTCAAGCAAAAGCAACAAATACCAGGCTATCCATCAAGAAGGTTCTTATTGCAGCAATGAAAAAACGGAATCACCCATTTGAAACTAACCTTGATTAAATAATTCAGATGAATACTAAGAGTATTTTGGACGACATAGGTACCACTTTTTTTGAGGGTTTATCACAGCATAGCACGAGATATAGTACACTCTTGTTGAAGCCCATTGCTGGCTGAGATTGCAACCGTTGGGTAGCAATAGATCAGACTCCATTATTGTCCAGGAATTGCTTGTAAGATTTGACTTCGGTTACTTGAAAAGCTAAAAGTCATGATTATAAATACACCAAGGTGTGGATTTGCTGTCTCTACTCCCCAATTAGCTACCAGAAATTTTAAACAGCGACCAAAAATTTATGGTACCAATCGCCACAGTGGTGATTAAAAATACTCCAGTGTTTGACTATAAGAGGTCATAGCATCAATCATACTAAAATACAATGTATGATGTGCCAAAAAGAGAACTGAAGTGAATTATCCTAAAGAAGTACAGTGAAACCTGTAAGTTGACCACTTGTGGTGCACTATTTTAGTGGTCAACTTATAGAGGTTGAATTATATGATATAGATCTAATTCCATGCCTGAAAATAGCGGTCAACTTAGACAGATGGTCAACTTTACAGGTTTTACTGTAGTACCATTTTAGTGTTTTTTCTGTGACATTATAATTATTTATTTTGCCAAAGTTATTTAAAAATTAATTATTGTCAATTAATACAACAATTGACAGCAATTGAATTCAATTTTTAGTTATTAACTATATCTATATAGTTTAATATACATAAAAAGAAGTTATGAGGTGTGTTTGTCGGATTTTTTACCTTTGTCTTACATTTATTCAGGGGTGATTGTGTTTCGGTATTTTCATCTTGGTTTCCGGTATCTTCATCTTCCAAAATACCAGAACTCCTATATTTTCAGAAAAACCCACTTTTGTAAAATTTAGGTCGATGTTTAATGAAACGCCGAAAGTCCAAATTGAAGACGTTTCATTTGGTATAAAGCGTAAGCTACCGTCATGTTTTGCAATCTCTATGGTATTTATTGAAGAACAGCTGGGGTGGGAGATGGAATAAAGGCTAGATAAGAAGAGGAAGGAGGGTTTCTTGATATTTTTCCCCTTAATATTTTCTTTTCAAGATGTCTAGTAGCGTTTCTCTGTTGCATATCTTAATATGCAGATGATGTAACTAGGGGTGCCCATTCCCCCGACTACGTTGGCAGCCCTCAATTTTACCAAGCCCCCTTTTCCCTCAAGAATTGCTACCCACTAATAAAGAGACTTAAATTATTCTAAATTAATTTTTTCAAAAGTTTGTTGTATAATCTGCCTCATGATTCCCCCCCCCCCGACACAAACACATGAAAATCCTTGCTGTAGCTATATTATTAGAATAAATTGATAAAATATTTATTCACCAAGATAGCCTATAGCTTTTCTCTGTTGCAGATGCTTATGTAACAGGTTTTGCAGTCCCCCCCCCCATAAAATGTTGAATTTAACGATCTCTATATATCGAAAATATCGATATTTGGAGAGCGATATATCGTGGTATTAAAATTTGGATATCGCCCAGCCCTATTGCACAGTGATCATAATACATGCTGCCCCTTTTGCCCCAAACTTATTTAATTCTGAAATCTTTATGCACTTTTAGTAAATGAATGTAATTAATGGTTAAGGATTCAGATACAGTGGAGGAAAATAAAAGATTCTTTGTAAAATTTTAAGAAATGAGAAAAACTAAAAGAATTTAATTCCCTCCATGCACATGGACGTATTAAGTCCAATTAAAACTTCGAGTTTTAGCCCCAACAAATATTATGTATATAAAAAATGTGTACATACATGTAATGTGTATATATATATGCCCATCAAAAGACTTTTTCTTTTTGGAAAAAAAGTTCAGGTATTTTTTCATGGTATCACAATCACCCCTGATTTATATTTGAAATTTTTTAGAACATAGATGGTCTTCTTTAGACCGCTGAATTTTATTTTCTGAGGACTGTTGTTGTTTTCAATGGCACTGCACAGTGGCTACTAACCATTTAAAGACCTATTGCATTCTCCAGAGACTGTTAACCATTCTTTTATGAGGCACCACTATTGGTGAATGCCATTACCGTAAGAATTTTGATGCCCAGTTTTGCAATCAGATGGTAGAACTTGAGCTCTTACGGTGCAAGACTGAACTAGGACTTTAATTATGTCAAGAGTATTCAATGCCAAGCCAATATTCGAGGGATCTTATACATGCCACATAATCATAGGACAGGGATGCTATCAATTTTTTGCATCCAAAACTCCATCAACTAGAGCCAGGTTCAAATCTACACCTTTGGGTGTTAGAGGCCAATGCCTTACCACTATGCCCTAATGTCTACCAGAATAAATTTCAAAAGGATAAAAGTAAAATTAAATATATTGCCTTGTTTGAATTTTAAAGTAAACCCTTGTTTGACGCTTGAGCTAAAATTTAAATCGTGTCACTTGAGTATATAGGTTTTACTGTTACTTAAGGATAATGGCTTACTTTTTCTCCACTGCAAGTACATATCGTAGCATCAGAGGAAAAGTAGGATATCTTATTGTTATTTTTAGGCTTCGATGTCTTACTCTTGTTCTAAGGCGACAATATTGCTGATGCTTTGAGTAATATGATTCAAAAATTTTCCATGTTGATTACACTTTTGTACCTATGACACTACGTTCTTAAGTTTTAGCTCATTTGTCTCTTACCACATTTTCAGATTATTAGCCTCATGGTTGTAATTTTTATTTCTGATATATACACACAAAATTTTAAAGGGATAAAAGAAAAAAAAGTATCTGCCCTTTTTGAAGCTGAAATTTTGATTGCGCCACTTGAGTACAAAGGGGTTTTTATTTAATTTAGCTTGATTTTCTCTACCAGAACTACGTATTTATATTTTTACTGCTTTGAGTAATATGATTGAAAATTTTGTAATTTGCCATGTTGGCTTTTTATTACATTTTATTACCTTTCACAATTTGTTCTTAAGGTATCTAATTTGTCTCTTACCTAAATTTGCAGATGATTATCATCATGGTTGTAATTGGAGTGGTCATTGTTGGTGTTATTGGAGGTATGTATTTTGTGACTAAAATTTCATTATATTTGTTGAAGTAGTTTTTCATATAGCTCATTAGTGAATTATAAATTCATTTATATGTTTTTAAGAATTGAAAAAAATGCATATTGACTCTACTTTCTTAAGTTTTAACTGTTCATGTAGATTTGTAGTTGATTGTTCATGATGTATATTAACTACATCCTTAAAACTGTCAGAATCCAAAGAGTTCCTTGTCCTCAAAGCAATTTTTAATGGGGTGAAATAAAAGCTGATATTTTTATCTTTGTATCTTTATTTATTTTTATTATTGAGTTCAAAGGCATTTTTCTTTGGGGGGAGGGAGGTCCATTTTCTCTTGTGCTTTAAAAAAAAAAAGTAAGCCATTCTAAGACTGCTGTGCAAAATTAATTTTCTCTTCCCAAAATAACAAAAAAAAAAAAAAATTTACAGTAGGCGTTGCTTAATGTGATCACTTTGGGGCAAATATAATTTGATAACAATAACCAAAAAGAATCCAGGAGACACAAAATAATGATTCTTTTCCAATTAAGGTGCATTTCTTTTGGCAACCTTAAATTAAAATCACAATGACTCAACTGAACGCAGTTTTGAAGTTATAAATTATTGAATTAACCAAATGGAAATATCTGAATTATAAAAAGTTAAAGCTAAATTATACAATTTTTAATCACATAGTAATAGGTGAAGTAAAATATGACCGTTTTCCCTGACATTCGTAAACCAGTTTCAAAGCAAATTCAGCCTTTCTATCTTTCCTAGCATGGTTTTGCTTGTTGTTTAAAATTTAATTTAACTTCGCTTCTTTTTTAATCTTGACACAATTCTTTAATAGTTTACAAAGTAATGGCAACAATGGAGGTCCTACATCAATGCCTGCAACATGTCCAGCAACTGAAATTTTTTAGTTGCAAAAGAAAGTTTTCTTAAGGGGAGTCTGTGGTCACTGGGGGCGAACTTTCTGTAGCTTCATTCCTAGAAAAATTTTGAACTGCTATTGAAAACCACAAAATGCTACACAGAAAGTTAGTCTCATCAGGGTTTGCCTATGTATTTCTGTTAATTGAGGAACAAAAACGGGGAAAAAATTGAAAGTTTATGAAAAATTGATAACAATAAACGAAGACGCTGATTACAATATCCGACTTTTTTAATGTGTGTTAACATACAAGTGTTCCGGGACTTCGTGATTCTGATAACATTAAGCGAATGATAACATTAACCGTGATCATTTTTTTGTCTTAGAACTTTATTTTGCAGTTTTATCTCTGGTTCTTATTGTTTCAGCAAATTAGATATCTTTTAATATTGCATTTGAGTTGAACATCTCCAATTCTATCATGTATTTTATCTGATAAGTTTTGTCTATGTAATCAAAATTTGTAACAATATAAAGATTTAGAGTGTAAAGTTTTCAATAAAATGTACTTGGAATGTTATTAATCAATTTTTATTTAAATTTCAAGCCACAGAAAGCAAATTTACCTTAACTTTGACTGTTTACAACTGTTCTTTTCAAAAGCATCATAGCTTAAATTCTTGGGTTAGCTGCTTTTGCTAAATCTGTCCTGTTTTGTACAAGCATTGAAACAAATATTAGGGAAAATGAAAAGCATACAAAATTAGTAAACTTTTCAAAAATGACTTTTTAACATTTTTGGATCATGAATAGTTTTTGATCATTCAAGTATATATGAAAAGAAAATCAGTGCATGACACATTTTTTTTAAAAAATTTACAAATGGGCTCGGCCCCCCTGCTCGCCGACCTCTGAATATTGCTTCGCAATCTTATTTGATTCATGCAAATTTTAATCGTCAGTTAGAAAGAAGCAGATTGAAAACGTGTTACAAGTTCCGTTTGGAACAAAAAGCACCCTTTCCCGGATTTTAAACTAACTTGTACTAACGCGCATAACATTGGGTTCTAAGAGGCTCCTGAGCATTGCAGAACCACGGTTTTGTACGTTTAAAAAGTCGCTTTAAAGTTTGTGGTCTCTTGTAATATATTTTGCGCTTTAGCTAAGGGCTTGAATTGAGTTGAGCCTAAACATTTCACATTAAAATAGAAACCCTTTAACATGCTGTTCTAATTAATGAGAAAGTTGGAAAAAAGTTTATTTTATGCAGAAAAAAATCTTTTTGGAACATCTTTCATCCCTTTAAATTTTCAGGAAACTTTGGCTTGAAAATTTAATTAAACGCATTCAAAATTTAAAATAAAAAACCCCAGGTGCAAACCTCCAGGGCTCGAAGGAATTTTGCACCAAATTTCAAGGCTGTAGGTGCTTATGGGGTCTCCTGGACACAGGCCCGCCACAGACTTCCTTTCACAATTTCTTTCACATTACTCTTTTTTAATATATATATACATAGATTACCTCTTAAACCCTAAATAATAAGATAGTTGTTATCTATCTTATCTCTGACTTCAAATGTGATATTTAATTGCATATAAACTTGGTAAACACTTTTCTATTGTATTCTTACAAGTAGTAAAATTTCAACTTTTTGCATTGTATTTTGTGTTTACTTTTATTAACTTTTTGACTTTCTGATGTCGTTTCTTCAAATATCTCAAACAAATTGTCCCAAAAAATCTGTAGCAGAATAATAAAGTGTACTGAAATGAGCTGAAGCTTATTTTTTTTTCCCTTCTAATTTTACAATTTTTTATATTTTTTAAAAAGGAACACTTATACTCATTTAAATTTATGTATTATGTAAGGTTCAACTAAAACTAACAGCAGTGGATACAAAAACCAGTAGAAGAACAGTTGAATTATTTAAAAGCAATAAACTAAAAAATTTGACAGAGCATGATCTACAGATTTAAAAATAAAAAGAACTAGTAGAAAATGTAGATGCTTATTACTGCTGGTGATGTATCTCATCAGGGATATTATGTGTGATTATCTATTAACAATTGAAGATATTTGTTGGCATTTGGTGATGTATCTCGGCAGGGATATTTTGTGTGCTTCCTGTTCTATAAATATTTAAAATATTAATAGAAGATTCATACTTATACCTTAAGACCTACAATGTTACAGTTAAAAAAATAGGAAAGATGTTTACTATGTTTAACATTCTATGTTTAACAAGGTTAACTACATAACTGTATTTACATTTGTATTCAGTGCCGTGTCCAAGGGGAGGGTTTTAGGGGTTAAACCCCTCCCTTGTTGAAAAAATAAGCCAAATGAAGAAAATGTATATTTGACTTAAATTTACTTTAATGAGAAAGTTTGCGTTCAGCGTTTTTATTTTATTTTAATTTTATCTCTAAGGTTTTTGCGATTTACAACTGCTAAAGCCTTACAAACTGATGTAATATTTCGGAAAAAGTATGGCGGATAAACCGCTGAATGATCTAACAATGCAAAGAAAGAATATTGCTTATTGTAAGGAGCTTATGGTGAATTTGACATATGTTACATCTATGAAGATGCGTTAGTGATTGTGCTTGGCTATGTAATTTGCATCTGCAAAGAGTTCTTTCTTGTTTAGTTTATTAAGCATTATTTCAGAACATAACAACCTGATATACATTCTATATTATAAAAGAATTTGTGAAGAGTTTTTAATACTCATTGCAATATACTACATAGTAAACAGATTTAATTAAAAAGAAGCAAGCAATGTTTGATTAAAGCGAATCTGTGAAACGAAGGAATACTTTGGTAACTTGTACAGCTAGAGGTATCCTTCAAGAATACAGCAGTCCTTACATGTGAATAAACGCCATACTGGGATCAGCAATTTGTCGTAAAACTAAAAGCTGTAAGGGGGTTGAATTCTCCCCCCCCCCTAATGGTAAGATTAAAACCCCTCCCTTTATGAAAATCTGGACACGGGCCTGTTTGTATTTAATGCTTAAATTATTGAATATTGTTTCTTTATTTTCTTTTAGCCTATCTTTACATGTGATGCCTGCAAAAATTTTATTTCCTTGCTGTCTCTCGTGGTTTCACCTTTACAAAATTTGTAATATTATCTACAATGGGACTTTGAACTAGAAAAAGTAGGTATGTTTTTTCTTCTTATTTAACATTTTCTACATTTTTCTTTTTATACATTTATTTTATTTATTTTAAATACATTCCTAAATTGGTTAATAACAATTACAATAGAAATTATGATAACAGGGGTAACAACAGAGCCAGGAAGTTGAGGAATTTTATCGATCAGGGAAATGTCTGTGAATTTTGAAAAGCTAACGAAAATTTTGGAAAAGTTGATAAATGAAGAAAAAATATATCATTTTTGCTATGCAAAATTAAGTACTGTAGTTTTTTGTACATTATCTGGGGATTATCTGTTAAAAATGTTTAATGAGATTTGGATTTATACACTGCCTTGGATTATTTGTTTTTTTTTCCCTCCACGTCAAAGTATTTTTAAACCTTAATTTACAGCAAAATTTACTTACAAAGACTGCTTCTTTGCTTGAAGGGTTGTTTATTTTATGTAGCTTGAATTTTCCTTTCACATTGTTCATGCTGCAAAAAAAAAAAAAAGAATGTCTTTATTTGCACTATACTGACTTAGCACACTTGCCTTTGCTCATTTCTTAAGGTAAATTGACCTACCAACCTTTTATTACAATTTCGGACAGAAATCTTTATTTTTTAGAAAAAAGAAATCTTTATCTTTTAGAAAAAAGAAATCTTTAATTTTTAGAAAGAAATATTAAGAAATGCAAGATTAATTTATACTTATAAGAAATACAAGCCCCATGACTGATGTGAAATTTTATCTCTTTGCAGATTACTTTTATTCAAAGTACTGTAGTTAGATTCAAGACATAGTAGTCCAACCTTCAACCCTCGCAAGCTTGCACATGTGCTCAAGACTTTCCAAATCTTCAGTATTTGCATGATTATTGGTGTTCAATCTTTGAGCCAGTTTTACTTTTTTGAGCAACACTAGAAATTACCAAGAGGACAAACATTCTAAAAACAAGCACTGTTCCAGTTTTTTGGCAGACAAGATACCAGTTTCATTTGCACACTTCAAGTCTCATTTTAGCTACCAAAATATTGAAATACACAAAAATCTTGAAATTATTTTTCTTCAAGATGAGATTGAGCAATTGCAAATGCTAAAATAAATGCATTTGTATTTAATTAACCTCTTCTGAAAGCTTACTTAAAAAAAGACCCCTGAGAAAAAAAAGTCATTTCTATAAAAGAAAACTTTGATTTCTCGGATGCAATAAAAATTTTCCCAAGTGCTGTAGTTGATGATATTCATAGAAATGTGTATTTTTATATTTTTCCAGAAAGGTTAGGATTTGAAAAAGTCTTTAAAGTATCAAAATGTCATGTTTGTATCGATTTTGAAAAATGAGAGACAGTGTTGCAAATTATGTTCATAACTTTGAAAATTTAAACTAAAAAAATAGCATTCAAATTTTATATACCATTAATAGAGCCTGGATTATATGCACGGTAATATAATCAAAATATGAGCTAAAATTTTTTTTTAAACTGCGCTAAAAAAATTTTATTCACACAAATAAGTTTTCACATTTGAATAAAAATACTAATGTTCGTCCATTATTTTTGATGATAAGTTTTAATTTTAAAATGTAATATGAACTAAAAATTGCCTGCAAATTAAAAATATGCCCGAAAAATCAGACTACCCAAGAAAAACCCATAGGTTGCCCGATTTTTTGTAATTAATGAAGAACAAAATAGTTTTTTGTAATCCTTCTTTTATAAAAAAGAAATAGTGAAAAACACATTCAACTGCAGTTATTTTTTTAAAAATGCTGTTTTTATGCAATTACATATTCATTCACATATAATCCGAGCTCTAATCATTAATCAGAAAAGATAATTTTTAGACTCCTCTCTTGTTAAATCGTCTTTTTAATAATGTTCAGAAAGGCAGCCATTTTGTGCTGCTGGTTTTTGACCCTTTATTTTGTTTACCCTTTCAAATAGAGTTGATCTGAAGAGGTTAATACCTAAACATTAGAGTTTTAAAATTAAACATTGGTTACAATTGTAATATCATGTATATATTAATGAGACTGTCTTTGAATTAAAGTTTAGATGTTTAGTATTGTTTTAGCTGTAGGAAAAATATTGAAGTGCTTTATGTGTTGTGATTGTATCTTGTATGCCATAAAAGTGGATGAAGTGCACACGAGAGTCATGCAGTTTTGTGCTTAATTAGAAATTACAGTATACTCTTATATAGAAGTTGTATTAATAGTGCTACTTCATTTGTAAATGTATTTTAAAAATTGTCATTGGTGCCATTCTCTTCACCATGTTTTAACAGCGTTTGGAGTACTACCACTGAAAAAATATTCATCAGTTACAATTGGGAAGTTTTTTTGAAGAACACTCTCAGCTGAGAAAGAAAATTTTTGAAAGCTCATTTACGAAACTGGGACATCATCATCAGTTAATTTGAAAGAAGTTTTGCTTTTAATATGTATACTTTGTTGGTTTGCAGGAGATTCATGCCAGTTTTTCATTGAAGCCATATATAGTGAATTTATGACTATAACATAATAGCTTCAATTTCCTCTTTATGTTTCACTGTGTGCTATTTAACTTTTTATTAGAAATTATGACTATAATGAAATTTTTTCATTTGGCCCCTTTGATTTCATGAAAATGGGCGAGACTGTATAACAAGAATCTAAATATGAAACAGAAAATTTTGTGAGTTTTAGTGTGGCTCCTATTGCTTTGGATCCTTTATATGTATTTATTTTTAAATGAACTTCTGGGAATTTAGGGACCACATTAAACATTCTGTAATGTGATTTAAAAATCCACCTATTCATAAATATTCATATAATTTACTTTTTCAGTAAGTCAAATTATTAAATTTTAAAAATCCTTCCTCTTTATCTTTTATTACATTTGTGAAAATGTTTCTTATTTTCTGTTTTTTTTTTTTTTTTTTAACTAGGTATAAATGTATATTGAGTATTGTTAAATGCAACTTTAAAATGTTAATTATTCACTTAAAGCTCTGAAAAGAATATTTAGTGCAGTGGTAGCACTTTGCAATTATTTAGAATTATGTCCATTGATTCATTTGCATTCTTATGTATAAATATGAAGTGTTCTTAACATTTATACATAATAAAATGAGAACTAGAAGTGTTTGCCAGAGGTGATTTTCTTTTACATTTTTGAATTATTTGAGAATTTAAATTTCTTGAAGTTTTATTTGACACATATTATAATATTACATTTTTAAAAAATGTAATAATTGTTTTATGAGTTTAAATAAAACTTAATAATTTACTTGAAGGGGGGGGGTTGAGGACTCATTGCTTTTCATCTCTGGCATAATTTAAAAATGACAAACTTAAGTTTGGGACAAATTTGGCTGTTCTTTTACTTACGAGGCGTGTTTTTAAAATAAGTTCCGTTTTGATATAAAAAAAGAACGAGTACAGATAGAGCAAAGAAATTTATTGCACAAAAATCTACCATCCTTACGCTATTTTTTGACATTGCTCCCGTGATTTTCCAAGCATTTGTCATAGCGAGGTACAGGTTTTTGTATACCTATTCATAGAAAATTGCCGCCTGTGTAGTCAGCCATGGGATAACATGTTCTCTGAGCTCATTATTGCTGTTGTGCCACAGACCACCTAGGAAAGACTTTAGATGCCGAAACAAATGAAAGATGCTGCGAGCGAGGTGAGGGCAGACCAGAGGATGTTCAAAAACGCTCCAGCCAAAGCCCTGTAAGAGTCCTCATGGTTGACTAAACGGGCAGTAACTTTTTACGAATAGGTATACAAAAACCTGCACCACGCTATGACAAATGCTTGGAAAATCACGGGAGCAATGTCGAAAAATAGCGTAAGGGTGGTAGATTTTTGTGCACTAAATTACTTAGCTCTATCTGTACTCGTTCTTTTTTTATATAAAAACGGAACTTACTTTAGAAACACGCCTCGTATTTTAGATGTGATGTAGCTTTTTGTTTTTGTGAAAACATCATGTAAATTTGTTCTTTCGTAAGAACTTAGTGATGTAAAATTCATCATGTGTGTTTGTAGCCTGCATGTTTGTTAGTTTTTAATTTACTTTATTTATTTGTTGTGATTCTTTCTTTACTGATAGTATGTGCGAGTTCATTTAAGTGTATGAGTGTTCGATTATATGTCTAATGTACATATAAATCTATGTATGCACGTGTTTTCCTAGGCTTAACATAACATATTTTATGCATGGATATGTTATCTAAAAATTATAAAGAAAACACAATTAGCTGCGTAACTATTTGAGACTCATATCTCTGAGACAAGAACATGAAATTCTAGTTTGTGCCAGCTTTTTTTCGTCCTCACATTAGAGGGTTTCTGGGAAAATGTTGATTAACATTGAAATAAACTAGTAATTAATAGTTAACTAATCAATTTTCTTACAGAATAGTGATTATCATCGGGTCTGCGGTTACATACAAAATTTCAAAAGAATCCGATCAGAGGAAGTTAATGATAATTGAATTGCAAGATTCCGACACATATATGCATACATACAAGTGAATCTAACAAAAGCGTGTTAAAAATAAGAAAATTTGTCAAAATGCCTTCCCTGCATAGAAATTGATATATTTCTCTTCTTGTAATTTTTGTAAGTTATGAGAAAACTAATGCAGTTGGCTAGGAAAGTGATAGCGAGGATGATTATTTTTATTTCTAATAAATCCCTCTATTACCTGAAAAGTTATTATAAAAATTTTACTGTTTGAAAGCTCTTTCCAATAAAAACGTACTTTTCAAAAGGAAATTGAATAGTAACTTTTGGTGGAAAAATTTAGCTTTTTATTTATTTTGATAACAGAGTGTTTAGTTTTTATGCCTTATAATTTGCATACTTTAAGCCAGAGCAACTACATTTGTCCCTAATTTAGGTAATTTGACACCTTGTCATAATTTGTGCCATGTTTGTTCTTGTTAGGAGATAATTTCTGAAATTCTCCTAGTGGAAAATTTTGTAGCTTGGAAGTTTTATATAGAATCTCAGGTTTTATGATATGACACTAATTGTGCACATTTAATGTTCAAAAGACTTATCTTTTGTTCATTTTCCGCTATCAGATTGTACTTGTTTTTATTTTGTTAGTTTGTTTTCTTCTGGAAAATGTTATTAATTAAAATTAGTATATTGACTTTTTTAAAGGAAAACATGATTTTTTATTTCTTTACACTATCAATTTTGTCCTTTTATTTATACAATCTTTAAACTTATGAGTGAAACATTTAAAATTCATCAAGGAATTATTGCATTTACTGAACTGCAAGAAGTTTTTAAGTATTTTTGCATTAAACACTTTGTGCTAATTCGGGTGGTAAAATGATGTAACAATTTCTGGTTGCAAGTATGCTTTTGCAGACTGATTTGTCTATAAAGTTTCAATGTTTTGTTCATTCCCTGCTCTAATTTAATTTTTATAATTGATTAAAATAGCAGGTAAGTGCTTTCATTCAATCTTACCATGGGAAAAAAATGTTATAATTCACTAATTTGGAATTAAATGTTTTGGAGGAAGAAGGAACCTTTCCATCAGAGCATGGAAGTGCTCAGATGCTGAACAAAATAATTATTCATCCTTAGTAATTCATATGCTTAACAAAAGTCTCAACTTATATTTTTTATGACATAGAATTAAAAAACAAAAAAATATTTACTTTATAAAGAATTAAAGATTTTGATCTATGCTACCAAACTTGTAAATGATATACTTGGTTCATGTTAACTAATGAATTGGAATTGAATTTTTTTCTGGTTACCTGAAGAAATATCATTATTATTATATTCTTGATCTCTTAATTCATTAAGCAATGAAAAAGCTTTTCTACTTAAAAAACTGTGTAATTGAGCAATTTTACCCCCTTTAATACAAGACTAACTTTGTTTTAATGAGTGTGAAAAGCTTTTTGTATTAGGCCTAACTTCAAAGATTGTTAGTTGGAGTTTTAAGAAAAATGTTGCGAGAACTTAAGACATAAATGAAAATGTAATTATGTAGACTCTTCCCAAGTTTTTTTTAATTGGCTGCTAACTCATTTGCTACAAAGTTGACTTTTGATGTGTGTCAGATTATCAGATTATACAGACTGCTATTTAATTTATGTATCAGTTCAAATATACATCACTGTTTTATAAAATTTGGACATGGAAAGCAAAGCTTAGCTTATATTTATCAGTGTAATTTTTCATATGCTTTCTCCTTATTCCCTGTAAAGCTTTTTTCACCCTGCTTTGTTTCAACTCGTATTTGTGGATACTTTTATTATAACCATGTTTGAATATTGTGACAATCAGCTAATTAAAATCTTTTAAGTTCTGCAAATAACTTGTGCCTATTTGAAAGATTTATAGTTGCAGTTCTAATATTTGTACTTATTGTGTAAATTTGCTTTTTTTTTCATTTTACTTGTTTCCTGAAACCGTTTAGACCAGTGGTTCCCATCCTTTTATTGGTCATGGCCCTCAAAAGCACCTCTAAAATTTTTGCCTTTAATGCTATGTAATTCTTTTTTGTCAAATCATGTATCTTTTTTAATATAGAAAAATCTTAAAAGACCATTAACTAGATCTAAACTAGTCTTCAAATAAAGACATCCATGAAAAGTGACCATGGATGATTTGATGAAGAAGAGCCAAAAGTTTTTTTTAATACATATAGTTATATAGAACAAATATGATTTGTCAATAATATTAATCATTGATAATACTAACTCTTCTTGCTCAATGCATAAACATAGCATGTTGTTTGCCTAAGTTAAGTGAAATTTTGATAATATAACAGATAAATACCACAAAAGTCAAACAAAACTATTCTTGGATTTTGTCCCTACATAAGAAATCTGCCCTGTGAAACTTGTGACCTACATTTGGAAACACTGGCTTAGACATTGTATCGTTCAAAGTGAAGGTTTGATTCAAATCCTATTTGCATTATTATTTTGTTCCATGTTTTTTTTTATTTATTTTTTTTATTTGTATGAAACAATGTTCTCAACTTACAGATTGTTAAGTGTTTTAAAAAACAATACCTACTGTTCTGTGAAATAGTTTTTGATTTTAATTTAATTATTAGTTTTAAAGGAATGAAACTGCTCTTATATGTTAATTATTAGTTTTTGTGTTCATTGCTTATGTCAATGAGTACAAGAAGCATTAATTTAAAAGAGGGTATTCTTTTTTAATGCTACATTTTGTGTCAAAGGTGCTCTGTGGTTAGATAAGTTTGAGAACCATTATCTAAAGTTTGAATGTAGTTGAATATTGACTAATAAAAAAATAAAACATTTTTTTCCTTAGTTCACGATTAACCTTCTAATTTCTAAATGAATTATGTTTCCCAAATGTTTTTGTGACCTTTTATTCAATATCCATTATTTTATTAATTTAATTTCTCTTTAGGTGAATTTGTTTGATTTTTGAAAAAAAAAATCTCTATAATGAAGTAATTGACAGTTGCAATGTTTTAAATAATTCTAAATTCAGTTAGATTATAGAAATGTCATTGGAAAAGTTTAAAACTGCTGATAGTTCCTGAAATATGAATGATGTAAATCAGGGGTTCTCAGAGTGGGTGCCGCAGGGAGAGGCAAGGGGCTGGAGGTACCGATATATATGTATACATACATATGTATTATGAATATAGACTGGGGTGCCATGTGAAAAACCAAATTCTTCCAAGTGTGTCCCGAGTCAGAAAAGTTTGAGAACACCTTATGTACATGATAAATCTTTCTAAGTTCAATTCAACATTTTTGTTATTTGTTTATTTACTAATGTTCCACTCTTCTGTGACTGTTTTGAAATCATTCTTACTTATTTGAAACATTCATAGAGAACTTATCAAGATAAAAATGTTACCGAGGTGCATTTTTAAGGTCTTTGTAAAAGATGGCTTTAAATTTTTATTCACATGTTGGATGTTGGCAAACATTAGAATGATTCTCAGAAACATTCTTGAATATTCAATCTTCTTTAAAAGAAAAACTAATTTTCAGATGTTGAGAAATTGTATCACTATCTAAAATTTTAGATTTTATTTTTTAAATACTTTGTTTATAAAATATCGAATATGAATCTAAAAAATATGTTCATGATATATCCAATATGGATCTAAAAAATCCACACTTAGAAACTGTACTGAAATTATATATGAAGTGTTTTGTACCTTGCAATTATTATTTGACTTATTTTCTTAACGCATAAAGTTGTTGGATGTTAGATTAAATCTTTCTTTTTCCCTTGAATTAAAACTATTTCCTCCAAGGATATTAAAGACATGTATGTATCCTTTATTATTATTATTATTATTCCTGTGGTTGAGTTAAGGTTTGATGTTTTTTCTGGAAATCATTCCATTTCCCACTCTGAAATCTTTGTGAATTTGCCTATATTTTGATGGTCCCAAAGGGAACTTTGGATTATGTATACTTTGAGTGTTGAACTTGTAAAATATTACTCTTGACTAATGCACAAATTAATACTAACTGTATTAACCTGTCCAGTCATTTAACTATATACAGTAAAGTATTTATTAAGGGTTTCAATGTTTATTGTTGTTGGTCATTAAAATCAGATGCCTTTGTGATGTGTTTCTTTAACAATTATAAAAACACACTACTGTTGACTGTTTAAAGATTATTATATGTTTTCTTCAGAGACAAAGGGAGATATGAGCCATGCCTTTTTAGTGTTAAAAGATAGCTTAATCATAGCATTTGTACAGTTTTGAAGAGCTGAAATTAAGAGTTTATTTTTTCCTTGTTAGAAAAGATTTCCTTTTTATTTTAAGCTAAAATGGTGGATGTATTTATGTGTTTTGTTAAATTACTGTCTCTTGCAATTTGCTGTTTTGTGAGGGATATATTTTGAGTGCCATGTTTTTTACTTCAAAGCTGTTATCCTCGTTTATGAGCTAAACAAAATAAAAGATGATTTGGATGAAGGAAAAGCTTTCCCTTGATGAATAAAAAAAGTAAGCTTTCGTTTTATTAATTTTTAAAATTGTGTGTTTGTCATAAAAAAGCAAAAATTATTTTTGATATTCATGTTGGTAGTGCCATCTGTGAAATACCTAACTTGCCACCTGCATTAAAAGCAATGTAGCAAACAATGTAGCAATGGTTAAAAGCAAGTAATATTTATGAGTATTCTTATTTCTATTTCAGTGTCTTCAAATTAAATTATAATCTTACTTTAGCACTGTTATAAAATTGTATAAGGTTTTGTGAACATTACTGTATTCTATGTTTTGGCTGCTTGATTGATTATGTATTTATTTATTTGGATTTGCAGTATGCTTTGTTGACGAATGCTAAGTATACCGATATTTAAAAAAAAAATGGTTGAATACTTGGTTGTTTCAGAAGCTTATACTTGTTGAACTAATATTTTCTAAATATCTTTTGATATTTCAACCAAATTTTTACCTTTTACTGTTTTTATTGCACTAATGTTGTGGTTGAACTTTTATTGGATAATCAACTCTATTGTACATACACCATAAGTGTGGTAAAAAGTTATGTTATGCATTTGTTTTTGCTTAAATTTTTGTTTCGTTTGTCATTGATTTTGTTCTGTAAAGGATCATTTATTCAAAAATTAAGTTGATGTTTTGTTGATTTACTATACGTTATTTATTTTTTGACATTTTAAGATTTTGTCATCAGTGTGCTCATTTTTGTTATAGTTTGAACTGTTTTATTTTTGATTAAAAAAAATTTTTGAATTTGATTCTTGTTCTCTTATTTATTTTTGATTAAAATATTTTTTTTTAACCACTCATTGCAACTAATGGAAGATGACGTTGAATTAAATGTTTTGTATGATTAACTTTCTGTTTTACCCCTATAATTTCTGAAGCTTTGAAGTTTAAAACAAGCGAAGTTTAGATGTTTGCTAGTCATCAAATGTGATATAACTATCATTTATTGATTTTTTTATAATTTTATAATATGAGGTACCAAGTTTTTCCTATTTCTCATTGCTAAAGCAGGTTATTAAAAGTTATAGTGCATAAGTGTTTAAGAAAGCAAAACTATGGAAGGTTTTCTAGTGAGAAGGTTGTAGAGTAGTTGGATTGTTTAAGAAAATAAAAAAAGAAAATCTATATGCTTTTAAGTGATATTGTAAAGCCATTTTATCAGTTTGCAAGAAACTTATGAATTTTCAACCTATGTACATAGCATATTTGTTGTATTCCATGTGTTTTTATGATTTACATAAAAAGTATAAGTCTTTCAAACTTCTAGCCTGTATTATACACCTTTTATTGTTTTAAGAAGATTCAAGTGGTGTTGATTTTTATTTGCTCTCTAATAAAGTGTGATAATAAATTGGAATACTTTTTTGTTTCATTTTGTGTGTAATGTTGTGGTGTCTTTTGTTTCTCAATCACTGCTTATGAAATGATTTTTTTACAGTCAGTTGGAGAAAGAGACAGAATTTCAATGTTTCAACTTTTGATCACTCTCTTTCTTTTGGATAAATTGAGAATATTTTTTTTTTTTTTTTTTTTTGCATTCTATCCAAGACAAATTTGCATTCTGTCCAAGACGGATTTTGCATTTCGTCCAAGAATTAAACTGGACGGGCTGATCAGTGAGGCATAGACTTGTACCTGAGGGCTCATGGATTCGATGCCAGCCGATCAAAGATCCTCCGTGCTTGTTATTGGTGACTGGGGCAGATTAAATAAGTCATAGTCACAAAGTTCCCCAAGTGATTCAATGCCTGTGGGGATGCTGGGCCAGGGATTGCACGGCTTCTGATCTGTATTTAAAAAAAACAGCTGTCTTCAGGGTCCCATCCAACCGGTTAAATAGTGGTAGGTACAGGGGACCCTGCACTGTGATGTGGTGGTAACTGGGTATGAAAAATTTGACTTAAATGACTTTGTTGTCAAATTAAATCACATTTCTATTCACCCCAGAGACTAGAAGGCAAATGGAAACAACAGATTTATTTGTAAAAAAGCAGTCGAAAACTTTGTACTGTGGAATAAGTAAAATGACACAACGTGTATAAAGTACAAATAAAAGCATTTAAAAAAGAGAAAAAACTCAGCAAACCGCTGCTTGCTGAGTTTTTAACTCTGTATTAAATGTTTTTATGTGTATTTTATACACGTTGTGTCATTTTACTTAATCAGATGTATTTCCCCATGACTTTGAAGTTGGTAGACACTCTCACTACATAATCAGTTTAGACGCGTAAGAAGTTCTACACAATCAGTACTCAATCTGTGTCCCATAGATCTAATGCAACCCGTTGAAATCCACCAAATGTAATCTGAAATCCTTTAAAAAGAAAAATTGTACAAAAGGTTCGGTAATTATGCACTGAAGTTATGTAAAATACACATAAAAATGTAATATGCATCAAAATTAATTTTTCAGATGAAAAAATGAGTTCTTTCTATTTGAGGCAGTGAGAAGAAAAGGTTTTCAAGTGGACATTTTCAAATTTTGAGTACAATGCAGCAAACGATAAGGACCTAGGTAGATTTTCATTGAAAAGTTTTTTTAAATCATGCTATATAGCAGCCCCTACCAGGTTACTAGTACTACCTCTTGTCCCAAAATGGATACCTACCATTTGTACTAGATTTTACCTTTACTAGATTTTGTCACTTATATCCCTTTGCTTCTCCCTGCCTCATTTGCCCTTGAGTACAGTATTTATGGACTGAATAGAAACACCTACTATCCGATATTTTAACGCGAAATCTTACTCAAAATTGCGCATGCGTCAGGTCTCTTCTGATTTTATCAAAACAGGGGTGATAGCAAGAAGGAAGTAACGAGCAAGCAAAGACTGAATACATCGGGAAGTGCGCTTCCTTAAACCATCACCCCTTTTTTAATTGGAACCGTTCCCAGCTGCTAGTCGCGGAGTTCGAGAACAGACAGTGCTGTTCGCGGTATACAGAGACCGAAAGTAAACAAAAGGGTTTTCACAAGGTACATCGCTGTGCCACTTATGGGGATTTTCTTGAATTAAAAAAAAAAAAAACTAACCAATAGAATTCACATACATTGTCTGAAAGCACCAATTAATTTTGTTCAAGTCAAGCACGTAATTGAGCACGCCAACTGACGCAATTCTTGGTTTATATCTATTCTATCTTTCCCATAAATGGAGTGTAAATAGCTCATCAAAAATCCCTGGAAAGGTAAAATGTAAAATTCTTAACTAAATATTTTTAGCAAACTTCCACATCACAGGTTAAAACTAGTAGAAATTACTTTCTTCACATTTGAGGGAGGGGAATATGTAAGACCCCTCAACTTAAAAAAAAAAAAAAAACCTATCAGGGTCATCTTTTAAACAATGATGATGCCTGCACACTTGTTTAAAAACATGCAGAACTCTCAAATTTCCGTCTTTACGTTAAAGCTTGACCACGGAGAGATGGCAGATGACCTTGAAGTGGAAACATCAGTTGTATTATTCGTAATAGGCCTGTTTGATAATGATACTATTTTGTAATGTAATAGATAGGATAAGCGTGAACGCGCATCTTACTACTCGATCATTTTTGGCTGATTCTACCTTTTGCAAATGATACAAATTAGAGGTGCGACATCGATGTAAGAAATTAAAACATTGATGGTGTGATACATCGACCAAAAAACATTGATTTTTCAAAACATCGATCTTTTTTTTTAATCAATATATAGCATACAATTTTGAATATACTACTCTACAGACGTACATATATGATAATCTCGAACAAATGCTTCTTAGTGGATCAGTGAATTCTTTTGGCATTGCGTCAATTCGTTTCATTACTGCTATATTACTGCTATAATTTCAAAAATTTCTAAGTAATGTCAATAACAAACTTGATGTATAGGGGAAGCTAGGGAGATTTAATCCAATTTTTCGTGTTTTTTTTTTTTTTTTTTTTTTTTTTTTTTTTTTTTTTTTTTTGTAGAATAGTTAGAACGAAATAAAAAAATATACATAAATAGGTTGTCATTGTGCACACATTATTATGGCTAAAAATAATAGCTTAATTCTAAGTAGAAATGGTACAGAAATATTATATTCCTCAAGTCTACATATGGGTCAAGTGTCCCTAGTGTTCGGGAGACTTGACTCAACACTTAGGGAGATGTGACCCCCCCCCCCCCCCCACCACATGAATGTTAGAAAACTTCACGATATTGAAAAAATCAAAATCGCAGGTTTGATGGTGTTTTTTGTTTAAATCATAGTTTCCCAAACTGCGGTCCGCGGACCCCTGGGGGGTCCACAAGTTCATGCCAGGGGGTCCGCGGTACTATCCAGCTAAAACGATAAATATAATTGAGATTGAAGAACGAGTAACGATATTTTGATTAAAAAAGAAAGCACATTTATGAGGAATAAAAATATTCTTGCTTAAGTACACGCAGGAAGCAGCCCCCCCCCCCCCCCCCGAATTGTCGGAAGTAAACACACAACACATTAACTAATTTTGTGTACATGACGAAGTTCATATTGTTATAAAACTGTATTAAGTAAACTGCAAACATTTTGTTCATTTTTACAGCTAGGACATTATACTTCAAATAAAACATTTTTTTTTTCAATTGAACTCAAAATAATAATGTACGAATTAAAACCAGACAAGAGCTCTGAAAACAAACAGAACAATGAATGAAAAAGGAAAAAAAAGCGTTATTATATTAGAAATAAATACAAATACAAATGTGACGACCAGCAACAGGCTCTGGGCCCATCTAGACTGGTCCTAGTCAATTTACAATCCCCAGTGAAGATCAATGGCCCTCTTAAAACTGTCTGCTCCTTTGCTCATTACCACCTCTTCCGGTAAGCTGTTCCAAGGTTCCACTACCCTGCTAAAATAATAATTTTTCCTAATATCCATGTTAGCCTGAGATTTAAATAGCTTAAAACAATGACCCCTTGTCCTGTTTTCAGTGCTAAACTTTAGCCCCGTAACATCCCCCGTAGATATAAGCCCCGTAGATATAAAAAATTTAACTGTCAATTTTTTTTTTTTTTTTTTTTGCGCATGCCCAGAGGGGGGGAGGGGGGGGGGGGGTCCGCGAAGTTCGTAAATTTTTCGGAGGGGACACGTGGAGGTCAGAAGTTTGGTTTTCTCTGGTTTAAATGATACTTGAAGTAAAATACGAAATGTTCACTCTGTAGGTGAAATGTTACTTTTTTTTTTTTTAATAAAGCGTACTCCATATCGTCAGGAAAGCAGAAGTCAAATTCAAAACTTGATCAGCTCAGACCTAAACTATTTAAGGTATTGTACTAAGTAGCAATTCATTGGGCTCAACGATTCTTAGCATTTTAGTTATTTGTCAAAAGAAAACATTTTTTTAGACCAAAATCTTCTTTTAGTTATTCATTAAAAAAAAATAAGGCCTTCATATTCACAATATTAGTTATTGCTTACATAAAATCAAATCTTTAGGCCTAAATCATAATATCTTATCTATTCAAAAATGAAAATGAAAAAACATCAAATTAGTCTTTGGGTCGTCTCCCTAGTTTGCTTGAGGTCAAAGCTCCTTAGTTAACTATCTTTTGTTTACCCTAAATTTTTAGCAACTTAGATTAAAGTCATATAAAACTACTCACTGTATCTCACTACGAGATCTCACCACCTCTGAAGCGGACGAGTAAAAAACCCGAAAACGGGTTCTTTTTTTTTCCCCGATACACATCGTGAAATCGCCCGTTTTTCCCGATCTCACTCCCTTCCGAAGAGCTGGTAATAAGCCCCTCCCTAAATGACGGGTCTGCGTGTAAAAACTGTTATGGTGAAACTGAAACAATCCCCCCAAAAAATTCCTGATTGCATCTAAAATTAAGAGACTTGCACCACTGTTATAGACTGCAGCAGTGACGTCCCTTCATATCATTAATGACGCAAACGAGATATCACATAATGAAAACGTAAATGCATTAATTTTTATTAGAAGATCATTCAACCTTTCGTGAACTGGAATCACATAACTGAGCCTGGAGATGAGTTGAAAATATATATAAAAGTTTCAAGCAAAATGTACATAATTTCATTCACAAGTAACGCACATTTATACGGATCACGATATTCAAAACAAATCGCTGGAAACGAATATTGCACACACAGAATGTAGTTTCTAGTTTTCTCATCATCCAACTAGCATGTTTTACAAAATTTACATCATATTTTGATCAGTGATGACAGCCCGAACAACACCAAAATATTTCGTCACAAAATCACAATGAGAAACTGGAATGTGAATCAAGAAAATGGCTTCAACTGTGTGAAATTGAATTATAAAAATTATTCATCGATAATAAACTTAGCGTATATCAAATTTTATTTTTAAGTTACAATTATTTTGAACTTAGTACTATAAAGGGTGAAAAGTTAAATTCATTTTTTTTTCCTTTTTATCTTTATGTCTAAAAAGCATAAAGTTTTCTTGCAAATTCTATAAAAAAAAAATAGAATGTAAAATTTATTGCAAAAAAGTATTTACTGCGGACTCTCGCATGGTTACAAAAATTCACTGTTTTTTCTATTTTTCTGTCTAAAAATCATGAATTTTTCTTCTAATTCTTACAATAGCTAGAAACTAAAATTTGTTGCAAAAAAGAATTTACAGAATTAAAACAAAACCTTTTTCTTAATTTTAAATAGAGCATCGGTTATCTGCACGTCGCCGTCGATCGGTTGGAACATCAATGAACGGATAACTTTCAGTCGGTTAAAGTCAGGTTGCGCACTATGTTGAAGTTTTTCTGGTAGCCTTGTCAAATTACGTTAGTGAATGATAAACAGATTACAGCTTGATACCAACTAGTATTGCTTCTTTGTTTCATATTACTCCTCTGCAGTACTGTCACAACCAGTGGGTGGTCCGTCCCAGATGACACCCTTCTTGGGGGGAGGGGCATCCAAAGTGAATTTAAGAATTTATAAGAAATATAAATGCTTAAAATCTTTCAAAACTACATCTTACTAGCAGTACCAGTATGGCGCTCCCCCGTCCTGTTTTTACGCGAAGTTCGACGCCTTCGGCGGCTGTTTAAAAAAATTGGCAGCAGTATTAATTAATCGAAATCTATTTTTTTTCGTATTTTCTTTCCTGTTTCCAGTTGAGTTTTGTGTCATACACCATTTTACGCCAAAATTGCCGCCTTCGGCGTCTACCTACCTGTACGACTTATCTCTATTTTTTTTTATTCGTCTCTATTTATTTTAACCTCCCCGCCCATTTTCTAATCTAAATAAAGATTATTTAAAAAACTGCGTTTTATTCGTTTAAATAAATAGCGCGAAAAAAAGCTTTTTCCTTGTTCCAGGTAGTGTACAAGAAGTAGCGTTTGCAAAAAAAAAAAAAACTCATTATTTTAATTATATTAAGTGCGCACAAATATGTAACCTAAAATAGATACAGCGAAACGTCCGGCGGGGAGGGGGGATTGACAAAAAAATAAATGAAATTCCTACACAAAAAAAGTATAGAAAAAAACCAAGTGCTACAATTAGCAACAGCAAAAAAAGAAAGAAGCTTTGCAGCGAATAAGATTCAATCCAGGTTGTGACGTCAAAAGCATGACGTCTCAGCAGTTCGGAAGAGAGCTTTTTTCCCCCCGATGGGGGGCGGGGGGCAATGCTAGAAGATACGATGTATTAATCTGAATTTTAAAAGTTGTAAAAAAAAAAAAACCTATTGCATATTTTTGAAAAAAAAAAAAAATCTGAAGAGGGTGAAAGGTTTTGACTACTACATACTAAATTTTCAGAAAGAAATCTCTCATATACTTTTGTGGGATTGAATTGGAAAGAATTAAATCGAGGAAAAAGCGAAAAACAAAGGGTTTTTTTTTTTCCAAATTTCATTAAAAAAATTGCAAATGAAAGCTGTCGCGTATTTTTTTTTTAACTTTTTTTTTTCTGAAGAGGGTAAAATGTTTGGACGACAACATACTAAATTTTCAGAAAGAAAGCTATCATACTTTTTTCGGGATGGGTTAAGAAAAAAGTTAAACCCAGGAAAAAAGTCAAAAGGTCGCGAAATATCCATTTTGACGATTCCCAATTTAATTACAACGAGTTTTCTCGTGACATCTGTATGTATGTATGTGCGGATGTGCGTACGTGCGTATGTATGTCGCATAACTCAAGAACGGTATGTCCTAGAAAGCTGAAATTTGGTACGTAGACTCCTAGTGGGGTCTAGTTGTGCCCCCCCTAGGCCCCACTAGGGGGGGAAACGCTCGAATGCCCCTTTTGGTTGCATTCGAGCGTTTCTAAAGGGGTCTTTTGCCCCTTTTGGGGGGGGGGATCATTGTTAATTTCGATGTAAACTCAAATGGTGTTATCGTTTGGCGGACACTTGGCGATATATCGCCAGCCTTTTGTTTGACGAGTTTTGTCGCCAACTTAGCGACAAATTTGGCGATTTTTAAAATTTTTTTTTTTTTAATCTGATTTCAATTTGGCCCCTGTTGGTGATAATTTGAGAGTAAACTATTGAATCACATTAAAATTGCCAGTAATGGGGAAGTGACATTAAATTGAAGTAAAAAGAAGTCAAGTGATGCACACAACAGCTCGTTTCTTTTTTTTTTTTTTTCGAGAAGGTACAATTACTTAACTACCAAAAATAAAAAAAATAATACTTCAAAGCAAATTTTATCATAAAATGCAATGTTCTTTCTTCATGCACTGTAAGTTTCAGAACAAATTTCCAGTTTGTTCTTTTTGAAAAAGGTATGTCGTCTTTACTATTTCACTTTACCCCACATTTCGCTGTATTGCAAGGGACGAGGCATGTAAAAATTATTTTTTATGAAAAATCTGAAAATTTTCCGCTTGGTTACACATTGAGTTTCTGAAAAAAAGGGAAGGGGAGGGGGGAATTCTACCGTGGGCTGGTAAAGGACAGTAACTGCAAACTTTTCTTTTCTTTTTTTTTTTTTGTCATCCATTGCACATTAATTTTATTGCACAAGCTTGCTGATTTAGTTTTCACTGAAAAAAAAAAAAAAAAAGACGTCGAAGTAAAACATTTCCCAATTTTTAGCATTGAATCCATCACCTATTTCTTCAAATATCTTGAAACCTCCTTTTTGCAGATACTGCCGTTTACTTGACCGCGGCATATTTGGCATATGCCCTAATTTTTAGCTTGAAAAATCTGGTCATGTTATCTAAAAATTAATTGATTGTTTAGAAGTTTTAGACTATTCCTCGAAGAGAATTTTCAGCCGTAAGTAGGGGGGGGGATCAGAGAACTTTCATTGTTTAACCTGAAGATTATTTGGAATAGAATCATCATTGCGCAAAAGGATTGGAAACAACTGCCGTTCCTGAGAAAAACATCACCTTACAGAGGTTGAAAACTGCAAAGAAATCCTTCAATCGGAAGGTGATTTTTGATCATATTGTGCACAAATTTGTGGGGACCTTAAAATATTATTGTTAAAGAGGAATTCATTTTTGTACCGGATAGTCAATATGATTTGCAATGAGGCATAGTGTTTTTCGAAAGTTAATCTGAAATTTTAAATGAACTCTTAAAGCTGAATTACTTTTTTTCAACACAATTTAAACTCTCGTGTTTGAAGTTTGGGGAAAACTCATTTCTTACCTTTCCCAAAAATAAGGAAACCTTACATTCAACTTTTACACTTGATAATCCAAACTATAAATCAGAGAGATTCGTGTTTTTCACATGCTTGAAGAATTAGTGCACACAAAGAAAAAGCAACGTATTTAAGAGCTTATTTTGAACAAAAGCATTATAAATTTCGCCTTTCACCAGTATTTAACCTGAGTGGCCTTAAACTAAAATCTGGGGGCACCCCGAACTAAGATTTTTCGGTGGAGGAAATTCGCAATGTACCTGAATTTAAATCTGAATAATAAAGTGAGAACATGCACGAAACTCACCATCTCTTGAAAAGATACATTAAGCATTTGCAATATTGTAATATTGTCTTCAAATTTGCCGAACTATCAGACAAAATTTACCGAATAAGAGAAGTTTTGGAAGGACTGAGTGACCTCCCATCACTTCCCGTTGGGGCACCCCTGCTAAAGCCTGATATTTGCATATTTGTTTTTCGGATCTTTTGTTGCTGATGGTAAATTAGTATGATGCGAGATAAAATAGCAACATTTGCTTCTTTGAAACCTCTAACAAAAGTCAATCAGTTCCTATACATTGTGGCTGTCTATAATTACATCATTTTCCCTCAAAGTGCTCAATTGAGTTTCATTTGAAGCTCCGCTACTATTCGAAATGGTGGACACCACCGTGTCCGAGGACACTGTGCGCTTCATCACATTAGCTAATTTGGATAGAGCAGATGTTGAATTTGTTCCACAGTTTATTCTTTTCGCTAACTGCCGGAATGTTTTTCTGTAGAGTTCAAAAACTGTACGATTACAAACAAACACACAGAAAATGAATACTCCTTGTAGAGTATTAAAAATAATGAAGCAATAAGTAAGAATTTGGCCAGTTAGCTTTTCCTCTCTGACATATGCTGCGGCGAAGGCTGTTGCCCAAGTAAGCCCGATAACCAAAGCCATTCGGGAATATAAGAAAACTTCACTCTTACCTTTTCTGGCGTTGCTTTGGTTCGAAAGGTACAAATTGTGTCTTACACTCCTGATCGAAATAATTGTTAAAACAAAGAAGCAATAGTTGACAAACATAATCAATCCAAGTGGCAGAGCGAAAAATACGATGGCAGCACATTTGCTTGTGATCCAGCATCTATCACTCCTTCCATAATGCGGAGAAAAATCACTCTCAACAAATTGATCGAGTAAAGTAGCTACAGCTATTATCAGAAGAGGAATGACGTATGAGTACGCCATATACTTCAGTAAATATTCGGCTTTGCTGCGTATGCTGCTTTTTATGTATTTGTTGCCAAAAGTTTGGTACAAATCGTACGCTATAACATTCATCCACATTAGAGAACATAAAATCTCATAATGAAGAATTAGAGCTACCATTTTACAAGCTAAGCCGACCACTGTGCTTCGTTGCCCGAAAATAAATGTAATTTGCATACATATCAGACAAAATGTGAGATTCATTGTATTACATCCGGGAAGATTCCGGAGTTTGGGGAATATTGTGTACGTAATAAATACTATACTCAAGGCGATGATGGAAATCCACGAAAGGATATAACTGACTAAAGCTTGAGCGATGTTCATATCCAATCTGTAGAACTCGTTTGTGGTATTCGGTATAACAGTATGGAGACACATCAAAATGCTATCGTTGTCCGTCACTTCGTAGACATTGTTTATAATTCGATTGCTGAGGGAAGAGTTGTGGATCACGACTGTGCCATTCCTAAGAACTTCGTATTCGTGTCGTTCTAACAAAATTCGTGGACAAGATTCATCCAATTTTGCTTTCCAGTCACAAATCACAGCTAAACCACTTACGTTTATCAAATTTCCACTGAACTGGTAGCCTTGGAAAAGAATGTCGGCCACAAATTGTCCACTTGAGTAAAACTTCTGAGTTTTGTTGACATAGATGCCTTTTATTTTGTTGCCAACTAATGGAGAACTGTCATTTCCCAAAACTAACGTGAAGTCAGAATTCCAATATTCTTTCCGTTCTCCTCCATTGTCAGGGTTGCACCAAGATGTTAAAGTAGAGACGGTTTGGTGTAATTCAAATATTCTTCCGGTTACATTGTTAACTTCAAATTCAAAACCGTTAATCGAGAGTGCTGAAGCTAGCATTGAAACTATGCTATCTACTGAAGGCTCAAGCGCTGTATCGTTAACAGATATATCTTCATATAAATCGAAATCAATTGTAAATGTTATTAGTTCAGAATCCTCCATGTTGTTCACAAAAATCATCATTTGTTCAATATCAGTGAAATTGGCAACGCTAACATTAAAAGAAACGTTTCGAATGCGTTCTTTTTTAATGTTAAAAGATTGACACAGCGAATCGTGAATAGTTTCACAAATTTCACTCGGTTCCAGCCCATGAAAGTGCAATATATCTAAAAGTTCCATTTCGGCACTAAGTGACAAATGCACGAACTTCGCATCAGAATCAGGAATCTTTGCCGTCTTGTTATACGAACTCACTTGACCTTCAAAGTCCTCTTTCTTGACACACTTATAATCAACCAAAACAAACTCTGTCGAGCAGTACAACTTGCGGCAAACTTTGCTGAATGGATCCCAAATGTAACTTGAACCACATAGTTCCTGGTAATACTTCATGTCTTTCTCCCCTTCTGATGAGATATACATCCTTTCTCGACCATCAAGACCGAAGTTGAGCAAAATCGAGAACGCGGCAGGAATGTCATCCATTCGAATGCCTTGTATATCACCTGTAACAAAATCAGCAATGAGTGGCCTTATGAGGCCATTCATAAGTTCTCTTTCTTTTGAAGGATCTAGGGCCCATGGAGAACATTTCAGGCTTTGTATATTTGCATTATTGCACATTGCACAGTAAATGTTTTTGTACAACGTAGTCTTAACATTTCCATCTGGGGTGCTAATTAATGCTCCAGAATGGTTCAAGCAGAAATTGACTAGATTCGAACTTCTTGTGGATGGGCAAGTGTCAATTGCTGTCGGTAAACACCTTCGTAAAACAATGTTTGGTGTTATACTAGAATTTAACATGCTTTCATCTGCCAACTTAAACTCTTTTGTGATATTCTCAAAATCCAGCAATGCAAATGTAGTCACATTTTGGAAGTTGCAGATAGCACAAAAGGAATTTTTATATACAATCCCGTTGTCGCCGATGACTGGTAAAGTTTCACTTTTACATGTCTTGCAAACTTTTAACGAAAATCTGCGACATGTTCTTTTAATAGCTGGCCCACACTTTGGTTCGACAGATACATCACATTTTAATCGAAAATTCTGCTCGCATTTTGCAAACGCAATTTCGAGGCAACCTTCTTGGAGGTCACTCTCTTCTCTGAAGAGAGCAGCATATCTGCACTCTTGTGATGTTTCGGACATACAGCGTTTCTTGAAAAGCCCTTCGGGAAATTCCTCAGAGCATTGCGCTACAGTTATTACAGGGAAAATATCAAACAAACGAGTGCATGATGGCGTTGCATGTCTTTCAGGAAAAACAGTTTCTGTAGTATTTGAATCCAAGTGACAAAGTTTTTCAAAATCAGAACAACAGTCATTATAATAGCTGCAGAGAGGATCACAGTTGCAAATATATGGTAAAACAGAAGGCTGTCCTCCACATCGGTCTGTACAGGAATCCAGTGGGTAGCACAAAGAACTGTCATTTAAAGAAAGAGAGGTTTTGTTAATTGTAGTATGTGTTTCTTCAGAAGTGGTAGCAGCATATGGATCTGGTTTTGAAGAACCATGCACAGTTTGTTGATGTTTTCTTTGTGCCATCCACGCTTCGGTAAGCAAAGATTCCCGCTTGTGCACATTGTCCGAAAGCGAAATGGTTGAAATTTCTTGATTTACTCCAACAATTAAGTGCAGAAAGAATGCAATTGATAGAACATATTCTTCTGTTACCAGCATGATGATGAAGTTAGCAGGAGAGCTAGTTATCTTTTTCGAAACTTATAACACATAAAACTTTGCGGAAATTTGATGCAATACATTCAAAATTGCAATACATTACAGAATTAATGATGGAATCATTTTTTATAGCATGAGCAAAATTCTTTCAAATACGACATGCTTTCCAATAAAACTACCTATATTCTGGAACAATGGAAAGAATCTTGCATTGAGGTATAGCTTTGGCCGGTAAATATTGCAGAGAATAATGTATGGTAAAGTAAACGCAGGCAGAGAGCACTTTGATACCTATCAATTAACTGCAATCTACTCTGCTCTAAGAATCATGTTTTTATCTTTCGCTTCGTCGCTTCTCGACAGGTGTGGGTAAGGCTCTGAGAGACGCCATATGTTGCAAAGGGTTAAAGATTATGGCTGAAGTATGAATATTTAGAATGACGCGAGGAATGACGCGTGGGTTTGGAAAAAATCTAGAAGCACTATGTATCATACATAGAAAACGATTTAATTTTAAATGTTTTCTTTTATAAGCAAATTAATTTTCTCATTTAGGGTTTTTATGTGTCAGGGGTAGGTTTGAACTTCGAAGATATATAGACTAAAAATGCTATCAAATTGTTGCAGATAATAATAATCAGCGTTATGTTATCATTTACGCGTGACAAATGGCAGCATAGCATTGCAAGAAAAAAATGACTTATATTGATGGTAATGCAAGCGACACAGACAATGATAACTAGTATGTTGTGGCCATCACGAAACTTTCTTCTATATTTTTCTTTTTTTTTCTGATCCCTCCCCATGCTTGACGAGGAAGAAATATTCCCAACAAAAACAAAATTACACATGCAAAAACTTGACGACCATCCCAATGTCTGAATTATTGCAAAAGCAAAGCAAAGAGTGAAAATTGAAAGTTATTTTAAAAGCCTTGCTTGAATTAATTACAAATATTTTATTTGTCAACAAACATAAGATGGCAACAGTTAAAAATTTTAAATCATTGAGATAATATTTCTGATCATTTCCATACAATTAAAATCACGAGAAATACGCAGACGACAATCTATTACGATTTATCTTTCTTATTGTTGCATTAATAAAGCTATTTTTATTCGAAAAAAAAATCAACACCTCTTGCAGCGATTGGCGTCAAAATTGAACCAAAGCCTGTTTACATATGGATTCACATATATTCCAAATTTCAACCAGAACGTAGCATTACTTCTTGAGATAGGGCACTCACAATAGAAAAAAAGAACGGGCGATTGCGCTATCCCCTTTTTAGCTGTTGACACCAAAATAAAATCAGCTCTTATACCCACTAAGGGCTACTTGAAAAAACATAATTTTTTCTCCATAAGTTTTTATTGCTATAAAAGTACAGGTACAGTAAATACAATTTTCATTAAACTGAGCTCTCATACAACTCAAGCTCTTAAGAAACTTCAGTTATAGCATTTTAAAGCTAATTTTAGCGAAAATTGCCAAAAGTGTCCTTGATTATTTTCTGTAAATGTTCATCCTTCTATCGTCCCGTTCCGCAATTTTTTAGATATACTTATCAAAATACATGAGTAATAATAGCTTCTTTTTTCAAAGTTTTTTAAAAATACTATCTTAAAAAAATTAAATATCAATTTTAATATTTTGTGAAAAAAGTAGTTTCCTTAAAAGGTATTTAAATTATATATGAAGTTAAAATGAATGTAATTGTCTTCAACTCAGTAACTTCCGTGAAACTTGAAGTTACAAAATTTTTAATCAAATTTTTAGCGAATAAAAAAAAGATATTACTCATCAATTTGTGAAGAATATTTTTTTACAAAGTACATAGAAATTTAAGGTGTCAAAGAGCAAAATTTCTGAAAGTCTCACGAAAATCTGAGATGATAAAGTTGAGTGATATAGTAAAACTGTTGCCTCAAAATTACTTATTATTACAAAATTGTAAAAGAGAACGCGCTGAAAAATGTCTGAGAAGGTGGGTGTGCCAAATACGGCAAGGTTTTTCAATGAGGGCAAACCAGTGGCGGATGGGGCAACATAAACCGGCCCTGGCATTTACAGGCCAGCCGGCCCCCTTAAGACTTGCTCCTTGAAGGGGAGACGCTCCCACCGTCCTTGAGTTTTTTTTTTTTTTTTTTTTTCAGATGTAAAGATAAAGCGGATACATCTTCTAGTTTTAGTAGGGAGTCACCATTAGAATTTGAGTATTCAAATTAGGAGAACTACGTTTACGAATTTGGAGAAAAAGAATCAATAATTCGAACACCTGCATGGTAAAAATTAATATTCTTGCTGATGATGGGGGGGGGGGGGCACTCCCCCGGAAAATTTTCAAAATTATAGCTTTAAAAACGCATTGTTAGACTTTTTAAATGATCTTGGGCGATGTTTGCGGGAGGGGGTATTTGGAGAATCCCCCCAAAACTTTTTCAAAATCAGAGCTCTAAAACGTATGCGTAAGCAATGTTTTGAAACACTAGGGGGGTAGAAAGGCGTTCAGGAATTCTTTCTGGGCAAAATTTCTCAATTGAATTTCCCGAGGCGACAATTTAGGTGACAATTGACGATCTTTGGGGAGAGGGCTATACTTTTTGAAATTGAAATTCTTCAAAAAGTCTGTTACCTATAAATCCCCCCCCCTCTTAAAGTCAGTATCTGAAGGTCTTATGGCGCAAAAACGATTGATGAGGAACTTTTCACGCGATATCGCGTGAAAAGAGGACGTATAATTTTGATGAACGTCTTCAAACTATCTTTGACAATTCTAATGAGAGCAAAGATCCAGTGTCCACCCCTCCCCTCCGGGATTTTTTAAAATTAGTTGTCTTAAAAATGCATTCTAGATGATCTTAAATAATGAGAGGAGAGAAGAGGCTCGAAGGTGCTCTTCAGGAGTTTTTTCGTAATTGAATTCTAAAGAAAGGGATTGTAGGTCTTCTTTGATAACGTAAAGGGGACCGACAATTCTTGGAAACTGAAGCTTAAAAAAAGTTATTTCGTCGACTTTCAATGACGTGAGGGGGAGGAATTTTCGGGACATAATTTGGACTTGAATCCCATAAAACGAAATTTGAGAGGACCTTTAGTGATGCTGGCGAGCGTGTTGGGAGCAAAAAATTTTCTAAGTTAACTTTTAAAACGCAGTTTTTGTCGATCTTTGGTTAGTGATCTAATGTTAGTGGGTGAAGCTGTTCGGGGACCTTCATTCCGTAATTTTTCGAAATTTGAATTCTAAAGCGCAGTCGTAGATGATATTCGCTGATGTTACAAAGGGTTCAGGGGCTTTTCTCAGAAATCTTTTCAGGATTGAATCCCTAAAAAAGAAATTTCATACCATCTTTGGTGATACAAGGGGGAGGAGAGATTCGATGACCTCTGAAAAATTTCTTAATTGTAGTCCTAAAAACGAAACTTTAAATGATTCTTAAAGATGGGGTGGAGGCGCTTCTGCAGGGATTTGGGTGATCACTTTCCTGGAAGCTTTTCGTATTTGAAGACCTAAATAAGAATTTTAGGCCATCTTTGATAACGATAAGCGCTATGAGATGGGACTGGGTTCCGATTTAGAAACTTCCCCTGCACTCTTTCAAAGTAAAAGTTTTAAACGCGTTTCTAATCTACCTTGGAGGTGTAAAATGAAGGATAAGGCTAGAGGATGTCTCTCCCTTCCGCATTCTTTGCTAAGTCCCTATCTTTTTATTAAATTATTGATACAAATGTTAGGAAAAAACCTCCCCCCAGTATAACTTTTCCAAGATCATTTTAGTTTTTGATTTTTTTCATAGTGAAATTTGCAATTTTCAACCTGATGTTTGAATTTGTTTGAAATTAAAGAGTTTGAGATTCGTTAAAATAATTTTTTAACATTTTGGACGGATGTGATACTTTTCATGGACACCAGGTCTTCTCCCAACTTTATTTACTTTAAATATCCTCCAGCTAGAATATCTTAATAATGTTTTATTTTACTTTCGTTTTATACATTCAAACACTTAGTATTCATTACGTTACAATGTTTTAAATCTCCTATACTGTATTTTAACTTTTTTTCTATTTAAAACATGCTTAGGCGGCCCCTATGAAACCGCCATTATTATCTAGCTATTCATTCATAGTATTAAATTGAAACTTGTCATAGGTTTTTACTATGTACTAAATACTTTTTTGGTTGATTTTTTTTTTTTTAATTTGTCAGAATGTCTCGAAAAATTTCAGCTGCCTTTAGTTAGGTAAATTATAATAAAGAACCGTGGATGTTCCTAAAGGTTTAATATTCAAGGGTTGCATTTTCTTTAAAAATTTTGTTGAGAAAATATTTTTGTCACGGGAATTCCATTTGGTATTTTGTTACTTCTATTCATTTTTTTAAATACTGAGAA
Organism: Uloborus diversus; assembly: GCF_026930045.1. NCBI lineage: Eukaryota > Metazoa > Arthropoda > Arachnida > Araneae > Uloboridae > Uloborus > Uloborus diversus. Next base: position 78,031,266 of record NC_072734.1, on the reverse strand, counting down.
GGTTTTCTTTCTTTCTTTTTTTTTTTTTTAACTTTGTTCATCCCTAAATTGAAATTGGCAGCCACGGTTCTACGCCTCCCCTGGAGGCGGCTCTGCCTTTACGTGTTCATTATCCCCTACAGACTATCATTACAGGCAGCTGTTAGGGCCTTAAAAGGTCCTGGACAGTTATGCAACAAAGTTATCTTATCGGCCGACCGATGAATTTACAGACACACAGTAAAGCATCTTATTGCTCACAGCATAAGTTTGCAGAGTTCTCTTTCTTTTTTTCTTTAAATTTTACAACCATTACTTTTCTTGCAGCAATTTTCTTATTAGTCGTTTAGAAATATACCGGGTTATTATAATATATATTTACAGAGATATTTAACTATTATCTTTTTTTTAAGGAAGCAAAAATGAAAAAAAAAATCAGGTTTTTTTTTTTTTTTTTTTTTTTTTTGTACTATTTAATTGAAAGATTTAATGCGGCCCAAACCGAGGCGGTCCACCGGGCATTTGCCCGGCTGTCCGCCGGCCCCATCCGCCACTGGGGCAAACCCCACTTTTCCATGTTTCACAGCAAAAATTTGCGAGGTTTTATTGTCACAAAATGTAACTGATGATGCGGTGCTGCTACTAGCGATCTGTTATCAACAGGCAAACGTGTAGAAACAGTTCTTCCAACTGAGTCATGTCAATGGTTGCCTTCTCTTATTTTAGAATGAATTTTGTTTCTTCATGTTCACTGTATAGTTTCCTGGCGTAAAAAAGTTGTAAGTTGTTCTAGAAAGTAGTAGTTGACAAATTAAAAAAGAAAAAGTCTCTGAGTACTGTCCTTCTTCCTTTTGATTTGATGGCATTAGATAAGTAGATTATAGCTTAATAAAGCCATGATTGACATTATTGACATTATTAGGACTCCGGTGATCTTGTTAAGACATTAAAGGGTCGGGTGGAGGATATGATCCTGTGCTGCATATGCTGCACATTTATACACAACACCTACACACACGCATACATACACACACACATACATACCCACACACTCATGCCTGCATACAGACAAAAACACACACGCATACATACAACCACATTCACACGTACACACTCTCATGCCTGCACACAGACACAATCACACATGCCTACATACACACACACACGCGCGCGCGCGTGATTGCGTAAAACATAATTTGAATTCAAGATGCCAAAATTCAAATTAATCTTTTTTTTTTTGTTTGTTTGATAGAACTTTTTGGCGTTTTTCAGAGTTGGCCTTACAGTGTTCTTAATATCACCATCTCGTTTTTTTTTTTTTTTTTTTTTTTTTTTTTTTTTTTGTTACTACACTGCTGACAACCATAATTCAAACTTAAATTTTCACATTGAACAATTTTTTTTTTCTTCTCATTTGATGAATGCATTAAAATTGGAGCCAATTGAATCATAAATGAGCTAGATATTAGGACATGATTGTCGCACTTACCCTATAAACTAAGGCGATCTTGATTTAAAAAAAAAAAAAGAAAAAAAATGGGTGTTGGCAGTAAAAATATGATAATATTCCTTAAATAAAACGAAATTTTTAGAATGAACTAGTAGACGATTTGTTTCAGATACTTGAAGGAAACAAAATTTAGCGTGGTTCTACCTACTAAAACAAATTTTCTCGTAACGAATGCTTAAATGTTGTAACTACATGGATGAAAAAGAAGTTAAATTCAACGGGGGTAATACTGGATAAGTTGAAAGAATAAAATAAAGCTAAATAACATTAAACCAAACAAACATGATACTAAACGATTTGGAAGAATGAAAAGGCAAAAAATGAATTTAAAAAGCATGCTTGGGACATTTATTAAAGCGTCGTTTTTTGAAAGGTTTACTTTTTTATCTTTCCCAAAACAAATAGAAGGCATTTGTAAACTACATCTGGCGTTTTCTCATAACCCTGATTGTTTCGACAAAAATGTTTACTTAAAAGCATCTCCAACGATAATCCAGCAAACAAATGGATCTATATTCACCCAAAAGAAAAACAGAGATAATCGAAATGCCTTTTATTTCTCAGGTGCTTAAAATTTCATAATGCACTTCAAGTTTTGTAAATGCTTTCAGAATTAGTATTTTTCCGGTAAGCTAAGAAAAGCTGTCTCTTTGGCGATAATTTCATGTAGGGGAATGTGGGGTGAGGTGAAATATCGGGGGAAAGGGAAATGGTAAAATATTTTCAGTTTGTAGCGTCATCTATCTAGAAATATTTTAAGTATGTTCTTAAACATACAGGGTATTCCGTTTTAACCTGCAAAACCTTTATTTTCGCAACCGTTAGTCCTAGATGTATACTTCTAATTGCAAAAATGTTCAAAATCAGATGCAGAGCTAAGGTATTGAAAGTTTGAAGCAAAAATAAAAATAAGTCAAAATACAAAAATTAACTTTTTATACGGGCCCCAGATCCCCTAACTTGTATTTAGGGAAATAATCTTCATTGAAAAATAATCCCAACACAAAAAGTTTGAAATTACTATGGTCAATGTTCACCGAGATATGAAACGCAACGTTTTGTGACTTACACCACTTTTCACTAGCCGTCAATAACACCTTTTGGGGGAAAATATCGCAGTTAACAAGTGTTTAAAATTATATGTGTGCATAGAGTGTGGTTTTCCAAATTGTTTGAGGTTTAGTAGTGTGTTTTTGCGTATCACGGCACAACATTTTCAATTTTGAATAGCAATGAAAAATATGAATACCCTGTTTTTCCTACTTTGGCGGCCTGTCATTCTTTTGAAAGGGCGATAAGTACCAATCTCATCTTTTGTATGGTCCCTTAAAACTTTAAACTGGAATATCTTCTTGAGTTTTGGTCGCACAACTGTCAAGTTTTTTGTGTCAGTAGTAGTTTTCAATGGAGATTATTTCTTTAAATATTAGTTAGGGGACTTGGGGCCAGTATAAAAAGTTAAATTTTGTATTTTTGACTAATTTTTCTTTGCGCTTCAAACTTTCAGTATCTTAACTCTGCATCTGATTTTGAACATTTTTGCAATTGGAAGTATACATCTAGGACTAATGGTTGCAAAAATAAAGGTCTTGCAGTTTAAAACGGAACAACCTGTACATAGTTGATCCCAACCAAAAAATAAATTGCTCTAAAGATAAAGTCAAAATTTTATACCGGTATTTTAACTTTGGGGATTATCACGTAACCGTTTTATTATAAAATTATATAGTCTTTGTTACTAGCATTTTAAGTACTTATTTAGTTAATATTAGGCATATTTTGAAATTAAATGTTCAATACATTTTGTCAAGTGCATGCGGGGTAAAGTGAAATAGTTTATTTCATTTACTTAACCAATAATTACAAATCAATTATATATTAAATTTATCCATGAATTCATTTACATTCTTCCATTTAATACTCCACTTATTTTCTTGTTTATTCACTGTTTTTTTATTTATTCGTTTATTCATTCTTCGTTTACGTGTTCTTTATTTGATGAAAAATATTTTTAATAGCTAAATAGGAAATATTTCATACTTTATTAATAAGTAAAAGCTTTTGAGTGCATTCCTTAAGCTCACACAAGTGTTTCATCATTCCATTCAGGGCTTACTCTAGCGGGTTTTACAATCTGTAATACACTTTCTCAATTTTTCTCAAAGCGTAATTTTCTGGGTTTTAAATTTCAGTGAAGGTTTCGAAAACGATTATATTTTCTACGCATTTTTTGCTGAACGTAAGAAAATTGTTGCTGCGTAAGAAAATTGAAACCTCGAATGAGAATGCGAATTCATTGTCAGAAATATACACACTATTTTCATTTTGTTATTAAATGGTGAATTTACCGTTCATCATATGAGACACTTGCAGTTGTTTTACTAGCAGTTGTTGGAGATATACGAAGAAGGTGATTCCAACTTCAGGTGATGCCTGTGAAAATATTCGTTTTATAAGCGGCATAAGTTAAAAACGTGTGCATGGGGAATCTTTGCGGAATTGGAAATTGAGAAGTTTTTCTCTCAATACCGTGGAATTAATCCCTCTAAATATCATGAGGGGATCGGAATTTCGGGATTGCAAGCAATAATTTATATTTGCCTTACATTTCTCCGCAGATGCAATGCTAAGGTTTTTTGAACTGTTCAAAGTGGAACAAAAAAACTGTTTAATTCAAAAAGTGAACCATGGGAATGAGGTATGCTCGCCGAGATCATTCGAACAAAAAAAAAAAAAAAAAAAAGCTTGTTCGAATCGGTTCGTTTACTCAAAAGCTATTAGGGGGTTGCAGACATACCGACAGACCGATACACAAATCAAAACCCTACTTTCAATATCCAGCCCGATGCTTTGACTTTATGAATGCATTAAATCTAAATTCACAGAGATATGGGATGAAAAAACATTAAAAAACTCAGAAAAGGGAGGGGGAGCTAAAATAATTAATAATATTAAGCTAAAATAATTGCAAATTTTTAGTTTTATTGTTTTACTTAACTGTTTTATGCATTCTCGCCTCCTTGAAATTCCTCTTCGTCTCCTAGGAGGGCGCAGCCCCCAGCGGAGAACCACTGTTTTAGCGCATTTAGGCAGTAGAGGAAAGTGGGGCAAAGTGAAATATAGTTAAGGGAACTGAGATTTTACAAAATGAACAGATTGGAAATTTGTTTTGAAAATTACTGTACATAAAGAAAGAACATTGTATTCTTCATAAAACTTTAGTTGAAACAGTATTTTTTATTTTTGGCAGTGAATTTGTGCCTTCAAAAAAAATAATAAAAAGTGGAAAAAGTTCCTTTTTTTTCAAGTGACAAAATGAAAAATGAAACATTTTGCTAATAAAATATTTTTTATTCTATTATAAAAATATTTTTGATCAAATGAATCAGTTAATTAAAGGTTGAATGAATAAATGAAAAGATGATGAAACGTTAAACAAATGATTCAATTAATTAATATACGTTGAATTATAAATGAATGAGTAAAAGGATGAATGAATAAGAAAATTGTGAATGAATGAAAAAAATAAGTGAATTACTAAATGAAGGGTTGGAAATGAATTAATTAATAAATGAATACTTATGTGGTTTCATAAATGATTGAGTGAGTAAACGAAATAAACTATTTCTCTTTGTCCAGCATGTACATTAGTGATTGCAGAAAATAGTTAAAATACAAGTAAACTTGTATTATTTAAATGAATACTGCACCGAATATTATAAGATCTCAATTAATATATAAAATATTAATGTTAAGAACCTTCTCATTTGATAACAGCAAAAATAATTTTTGACTTACAACAAAATATGTATTACTATATGAGTATCATTTTTTTTTAATTGTCTGTAGTATTATAATATGCTTTAATCTTCAGCGTTTTTTTTTTTTTCCCGATTGGAATAGAGTACATGTGCTATTAAATAGTTAAAACACTACCAGATAGGGGACGATAAAAGCAAAGACCTCACCATTTCACTTTGCCCCACATTCCCCTACATTCTTTCTGAAAAGGATTGCGTTGAAGTGAAACACACAAAGAACAAGTAAAACATTAAGAATTTTATTGAAACAGTTCAATTCTATACACATCTGTCTGTTTACCAACATCTCCAGCTTTTGATTGACGGTGAGACATGATGAGTTGTTTTGCCTCGAACCAGACAGTTTTTAATGGAACTAATGACGGATTGAAACAACCGATGTTCAATTTTTATTCCTCTGCTCTAAGGCTAGTTTATAGGCTAAATAAAATCTGACGCTTTGGAAGTAATCCTCTTTCTTTTTCAGAGTGATATGGTTGTTTTTCTCTGAAAAACTTAGTAAGAAAGATAATGACTCTATATAAACTCAAATCTCGTTTTCTTCAGTTTTACTGAAACTAACCAAAACAAATAAATTCATGCTAAAAATAAATATGAAAACGGCAACACTAATATTAATAATGTAGTCATATTTATAGTTGCAGTTTTATGTCAGATAATTGTCTTTATTGGAAAGAAAAGTTACACCAATGCACATCATTTACTTGTATGTGATATTTAGTGTTCATCCGAATTATGAGAAAACTGAAATAATTACTCCTTTTAACTTTTAGTACTCACACACACACACACACCAGGGGTGTATTGTTTCAGGAAAGCCGTTCCAGTATTGCTTTTCTGGAACAATGTTTCTTTCTCACAAAATATATGTTTCACTAAACTAGTTTACTTTTTGTATCAACATCCATTTTAGCTCTACACATTGATCGCATCTTTATTTCCTGATATATTACATGCCCAACAACTTTACAGGAACTACCTAATAAAAACATAAATTATAAATTTAAAAACTATCTTTATTAAGTATTCAACCTTTACCAACGCTTTTCGCGATGCATATCTAAAGCCCTGCATCGTAGCTTAAGTAGCGACATGTCCGCCATCTTGAGGCTAGATGCCGCTTTCTTCCCATGTTTGCTATAATGAAGTAGCGTGTTTTGCTTCTTGATTGTGGATTAACATACAGTTAATGAGAAACCACAATCAAAAAGAAAAACAAGCTACTTCACCATAGAATACCAAGGAAAAAAGCATCGTTTAGACCCAATATGACGGATGTGTCGCTGCTTGTTTTGGGATTCAAAGCTTTACGCATCTCCTCTGCTTAGAACCTCGACTTCGTCTTCAGTTTAATCTTCTTCAGTTCACAAAAGCTGCAGAAGTTTTACGTATTAATAAACCTAGACAATGAATCTGAGTTTGACATTACGTAACCAGGACTTTCTCCTGAAAGGGGGGGGAAGCAGTTTTATCATGATATTTATATTAATGAACTAAAATTGGCTTATGACTACAAATCAATGGTTCTGGAACTAGTTTAGCACCGACTTTTTGGTCCAAATCTGCGAATTCACCCCTGGCACACACGCAGATCGATATCAAAAACAATATGTGTGTGTGTGTGTGTGTGTGCGGCATCCCTCTCGACACATGCACGCTATACCCAAACAAAATGTAATAGAAAATCGACCAAAAACAAGCAACTCTTATTTGGGTCCGATGGTATCAAAATCATAAGTGATGAACTTTGTTGTAGAATTGTTGAAGCTGTAAATCTAACCCTTTTAAGGCACCTTACCACGAATCAAAAAATATTCAAAAGAAATCCAAATTAACCATGAAGAAATTGGATAAAAATTAAAGAAACTTTTTAGCCTAAAAGCAGCACAATCTTCTGCACTTCAGCGGCGAGGCATTTTTTCAATCGTATTTACTCAGAAATTCAATGATTTTTGTTGTCGAAAAGTACTCCGATTCCCTGCTAACAAAACATGACTAGAATTAGATTCAAACTTCCGAAACCACCGCGCGAACATTTGACGATGATATTGATTGCCATGCCGCGGGCAGTTGTTTGTTCTATCAAGATTTCTTTTCACCATTTGGCAACACATTAAAAAATTCGCAATCATTTCTCCTCGTAAGAAAATATAACTTCTTCCATTTGAAGCTCATGTTTGTCGACGAATATGTCAAGAGTAGGCAACAAGGAAAACAAGAATTAGGAACAAAAGTTTCGAGGAGTTAAAGGTCATCTGAGCACCACTAAACTCTTCGCTTTCCTCGTTGAGGCTGGACGTCGCGTGTCCTTGGCTAGCTGAGAATTTCTGGTAGCACTGCATCTTTGGTACGTCGTCGAACTGTTGGCAGAATTTGAAAGTCTGCTTGAGTACGTTCACGACTGTGTCGCCGACGAGTTTCTGTGCATCTGCGTCGCAACGACCTTCCACACTGTTGCGCATGCAGCGCTCGTATTCATGCACGGTGCTGAAAGTGATATAAAAAAAAGGAATCAATTACAGAAGGTAATTAGGCTTAGAGCAGAAATTACTAACTGGTGGGAGCAAGTCCAATCACTACATTAGGTATTGCTGAAGCATAGATCTCAAGTCACGCGGTTAAACTTCTACGAATGGGTGGCACGTTTTGCGTGAAACGAGCGGGAGAAACCCGTTTTCATCCAATACTTTACTTTCAAATATATCTTGTGACTTGAGATTCTTGCTTCAAAAATTGAAGGCTTTACTCTCTCCACTTCTTAACCGACTTCAAAAAGGAGGCGGTTATCAGTTCATACCGTATGTATGGTTTTTTTTTTTTTTGTTTGTCCACTCACAGCGTCTCACCTAGTCAACCGATTTTGATGATTCTTTTTTTTTTTGATGGATAGGGGACGGCTCAACTTCGGTCCCATTACTTTGTTTGGCCATATTTGTCTTTAGAAAAAAAGTTATGGTCAAAAAACAGTAAATTACATGCAATTTCAATATTAAATGATTGCATATAAAACCCATTGTTACAAAAGTTTGGCGCCATACAACAGTAACATTAATAGTAATTGTAGTGATAATTTTGAATGAAGGCTTCTCTGAAGCAAGCATCAAGTTTCTTCAATGTCATTGCTCTATAGTGGGGGTAAACCTAATAACATGGAAGCGAGATAATGCACAGATTAAGATCCGCTTAGCCTTCACAATGCTACTAGGTTAGATTTGCTTCAACTATATACAGTAAAATCCCTCTAATGCGGACACTAACGGGACAAATATTTTTGTCCGCAATAGAGAGGTGTCCGCAAGACAGGGGTTTAATAATGTTATTTGCATTGGAACAGGGAAATTAAAAATTGTCCGCATAAGAGGGATGTCCGCCTATGAGGGGTGTCCGTTAGGAGGGGTTTTACTATATATATATATATATATATATATATATATATATATATATATATATATATATATATATATATATATATATATATATATATATATATATATATATATATATATATATATATATATATATATATATATATATATATTAGTAGTAGTATTTTTATCGTTTTCATCTATGCCAATAACAGATGATCTGGGCTATGTAAGGAGATACATTATTGCATAAAAAGCAACTATGCTGTGAAATGTAAATTAGTTAGGGAAAACGTAATATTTAAATGGTTATAATTAAATTAACACACAAATGAATTCCAGGAGGAAGAAAGATAAATTTTTAGTGTCAATCGCTTCAAATTTAAGACTTTTTTTTTTTTTTTTAGTATGGAGCATTTTTATGAAAAAAAATAAGGTGAAGTTTTGCTATAGTAACTTCTTAATATTTCTGAAATACATTTACACTAAAAAGAATGAAATAAAAAATTTTGAAAAAAAAATAGAACCGACTTCAAAATTGCTCTAAAAAGTGAAAAATAATTTTATTCTTTAAACACCATCGATAATACTTTTAAACATAATTTTTGAAGTTGGCGCAAAAACGATAGATAAAATCATTCACAGCCATAACTCAACTACAGTTATAAATTTAACCAGGCACAATTTCTTCACTAACACATACATTAGGCATTGATGATGATGACAGCATATTTGAGTAACAATATAAATGTTCCGTTCCTAACTTAGGACGATTTTATGAAACAAATATGAACGAAGCATGGTTACACTGGATTTTACTTTTTGTTTTTGCGCCAACTTCAAAAATTATGTTTAAAAGTATTATCGATGGTGTTTAAAGAATAAAATTATTTTTCACTTTTTAGAGCAATTTTGAAGTCGGTTCTATTTTTTTTTTCAAAATTTTTATTATTCCTTCTCAATGGGATTAGGGAAACTTAAGATTGTGAAGGTTTTTGGCGACAAACGGAACATTGCCTGTTGTTTTGGCAATAAACATTTAAATCTGGTATTACAGTCCGCTTAGTATACCACCCCTGCCACAGGGATGAAAGTTTTCCGTCATTTTACGAATTTCCGTATCTTTATACATAAAGGTCTAATCTCTGTCCGGATGTCCGGGGTAAACGTCAAAACTACTGGAGGCATTTTAACCATTTTTTCACCATAGATAGCTACATAATCGGGGAACAACTTAGGCTATAATTTGTTCCTTCAAAAATTAGTTTTAAAAAGTTATGGTGGAAAACAGCACATCTCATGTAATTTCCCCATTAAGTGATTAACTATAAAATCCATTGTTAGGAAAATTCGTTGCCTAACAACAGCAATATTAAAAGTAATCATAATGTAAATTTTGAATCAAGGCCTCTCTGGAGCAAGCATGACATTTATAGCTTTCTCAGGAGTTGCATCCTATCTTTATACATAAAGCTCTAAGCTCTGTCCGGATGTCCTGGGTAAACGTCAAAACTACTGGAGGGATTTCAACAATTTTTTCACCATAGATAGCTACATAATCGGGGAACAACTTAGGCTATAATTTGTTCCTTAAAAACTTAGTTTTCAAAAGTTATGGTGGAAAACAGCAAATTTCATGTAATTTCCCCATTGAATGATTAAATATAAAATCCATTGTTAGGAAAATTCGTTGCCTAACAACAGGAATGTTAAAAGTAATCACAATGTAAATTTTGAATCAAGGCCTCTCTGGAGCAAGCATGACATTTATTGCTTTTTTAGGAGTTGCATCCTTATCTTTATACATAAAGGTCTAATCTCTGTCCGGATGTCCGGGGTAAACTTCAAAACTACTGGACGGATTTTAACCATTTTTTCACCATATATAGTTACATCACCATATATAGAGTAAAGAAATATACATAGAGAGGCCCCGTCTATGGTAAGAAGGAGATGAAATTGAAGCCGGAATTGTGGGGTACAGTGGTGCAATGATTAGCGGGGTTATGATAACGTGATCACTTCGCGAGTATAGTTTTCACCAATCTCGCAAAGAGACCGTATAAAGTAGCTGGCGGATTGGTTTGAATTTTAATTCATGTATTAATGCAATTTCAAAAACGTGCTCCATAAACTTGCAACAGTATCTAAGTTTAAATTAACAACCAATTGAGATTCAGTAATGGAATGTTTGGAATCAAGATGTATCATAAAATGCTTAGCAAGAAGCTAAGGATCTTTGGATATAGCGGTGAAACTTCCGGCTTCAATTTCTTAGTATAGCAGGGCCTCTCTATGTAATTTCTTTACTCTATGTGATTAAACATAAAACCCTTTTTTACAAAAATTCGTTGCCTAACAACAGCAATATTAAAAGTAATTGTAATGAAAATTTTGAATCAAGGCTTCTCCGGAGCAAACATGAGTTTAAAGTCATTTAAACATTTGGAAACTCTACGTTTCGCACCCTGAGGGTAGGAGAGCTTTAGTTCAGAGTTAAAGCTTATAGTAGAGAGCTTTTTTTTTCTTCTTCTGTGTGCGTGTGTGTACTATTTAATTAAATGAAGCGCACGGTTTTTTTAGTGATCTTTGTTTTTGTTAGTTCATATTTTGGAAATTCTTCAAAATTTTAATATGCTTAAATTCGTGCTTTCGCTTCTAAATGAATATTCGATGGTTCTTTACACTTATTGCTATTTTACTTTTATGGGTAAGGAAGAAGCTCGATTTTTAATCATGTCAAAGCGGCTGTGTTTTGAGTTCTTTCAGTTAAAACAGAAAACGAAAGAAAATAGCGATTGTTTCTTACAATTATTACTGACCCAGGCAACGCCGGGTACATTTGCTAGTTTTTTTAAATAAAATTGAGACGGAACAAGGGAGAAAAGTTCAAAAAAAAAAAAATGATCTTAATATATTGAATATGGCGAAAATTTAGACTAGTGAGCTCTTCCATTTTATTTGTATTATGTGATTATATTAAAGAACTGCTATTCATTGTATAAATCTATAAAAAATTAATCTCTGAACTGAAGTGAGACAATTAGTTACAATTTTATTTCTTAAATAATAATCATTGTTTTTCGGTGTGTTTATTTATATTTTTTTATTTTGGAATATATTTGTCGGAAATTAGTGTTTCATTTTTAAGTATGAAACTCTGCAATCAATCCTTTTATTTACTTGAAATTGAAAATAGGGACATGCCCCTTTAAAAAAAAAAAAAAAAATCCGCCTTGGAAACTTTTAAAACTTTCACCCTTACTTGTTCCCCCCTGATCCAATCACTTAGAACAGGAATTTAGAAGATTTTGTTAAAAAACTGAGAAGAGTTGGGTAAAATGCAAACAAAGGGGATTATTATTTCTTAAGAAAAAACACACTTTAAAAAATATAATATAATAAATAATAATAAAACAACTGCTTTCTAAATAATCCAACCCTCAAGAGGAAAGTCTAAACCATCCTGTCATAAATTAGAATGATCAAAAATTGACCGATATGGGTACTGGAATTTGGAGAAAATGCATACTGTATGCTAAAAGATCGCTTGGATTTTACTAAGTAACATATAATCCAGAGGCACCCACCCCCTCCCTAAGAGCAAGTGAGACCCCCCCCCCCCTAAATACCAAAAAGACCCCCAAAAGCAAGAGCCGCCAAAAATGAGAAAAATACCCCTCAAAACAACCCCTCTAAAAATTTCAAAGGCGCAATCTGCACCATGACCCTCCTTCCCCCTCCCCAGGTGGGCACCCCTGCCTAATCTAAAGTAGACTGAAAAAGGAAAATAGAAAAGACGGACCATTTTTTGTGAAAATTCCGAAAAAAATTGTAGAAGTTTGCTGGTATATGATCCGTGAAGAAACGTTTACTTGGCTGAATACTAAATGACCAGACGAAGCCGGTATGAAAACAGATTACTTCTGGCGACTGCTATAACTGGTGACCAAAAATTTGACATTGACGAGATTGTGATTGTTGCCAAAAGTCTTCCTAACACACAATCTCTGACTTGCTCCTCTTTTATTCTCTGCGCATAATTTCTTTAATTCGAAAATTCAAGACATATTCATCGAAAGAAGAATATATTTTCTTGAGCTATTTCTTAGTTAATGTAATCAATATAAATATATTCACAAAAAGCTGATAAAAGCAAATTGAGGTGACAAGTTGAGTTAAATTTCTAGACGCAGGAATGCCCTGATGAGTCTAGATTTTTGGGAGTGGTTGGGAGGTGGGGTGGGGGAGGGGAGGGGAAGATTTCTTAATTTACCAAATGATTAAAAAATAAAATAATAAAATAAATAAAATACGTACATGCACACATACCAACATTTGATGCGAAGGGACACTATGCATTTTTAAAAACATCTTTTAAAAAAGATGGAAATAATGATTGAACTATTAAAAAGCAGTCTCACGGTCTTCAAATTTTTGGAATAATTAGTCAAAATTTGCCTACTAAGAAAAACAATAAGGAGGCCACAGTGACTTCTCATGACCTCCCATCGGGACACGCCTGGACGTTCGTCTGCATGCATAATAATGACAATCTAACAACAGGATAAGAAACACAGTGCTGGCCAAATTATTAGACTAAAGAGTTTTTTTTTTGCTTTTGTTTTTTTGTACACTATTTGTATTAAAATACTGTTTATTTTAATGTTATAGTACAGTACATACTGTACACTGATTATTACGTCATTTTAGCATAATTTAATGTTTGCAGGTGGCAGCACTGTCTGCTTTGTTTATGTTCTTTGTTTATCTACCTACCAGGAACATAACCTCAATCAGCATAAACAGTTCACTAGTTCTTTTTATTAGTGTGTTCTGTTATATTTAAAGTTAGTTTTTGGTAATTAGTGAGTATGTGTATTGTGAGTATATTTAATAGTGAGTATAAACAATTTTTTACCTCCTTTTTTAAAAAGTTAAGAAATGGTGTAAACCTTATGAAAAGTATGCCAAAAAGACTTAAAATGCTCATCAAGAACAAGAGAATGCATACTAAATATTAGATAATTATTTCACTGTTCGTTAATGTGTGTATAGTTATGTAATCAATAAAGAATTTGCTTTTAAAACAGTCTTAGTCAAATAATTTGGCCAACACTGTACACAATCTACATACCAGCAAGTCATTTTGATCTGTTCATCTTGAGACAGAGATTTAACAACCACAATGTTGCTGATGTATCTGTCCGAACAGGTGCGAAACCGTTCAGAAAGTGTTTTGTAACAATCCACGTGTTTCAAAAATCCTAGGGGAAAAGACAACATCAGTCTAAATTAATAATGTTAATAGCAGGGCATTATCATATTATAAAAACAAAAATAATTTCTGACTTAGAACAAATATTATAATTTTAGTTTCAATTTTTGAAAATTGCTTGTATTATCATATGCTTTGATCTTCAGAGATAACGTTTTTTCTGACTGGAATAGGCGACATGTGTTACTAGTATAAATATTACAACATAGGTGGAGCTAAAATCAGAGTAAATATCTCACCATTTCACTTCACTCTGCTATTTCACTTTGCCCCCACATTCCATTACTACATTCATTCAAAAAATCTATTTTTTTCTTAAATAATCATTTATTTTTGTATTTTTTCTTTTCTTACTGTTATGTATTGATTGTTAAACCTATATTCATAATCAAAGTAAATAATTTTACAATAAAATGAGATCAGATTTTGGTACATTCTTTTACAATGATTAAGTTACTTCTTAATTATTATATACGTAGGAGTACTGTGGATGATTACGCACTTTTAAAATTTATCAACTACGCATAACGCATGACCGTATAGGTACGTTTTACCTGTTCTGTCTTTAATGTTCGAAATGTATTACAGAACGTGTTGCATTTTTAAGGTAAATTTTGGTTTATACTATAATAAGCCAAATCGTTACTGTCGAAATACAATAAGTTTAGCCATTCGACGGTAACGGCCAAATTCGTGGTAAAACACAAAGCACGCATTTTCATTATTTTAAGTCTAATTGAACAATATATATGAAGCATACCACTTGGGTTAGTCCATTTTCTTCCGTATTTAAAATATTTGTGGTAATTAACATTTTATATGTTTTTATTTCCTCTTTTTTTAACATTCTGCAGCATTTTAACGTTGTTTGTAATTGGTGTTATAGGTTGAAAAACATTAAAATTTATTAAAGTTATCGCATTATTAGGCATAGGTTAATAAATAAGTTTCCTTGTATTAAAAGTATCTCTCATTTTCAGATAGAAGTTTTCTGGTAACATGTAATTTTTAATGTTATTAGCTAGATATTTTAAACAAAAATTAAAATTTTGGTTAACTACAAACAAAAGTTTACATTCTGTTTGTATGTGTATTTTCTTATTATCGAATGAAAATAAATGTTTCCTTAGTTTTAATAAAATGAACAATTTTGTTTTTCTAAAACATGTTTAGTATTAAACTAATGATGTAAAAATATAATTTTCAAAATTTAACGGTCTTATACGAAATTCTAGTTTTTAAGGATTTTTTTTTTTGGCAGAATAGGATGGCAAAAATAGAATATTTATGTTTGCATTTCAGGGGGAATGCGAAAAATACGCATATTGAATTTAATGCCTAGAACCAATACACGAGTCTCTACAAAAGGCAGAATAGTCGATAACTTCGGAGGAAGTTTGAAATAGTGCCAAGAAAATGAAAATAGACTCTTAAGTAAGGAATGGGAATGCATCGGTCAACCAAATCCACAAATGATATTTTAATGTCATCCCTAAAACTAAGTTACAGTTTTACTGATACACTACTTCAACTTCATACTTGGAAAAGTTATGATCTCTTGTTGCATGTGAGTTTATGCTGGTTAAAAAACATTTTATCAGGCGAAAAAAAAAATCAATGCTGCTTATATTAGGGGCTTCTACAAGTGATGTCAAAAATTTTTTCAACATATTTGACCCACCCCCAGGGTTTCCAACTGCTCCGCAAAAATGGCGAAACTCCGCGGCTCCGCAAAGAAGTTCCTTTGCTCCGCATTTCCCAGCCGAAAGTTTTCAATCTTAGATCTTGCTATTTTACCATAACAAACATGTAAATATGGGAAATTAAAGATGCTTACATTCAAAGATTGAAATAGTGTTTAAAACAGTTTTATTAATTCAAAAATAATAATTTTTATACTCGTGCTTAAAATTAGTTATTAAAGCTAACAATTAAGCTATGACACAATTATAACGGCTATGAAACAATTTTAGACAAGTGGTTTTAGCTACTTTTATTGATTTTTATACAAAATACCGAACTGCTCTGCAAAATTTTAATTTGCTCCTCA
Organism: Uloborus diversus; assembly: GCF_026930045.1. Taxonomy (NCBI): domain Eukaryota; kingdom Metazoa; phylum Arthropoda; class Arachnida; order Araneae; family Uloboridae; genus Uloborus; species Uloborus diversus. Next base: position 78,015,263 of record NC_072734.1, on the reverse strand, counting down.
AAATCACCACGAATGCTCCTCAAATTGTTTCTACAAGGTTGGCAACCCTACACCCCCCTTTTCCTTTGTCACAAAGTATCACACTTCACTTTACCCGCTTCCATTGACACATGTCACGCTGTTTTCCATTAGCATGTCATCGCCTCAGAGCAACCGTAAGATAGCTTAGTGTTATTTCTGGGATTAGATATTGCTCTGAGGAGACGATACATTGTTATAAAGAAGCGTGTGATGTCACACTTCCTGTTACCACCCTATCTCTCCCTCCTCATAAACTGTCACAATTTCACGAAGCCCACCTCCTCTCTTCAGAAGTGACATCATTTATAGACGATCATTTATTAAATTTTCGTAGAATCGATTTCATAAGGAAAACATTATAGCGAATGGAAACCTTTAATCCTTAAGTAACCTCAGCAGTCGTTCTCAAATGATATATGATACAAATGATCTAATGATGATGTCAAGTACAGTACAGTGAGTTAAAAGAAACAAAAGGAAGACTATTCGCACTTACTGACGCTGAGATCTGACCCTGGAGTGCAAAGAGCAACATTCATGCCGAACATGTCTTGAGTGAGGTTGTAGTAGATGTCTTTATCCGCTTCCGTTGCACAACTGTCTATAATGCGCTTTGCGCAGTCCAAGCCGGACATCAGGTGACTAAAAGAAAACAGTTACGCTATATGTTTTACTTATTCAAGATTCACGAAAGAACGAAAAAAAAAGGAACGGAGCTTCTTCCAAACTGTTAATAATGACCTGCTAACGTCAGTCCATGGCTGGATAAAGATCAGTAAATGGTCTTGACGATGGGAAACTTTTGGCATTTGATACGATACTTGTATATCGTTACATATATGAGTTATTTTTTTATACGAGTTTTTTTATTGCGAGTTTTGTACTATCGAAGAGTAATGTAAACCTCGAATAATATCAGCCTCCGAATATGATCTGCGCCCTAAATATTTTTTCGAATACCATTTGAAAGAAAGAAAACTTGAGAGATTTCTTACAAATTTTAATGAATTTCGACATGGTTACTAATGAAAATATCTGCGGATAATTACATCACAAAAAACTCGCATAAAAAAGCTCATTTCAGTTTCATATGACCAATAAACACAAAATAATCACCATCGGAGCTTTCGTGAATACCACTTTTTCGTACTGGATCAAATTCACCACCACACCACCGTTTATAGAACCCGAAATGCTACCTTTCTTGAAGCTTCTTTCCACCAAGTCTCAAGGAATGCAATCATATGCAGTGATGGAAAATTAGTTTAAGATATTTCGTAAGTCTAATGAATAATAACAACGCTTTTGACAAACATATCTGTAGTCGGATTTATAACCTTATATTGCGTTTTCAAAGTTATAAAGTAATAACTAATATACAGTTTATGTTAGCGTTGTAGTGGGGGGAAGGGGTTCCGTCCGCCGAAATATTTGGTGTGATCTTGTAAAGGTAATGCTGATTTCATGTAAATTTGTTTCAAAGCACCTTTAGAGAAAAAATGGCCTACTTCTTAATTTGGAGTGAAATAACTGATATGAACTGATCTTTTACACAGGGCCGCGGAATTGGAGTTGGACTGATTTTGGGATGAAGGATTCGGATTCGGATCGGGAGTTAATGGTTTAAAATTCCAAGAGTCAAAGTCGGTTACTTCCTCCAAAGTCCGCAACTCCGCCAGTGCTAGTCGCAGTCGGACGGATTTTGTGGTAAAGTAGTCGGAGTCAGAGGCTGTAAATTTCCCGGAGTTGGAGTCGGAGTCAGTCATTTTCCCTCCGACTCCGCAGCCTTGCTTTTACGGCCCATCATGACAACTACCCTATGAAAGGGTGTGTTCCTCTAATTTTTTTCAACTACTTCACTATATATATATTCCATGAATTTAAAAATATTCTGTTATAGATACACTAGTGGTACCCGTACGGCTTTGCCCGTAGTAGAAAATTAAAAGGTCATTTGGTTCGCCTGTATATTTTCAAATAATGTATGGTGAATTTCTCGCAAGGGCGTATATAAGGAAGGGGCTGAAGGGGCCCGGGCCCCCCTCCAAAATCTTAAAAAAAATTTAAATAAAGGTAGTTATTTTTGGTTTTAGTTGCTCACAAACAATTTCCAAAATTTAGCTACAAAAAAAAAAAAAAAAAAGGAATAAATAAATATGATAATGATAACTATTATAATACGTTAGATCAGAGATTTCCGAACTGGGTGCCACACGAAGAGGTGTCCATGGTAACAATAATATGTATATAAAACTAGATTAGGATGCCTTGAGAAAATTCAAATTCTTCAAAGGCTGCCGCGAATCGTTAAAGTTTGGGAATTCTGCTTTAGATGGCATCAGGCAATAGTGTTCAGAAGGGGTCAGGGGATCCGTACTCCATACTCAAGAAAAGAATGTGTCTTGGGAAAGCGAAGTTATTTTTACAAAAAGAAAAGCAAATAATGTTAGGGAAAAATCTCAATTCTTTCAAAATAAATCTTTAAATTAAAATGTTTTTAACAGATGCAGTTTATAGCTTAGGAAAGTAAGTTCGCTTTCTTCATCCCCCCCCCCACATTTTTTTTCTCCCTTGTCTTTCTAAAAAGAAGGGTTTTTCAAAATATTTCTCTTCTTAACTCTCGTCCCCAGCTAGAAATTTAAAATAAGTTTTAGTTGTTCGGTTGGACTAATAATGGAAATGAATGTTCTAAAAATGCATTTATTTAGGCGTTTTTCATTCATTTCTGGAGGAATATCCCCGAACCAATCCCTATTCACTAAGGTTACTAGTTACTACCGAAAATAGTCTGAAATTGTGCCACTCCTTACCTCAAGACGTCTCCAAAGATGACCTGAAATTGCGTTTTACCTTTCAGGGGAGGATTCTCGAACTATTCCTTTCCAAAGATTACCTAATGTTGGGAAAAATCTGAATTACTTTTGAAAAGAACCTTAAAATAAAATTTTCAAAAGTGACTGACTGTTGATCAGGTAATTACGTCCAACACCTCCTATTTCTTTACCCCTTCCTCCCCATTTTTTTTTTTTTTCCTTTTCCAAAGTCTTCAAAGTGTTCAAAGTGCTGCACTTCGTCAGCCCTCTCCACCTACTAAAACCACTAAAGAGCTTCTCAAACCTCGTTTTCAGGGCTTCAATATCGAAAAATTTCCAGGGGACAATTACCAAACACCTTGTCTGCTAAAAGCATCGAAAATCGTTTAAGATTACTTTTATGGAGCTTCAATTTTGAAAAATGGCCGAACCCCCAAACACTACCAAATATGGTCCACAGTCGCGCTTTTAAGATTTCAATTACGAAAAAAATTCGGACGAGGGTCCGACTGCTCCCGTAAGAAATTTGAAAATGAAAAATTTACAATTGCGAAAAATTTAAAGTAGAGATCATTTAAATCCCTCCACCTAGTATAATTGAATATCTCTTCGTTTTTCAGGACTTTAATTTCAAAAGAGTTTTTGGGGAGAGCTCCAGGAACTGCTCTGCCCGTAAAATTATCGGAGTCAGTTTGAAACTGCGTTTTAGAAATTAAATTTGGAAAAATGGGCTTAGAGGTGATGGATTTCGCTCTATTAAAAAAAAAAATCAATCCGGGGCAACTTCAAAAAGTCCTATTCCTCTCATTACACTAACTTTAATAAATATAGCCTATAATGGCATTTTTAAAATTTCAATTTCTAAAAATTTCCGCAGAAGGGCTCCGAATTCTTCCTCTCCGTGGCATCGCCAGAGACCGTCTGCGTTCTTAGGACTGCAATTACAAAAAAATTCGGGGGGAGGACCACCGATCTATTCTCCCACCAGAAGCGAGATTTTTTAAGAATGCCCGCCAAAAACTATTTTTTGGTTGCGGCACTGTATGACAGTATAAAGAGGACTAACAGTATGAAGTCCTTTCCCCGCATCGAAAAAATGAAAAGATCAGGGCACTGTTACTCCCCCCCCCTCAAAACAATAAAATTACAAAAAAAAAGTGGGAGGGGGAGCTATTCTTGGTTGTTTGGGCCCCTCCAAAATAAAAACATATATACGCCACTGATTTCTTGCTAATTTGATCGCCCATGTTACGGTTCCACGTTATGATAATTTGGTAATTTTCTCGCTCACATTATGATAATTTGCTCGGGAAAATGTTCTTAAAATCGGAATAGAAAAAGAACAAAATCGAATTTTCGAAAAATCGCTTCGAGGTGCACACTCCCAAGCTACAAATTAACTTTGTGCCGAATTTCATGAAAATCGGCCGAACGGTCTAGGCGTCACAAAGATCCTGACAGAGAGACATCCAGACAGAGAGACTTTCCGCTTTATTATCAGTTACTAGTGGTACCCGCACGGCTTTGCCCGTAGTAGAAAATTCAAAGGCCATTTGGTTCTCATGTATATTTACAAATAATGGATGATGAATTTCTCGCCAATTGGCTATGTTCATTTGCTTGCCCATGTTACGGGTTCTTAAAATTGGAATAGAAAAAGAACAAAATCGAATTTTTGAAAAATCGCTTCGAGGTGCACACCCCCATGCTACAAACTGACTTTGTGCCAAATTTCATGAAAATCGTCCTAACGGTCTAGGCGCCATGTGCGTCACAGAGATCCAGACAGACAGAGAGACTTTCAGCTTTATTATTATAGTAATAAAGATTACTAAAAGAGAAGTACAGTCATTGAGTACAACAGAAGTGCTTCTTTTATTAGGGAGATCAATTAAAAAATGATTGTAATCCTTATGATCAGGATAAAATATTATTTTGGTTAATGTTTCCGGAGAGGAAAATGTTTTTGTAGCAGCTAGAATGAAAATATTCAGTAAATGGAAGCTGGAAAAGATAATGATCAAATTCTCCATACTCCATAACCACATGCTTCATCGTTTCAGTGATCTATAAGCTAATTTCCATCATAATTACTCCTGCGGGAAGGATATTCCAGGCTGAGGTTAAGGACCTGTGACAAATAAAGATCTGTTATAGTTTGAGTTTTGGCTTGCCAAGTTGCCAAAATACTTTGCTTTTTTATTCCTCTCTACCAATTTTTTCCATTATTTTTCTCTCTTTTCCTTTCCTTTCTTTTTTTTTTCTTTTCTTTTTTAATTTTAAAAATCTTTTTTTTCTTTTGATATTGCGCCTCTAACAGGGGCGAACACAAGAAGCGGGTAATGAGAGTCATTACCCCCCCCCCCGATTTGTCGGCAATTTTATCCATTCACAATGTGTTCAAGTAGTTCATGAATAAAATGTAAATAATGGGAGTAATCTTTTCAAATCATTGATTATTTTTTAAGGTAAATGTTTCAAACATGACTTCTTTTCATCACTAATGATATTAATAAGTAACGTTTATGCCCTACTAGTGGTACCCGTACGGCTTTGCCCGTAATAGAAAAATTAAAAGGTCTTTTGGTTCACCTGTATATTTACAAATAATGTATAGTGAATTTTCTCGCCAATTGGCTTGTACACATGTTACGGTTCCACGTTATGATAATTTCGTATCTCGCCAATTGGCTTGTGCCCGTGTTACGGTTCCACGTTATGATAATTTCGTAATTTACGCGTCCATCTTATGATAATTTTGTTCTTAAAATTGGAATAGAAAAAAAACCACATCGAATTTTTGAAAAATTGCTTTGAGGTGCACACCCCCATGCTACAAACTAACTTTGTGCCAAATTTCATGAAAATCGGCAGAACGGTCTAGGCGCTATGCGCGTCACAAAGATCCTGACAGAGATCCGGACAGAGAGATTTTCAGCTTTATTATTAGTAAGGATTAAGTGCTTTATTCTATTCAGATTTGGTGCTTTTTATTGACACCCAAGCAGTTTCTGAAACTTTTCGTATCCAAAACCGTATATTATTCAGCATGAACCCTTTCCCAAAAAAAAAGAAAAAAATGGTAGTCTGTATCAGCCCCTGACCTCTAGTTTATCTTTATTCTTTACGTAAAAGTGATTGATATTTTAGGGAAGTATATCTGTTAAATCAATACAGTTTAAATAACAAACTTACTCGCAGTAATCTCGAAGTTTGTGTGACGTGTCCGGGAAAAAGAAGCGTTGCTCGCTCGCTGGAAGACATTTCATGATATCCACAGTGCCACAGTTCTCTCCTTGAACAGTTGCTGTTCCTGTAGAAGGAGAAAAATTAATTGATATACACTTTTAATCGTAATTTACGAAGATCATTTTATATTATTGTTTGACCACGGATTGTATATAATTCGGCAACCTGCCAAGTAAAGACGATTCTATCTGAATGAATCTAGCAGGGGAGAAGGGAAAATAACGATGGGATTTCGATGCAAGCGTTTTATAATGTCACTAGTGCCTTATTCATTTATTGCATTCTCAAAAATAAAATAAATGGAAACAAAAATTGTTACCACGGAAACAACAAAAAGAAAATACAATATTTGCATTTCATTTAGGAATTGTTGGCAATCCACTACTTAACATCCTTCCAAATTACGATCCATTGGATCCGGCAAATTCTCGCAGGCCTCGCGCTCTGCTAGCTTAGTTTCAATTTCGAAACGGGGTGAGTGAATCCCTTATCGGGTTCATACCTCGTTTCGACTCTAGTTATTGTGTTACACTCTGGCTGGGAGCATGCTCCTATCTATTTTCATTTCACTATTTTCTTTTTAAATTTCTTATCAACATTTTATCATTGTCTTAATTTTATTTTATTTTTATTCATTCAAATAGCCTAGAAATCCCCCACGGGGGAAAAAAAAGTATAAAACTTTAAAAAAAATATGTAGGAAGCGAAAAAAAAATAATACTTAAACTTATTTAAATAAAGAAGAACTTTAGTTGAAATTTACTTTGAAGAGCCTTCGGCTAACCATTATGGTACTCCCGTTAGAGGAAGCCACATCTCTCGTACATCCACGCAACCATCTTCTGCGCCAAAATAAAGCCATGGCCCCAACCGGGGAACTATCAACATACCACACCAGAGGATAAGGGGCAGGGCCCCAGGTGCCTCAAGCAACGAACTTATATTTCCGTGGCATTCAGGAACGCAAAAGCAAAATGGCAAGCTCAAAACTTTGTTGTGAATAAATAAATCAATTATTTTTTGCCGTGAGAATATAGATCGAATATACTTTAGATTTAAAAAATGTTGCTGTGAACAAATTTTCATTTTTACAAAACTAAGGCTAAACAATAGAGAGGCAAAAGTGCACATTTGAAACAAACCAACTAACATCCCTATAAACGAATAGATACGTCCATTTCCACCTATAAACCGGATATTAGCCTTTCCTTGTTATCGATGGTCAAACAATAAGTCGATTTAAATAATGTGCCGAGTTATTATTAAATCATAATCCGTCAATTTTCAAAAGTTGATACGAGACGTATTGACTTAGAAATCATAAATTGGATATAGAAATTTTTCGACGAAATATATTGAGATAACATTACGGAGAATTCCTGATAATATCATGCAAAAATTAAAAAAAAGTGCTTATGAAAAATTCATGCATGCATTCCCGCAGATAGTAAATTTTTGTTATAGTTGCACCACGGAGAGATGGCAGATGAACTGGAAGTGGAAACAGACCACCTCATTTTATAATAGGTAGGATCAACAAGAACGTGCAGACAGTAAAGTTTTTACTGCTCGCGAGCTTTCGCTGTGAGAATACTGTGAATACTGTGAGAAAAGAGTGTGTTCTACTGTGAAATGAAGTGTTTTGCATCGCTTCCAGTTCATCCACCATCTCTACGTGGCACAACTACAATAATCTGTGCCAGCTGTTAAGCAATTAGTGGGCAGCGCACTTAAACCACCGTTTGGGCAAACATAAGTTGGTAGCGTGCGTAATGGTTTGACCACGCTCATCGTAGCTTTCGCAGTGCTTCCAAGTTAACTTTGCTCCAACTACAGTGGTGTGAAAGTTGCAGAGACTTTTCTGCAGAGAATTTCCTCTCTTCTAGCCTAAGCTATTGTGTGTAGGCATGAGGAGCTGTATGTACGATTCATTTATGTTCAAAGCGACTAAGTTTCAAAAATTTATTAAAAGTTTTTTTGAATAATAAAATGCTCAGCGTTTTTAAAGAAATAACTAGTTTATTAAAGCTATTTGAACCACACGGCTTTAAAAAAAAAAAAAAAAAAAAGAAAAAGAAAAACTACTTTATGCTGAAAAAAGAAATAATTAGAACAACTGTTGATAAAGCATTACATTTGCAAATGCTTCCAATTCATTTTAAAAAGGTTGTACTTTATTTATGCTGCTCTTACCATGTGTACGAATTGTGCTTTTAATGTGTTCTGATGACATACAGTATGTTTGAAAAATTCTTGACACATGTTAAAGGACGATTCTCGAAAAAATGTCCGACAAAAAAGTTTTTTATTTTTTCCAGATAATCAAAGCCTTTAAAAAATAATGCTGTTGGGAATAATACATGCTTTAAGATATGTTCTATCAAAACATAACAGTTAATCTCATATTTGATTAATAATTACTTGAATAAAATGAAAAAACTTACCGTTACGCACAGTACATTTTTTCGAGAATCGCCCTAAAAGCTCAGAGAAAAGAAACAAATTGTCGTAACACTATGCGGTTTGCGCCATAATCATTCACAGGTTCAAGAATTCTTCATAATACCGGAAAAAAAGAGAAAAAAGAAAAAGAAGAAGAAAAGAAAAAAGTAATTTTAAGTAATTTACATTCACACAGCAGTATCGTCACAGTAATAAAAACAAATTATTGCTGTGACGATACAGCGATTACTTATAGCTATTTTTTCTTTCCTCTTTCTCTCCTCTTTTTTTTATGATATTATAAAAAAAAATCTTTAACCTGTGAAGTATTATGGTGCAAACCGCTTATTTATACGAGAATCTGTTGCTTTTCTATGAATTTTAAAAATATGTCAATGACTTTTGGGACACCCTAGAGTGCTAGCTAAGAATGTTTCAAAACATTGTTATAATTGTCCTGCGCTATCTAAAATCTCAAAAAAAAAAAAAAAACTGTTACTTTTCAAAAATATGCAGACATTACCCTTATTAAGGGTGGAGATAGTTGTTGTAATATTTACAAAATGACTGTAGAGCAGCTTTAATGACCTCTTCCGAATATGAGTTAAAGTTTGCGCATGGCGTGAGCAAATATTTTATTGTCCGTTGATGGCTCTTTTACGACAAAATATGACAGTGGCATGCCACTGTGCTCGGTAGTATTATCATTATTGGAATCGTGTCCTTGGGGGGATCGTGTCCGTTTTAGAATGCTTTCCAATTAGCTGTTTATTCTAGGAAATAAAAATATATTCTCTAGATAAATAGGCAGCTATTGACACTAAAAATGAGACACGTAAATGTGCACTCCAGTAATTTTGCAATTTAACAATAGAGTGTTGGTAGGATTATTGGACATAAGTATATGAAAAAAAAGAAAAAAAAATCATCATTAAAAAAGGAAAGAAAAAAAGAGAAAGAAAGAAAAAAGAATGAAATGAAAAAGAAATCTTTGGTGCGCCAGCCTTATTTGATACAAAAACTAAAATAACTATACTAACTAAAATCCCGTATACAGTTTTTAAGGAAACACAACCGGTTTTTTGCGTCAGAAGTTGCTATAGTTGGGGCAAACCTAACCTGGTAGCGTCGTAATGCTTCGATTAGGATCTGCGTAGCCTTCACAATGCTGCCAGGTTAGGCTTGCCCCAACTATAATACGATTACAGAGGGTATTTGGCAGTTATAGCTTGAGCTAAGATTTAATTTTGTGATAGAACACTAATATGTCCACGTTCTAGAATTGAAATCTCTTTTTGAACCTTTTTTTCCCCTTTAAATTATAAAGAACGTCGATATTTTTTAATTTGAAACATTTAATTTGAATTAAAAGTTTAAGATAATCAAACAGTACCAAACAAAGAAAAAAAAACGTAAGTACTGTAACTGTAAAACCTGTTCAACCAAAAAATGGGTAAAAATTGAAACAAAAGGAATATATTGCCGTGATTTAGAAAAAAAAAAAAAAAACTTTTTATAGATTGTGCAATAATATCGTTTAGTTTCATTTGATTTTGAAAAAATGTAGCAGCTAAAACGTAATTAAATTTAAATAAGCAGACGCTCTTACTCTAAAAAAGCACACACTGGCAACAGCAATAAACAACTATTACTTAAAATATTGATAGATTTATTGCAAAGCATTTTCCACTTGATGAAAAATATTTCAAAGTCCCAATTAGCAATACAGTTTACGCTGTACTACAAAAAGTAATAAATTACGTATATCTTTAAAAAAGACTTCATAGGCCAAGTCGGCAATATTACACTGGCCTCAAAAAGTGAAGGTACGACATGTTTTTCGAAGCTTCTGTGTTGTTCATAATCGAGCCCAGATTTACATTGGAGAGTGTTTCAGGGAGTCTACTGATCTGGAGGGAACAGCGCACTAGATACCATCAATCCAACACTGATCACCATTGAAAGACCACAGTTATAGAAGTGGTCGAATCATGGTTTGGGCAGGGATATCGCTCGGTGGTCACACTGACCTGCATGTGTTCCATGGAGGAACTCTGACTGGTCTAAGATATCGGTATGAGAAACTTGATCCATATGTCCGCCCATATGCTGGTGCTATTGGTAATGACTTCATTCTGGTGGATGAAAATGCACGACCTCACCGAGCTCGGACTGTTGAGGAGTATTTTGAGAATCACGTTCTGGAACAAATGGAATGGCCAGCTCGATCTCCAGACCTGAACCCGCTGGAGCCTCTTTGGGACTATTTCGGCAGACAGGTTGCTGCTTTAAATCCTTCCCCAAGGTCATTACATGAACTGGATCAAGGCTTAACTCTGTGTGTGATCTTTGTTTCCTACTCCGATGACCGACAACTTAATAAATAGCATGGAAAATCGATGCCGCGAATGCATTCAAGTTAGGGGGACACATTCCTTAAAAGAACAATTTTTTGTATTGTTTCTATGACATTTTACTACATAACACTGTGATGTGCTGTTTTCGTCAAGAATGGACTTTTTCGCAAAGGTTGTTCTTTTGTTATAAATCGTTTTTGCAATACACTTATACAAATGTCTATGATGCATTCAATAAAAAACTATTTAATGCACATAACTTCCAAATTTTTTGTTTCTACATTCATTCATTTGCAAATTAGACGCAAAAAACCGGTTGTACCTTCACTTTTTGAGGCCAGTGTATTTCTAACCTTTTATTACGGAAATTCCGAGATTTGTTAGTTAGAAAAGAACCCCAGTATTCCAGGGTATCCCCAGAAACGCTTCACCCCGAAATAAATAATGCATTGTAATTTTCTGAATAAAAACCCTGGAATGCATACGAATTTTTTCCCAGTATAGTAAAAATATCCCTCCAGATCGAAAGTTAAAGAATGCAAATAGTGGCGAAATATCGAAAGGAAATTTTTCGTGTTGTTCCGTTCCACTTTTGTTGATATTTTCAATATCTCCACATAGATATTTCTTTCGCAAATGCCTCTGGGAAGATCTGAAACTAAACAGAAATAAAAGTTTTCTGGAATTCAATGCACCTGGAAATCTGTAAGAAAACGACGTCGGTGCTTTCTGCAATGTAAAATTTCCACAGGGGCGCAAAGAGGAAAGCTCTTGGGTAAATGCATTAAAGGAAGAACTTTGAAAGCAGAGAAAAATAAGTTTTCTGCTTCATTACATTACGGTTAATGAGCTCTAATGGAATGTTGCTGAGAGGAAGAACCTGGGAAAATGCGGGTAAAATAATAAAAGGGGAATATGGATGGCAGAATAAATAATAAAAGAAAAAAACTTCACGAATATTTTTGGTAGCTTTGATGTTGGTTTTTGAACGAAATAGCATGCGATATGGATGTTCGAAAAATATTTTACTGCAAAGTTGATTAAAGATTTTTAGGTAAGAGCATTTGAATGAGCCATTTAAATGAAAATATGTATTTTTGTATATTTTTAGGTGAAAATAATGGATCTGTAATTTGTTTTTGTTTACCACGCACCATTTCCCCGAAAATTCGCTTTTAATGTTTTCTGTTCTTTCATAAACTTATATAGCTGCTTCCAAACAATTACATTCAAGGAAAAAAATTGTTCCTGGCCCCAAAAACATATTATACAGGGTGTACCTTTTTAACCTGCAAGACCTTTATTTTTCTCAACCGTTAGTCCTAGATGTATACTTCCAATTGCAAAAATTTTCAAAATCAGATGCAGAGTTAAGATATTGGAAATTTGAAACAAAAATAAAAATTAATAAAAAAATACAAAATTTAACTTTTTAGTACGGGCTCTAGGTCTCCAAACTAATATTTAGATAAATAATCTCCAATGAAAACTATTACTAACGCAAAAAACTTGACATTCGTGCGACCGAAACTCAAGGAGATATTCCAGTTCAAAGTTTTTAGAGACTATACAGAAGATGAGTTTGGAACTTATCGTCCTTTCAGAAGAATGACAGGTCGTCAAATTAAGATAAACAAGGTATTTAAATTTTTCATGGCTATTCAAGAACAAATGCAAATGTTATGCTGTGATAAGCAAAAACACACTAAAAAACTTGGAACAATTGGAAAAATCACATTCTATGCACACATATAATTTTAAACTTGTTAACCGCTATATTTTCCCCCAAAATGTTTTATTGACAGCGAGTGAAAAGTGGTGTAAGTCACAAAACGCTGTGTTTCATATCTCGGTGAATATTGATCTTAATAATTTCAAACGCTTTGTGTTGGGATTATTTTCCAATGTAGATTATTTCTCTAAATATAAGTTAGGGGACTTGGGGCCCGTATAAAAAGTTAAATTTTGTATTTTTTGACTTATTTTTATTTTCGCTTCAAACTTTCAATATTTTAACTCTGCATCTGATTTTGAACATTTTTGCAATTGGAAGAATACTCCTAAGACTACCAGTTGCGAAAATAAAGGTCTTGCAGGTTAAAACGGAACACCCTATAAAAACCACTTTTGTTTTGTGTTTGGTGAGCTCCATGTAAAATTATAGTCGAATAAAAATTATCTCTCTACACCAGCGTTTCTTAAATTGTGTTCCGCGGAACACCGAGGTTCCACCGAGCTCTCTCAGGGGTTCCATGAGATTTTCTTTTCACGCCTTTCAAATTTGTCACTTAAAAAATCGACAAAAAAAAAACACCTTTTCAAAAATACATTTACTGTCACTTTCGCATGTAATCTAAGCATTATAACATATCTGGATTAGCCACTATGGGAACAATTTGATTTCTCGCCAAAAATAATTCAAACTTTTAGCTATCAAAAATAGCATGAAATGATGCATTTAAGCTTTAAGGTTTTAATTTCGAAATGTTTTAGAGATCAAATCCAAAACGCATTTTTTTCACCTAATGTCTCCAAAGATAGCATAAAATTGCGTTTTAAAATCTTCAATTTTGAAAAAGTTTCGGAAGAAGCTATTAAATTTGTTGAACAAATTTTAAGAAAGCGCCCCAAATCCCTCTCCTACAACATTACCAAATATTGCCATAAATTACGATCTTTGACATTAATTTCAAATATTTTGCCCTTGATACTATCCACTCTCCCAGTACCTATGGCAGCAGTTGAAAGGAAAATTCCAGCATTTAACGAATGAGGATCAAATTAAGGAGGAGTACTGGTCACGAGGATCTAAATGTTTTAGTTCTGTCAAACGCCGCTATATATACAGTAACTCTAGCTTTGTCTGATGGAACACACAGTGACATCAAGAACACTGATTTGTAAATCAATAAAAAAAAATTAAAAAATAAGATATATTTAAAATTTTTTAACTTTAAGGATTAAAACATTTTTCTGCATAAATTTAAGTGAATTATTAACACTTTTGTAAGTAAAACACATCAGTATTTCTTTTCCTAATTAAGAAGATATTTTAATCATATAACTAATGCATAAGTTCTTAGGTTATTTATCCCTTTTAAAAATTCTGAGTATTTCTCAGAATCACAAATAGAGAAATGTACTGGTACAATCGCACCCTGATTTAACGAACCTTTATTTAACGAATTTCGCGATGTAAAGAATTTTTATTTTTTTTTCCCCGACTAAAATGAAAGCAAAAACCTCTGACGAATAATAAACCCAGAATTAAAAAACCATTTCAATCATTTTGTCAGTTTGAGTTAGAAAATATTGGATTGTTTTCCAAATGACATATCTATATTGCCCGAAGCAGGAAAACACTTTTACTAGAATCTGCAATTTTCGATGGGTAAGGGGACAGCCAATGAATAGTGATTCTGATGCAGAAAGCGATAATGAAACTCCCATTAAAACTTGCTTTTTCAAATGCTTTACATGGCCTGGAAACTGTAAAAACATATTTCATGCAGCAGGCTGTAAATGAGACAGTATTTCTTTCTTTCCAAAAAGTCGAAAGAGAATTATTTCCTGTCAAGTATCAAAGAAATTGTCAAAATCTATTACTCAGTACTTTAAAATTTCGAATTAACGAGTGAGTAATAATTCATAGAATGCTGAACATAAAGTGTACACTTTCTTCTTTTGGATATTTATGCGCAATTGCTTATTAGGGCTAATAGATATACTAAGTGCAACTTTTTCTTTCCCACCCCAATATTACGAATAACTCCGATTTAACGTATAGAAGTTTCGGTCCCGATGAACTCGTTAAATCGGGGTCCGACTATATTTTACAAAAAGAAATAATAATTAGCAATTACCAATAATTAAAATGATCTATAATTATGTACATTTAAATAGCAATTTATTGACAAATAGTTAATGTGATAGTCTCTTACAGGTAAGAACCTGGGCACTCTCCGAAACAGAATACTGGCTACACCACTGCAAACTATTGAAACACCAGGGGTTCCACAAAAAAATTGAGCATTAAAAAGGATTCCACTAATCAAAGAAATTAAGAAACGCTGCTCTACAACAACCAAGAACAAGTGACCGGCAACTTTCGTTACCAGTAATGGTGGTAATACAATCATACGATCTTTAGTTTTATTTATTTATTTATTTATTTATTTTTTTGAGCAATCACGAATTTCTTATTTTCCCCACTTGATCAAACTTGATGTTGCTCTGATTTTTCAGATTGTTATGACGACGAGAATACTGTTTGACCATCGATTACATGGAAAGACTGATATCCGGTTAATAGGCGGAAATGGACGTATTTATTAGTTTATAGGGGTGTTAGTTGATTTGCTACAGATGTGCACTTTTGCCTCTCTATTATTTAGCCTTAGTTTTGTAAAAATGAAAATTTGCTCACAGCAACATTTTTTAAATCTAAAGTATATTCGATCTATATTCTCACGGCAAAAATTAATTGATTTATTTATTCACAACAAAGTTTTGAGCTTACCATTTTGTTTTTACGTTCCTGAACGAGATGAAAATATTTTCTTTTCTTTTTGTTGTTTCCATGGTAACTATTTTTGTTTTCCCTTATTTTATTTCAGAGAATGCAATAAATGAATAAGGCACTTAGTTACATTATAAAAAGCGTGCATCAAAAAATCCCATCGTTATTTTCCTTTCTCCCCTACTAGATTAATTCAGATGGAATAGTCTTGACTTGGCAGATTGCCAAATTACATACAATCCGCGGTCAAACAGTAAGCTCGTTGTTTTAATATTTATTAAGAAGACAACTTTTTGTCGCCATATTTACAAATCGTTTGCGTTCATTCAAGACTTAACTTAAGCATAAAACTTAACTCTGCGAACTCCACTGTCCGCCGGTCTTCACCAACAGGACCACTCCTGGGCGGTGTAATCTATGTCCTACACACACAGGCACATGCCTACACAATTACATACATACGCACACACGTCAACACAAACACCCATCTATACACACAAACACACAGACACGTCTACACAAACACACGCCTACATACACACACACGCTTGCATACACATACACGTCTACACACACACATGCCTACATGCACATACACGTTTACACAAACACGCCTGCATACACACAGACGCCTACATACACACACACGCCTGCACACAAAAGCCTGCATTTACAAACACGCCCACACACACTTAAGATTGCGAAAAACATAATTTGAATTCACGATGTCAAAAAAATTCAAATTTTCTGTTTCTTTTTCTTTCTTTTTTTTTTAATCAAAAACTAAAACGAAGGATTGATGTAATACTTCTCATAGCGTAAGAAAATAGCAAATAAATAATTCAACAAGAAGAATTAGCTTCGTTAAATAGACGAAAGTAGCATTGGAATGGAGAAAAATTAGCAACTTATTCCGCCAAGTTTATTTTCCCTTTGCCAAATAGAGCCACTGACAATTGCTAAACGAGTTGATTTGTGTATTAGTGTTAAGTCACTCGGTAAGTGAAATTCATGGAAATTGGAAAGCGAGTGTAATTCAAATGGCATCTTTCGCGTTGCCTAGCAACTAACAGGGTGGATCTACGTTATGCTTAGTTTATTGAATTTTTATTGCCCTTTGTGTAACTTCAGAAGTAAGGGAAAGGGTTCCAAATTTTGAACGAGTCCGTCACACGTGATACTTAATAGAGAGTTATTATGTGTTTTTCGAATTCCTTACCCGGAGTGCCCAGATGGGAGGTCGCGGGAGGTCACTGTGACCTACCGGAATTTTTCTTATTCGACAAATTTTGTCTGACGATTCTGGAAAGATTATCATCATTCGGCAAAATTTTGAGTTTCATTTGGCAAAATGATCATTATTCGGAAAAGTTTAGAGTTCCATTTGGCGAAATTATCATCATTCGGAGAAATTTGGAGTTCAATTCGACAAATTGAGAATTTCCGCCCTCCCAAAAATTTTAGTCCCAAGTGCTCCTGTTCCCTACTGTGCCAAAAGGTGTGAGATAAATTGCTGGGTTAATTTTTTGAATAAATGTAACTGAAATACTCATCTTATTTTGAGTAAAGATAGTTAAAGAAGACAACGGAAGACAACTCCTCCACTTCTCCGACGAATGGCAACAAGACCTTCTCGGTTTTGGTGGGAAGTTAAAGAAGAATTTGAAGTGAAGTAAAAAAGTATAAACCAAGGAGTCTTAGAAAAGAAAGTATGTGAGCCCAATGCTGCTGTGGACAGGTAAACAGCGGTAACTGTTGAAGTGAGTTTTCGAGATGTTTGAAGAAATGCATTTTGGATTCCATGCTAACGATAGAGAAATGTTAGAATTTGACGTTTTTTTCGTGGGTTTTTTTTCTGGGGAAACCAAATAAGCAAGCATGTACAGTAAAGCTAATGTAAATTAGTTGACAAAATGCAAAAAAGTTAAAAATGAGAAATTTTCAGTTACTGTCCTTTACCTGTGCACGGCAGAATAGTTTTCAATACCCTTTCTCGTAACTAAACGGTCTGAATTCAAAAAACACAAATCTCAGATTACTGTAAACACGTGTTTTGATGTTACAAGGAACGCCTTTTTCAATGCAAAAGAAATGAGCTTATGGATAAAAAGACATCCGACAAATGCCTTTTCACCCATAAGCTCATTTCTTTGGCATTGAAAAAGGCGTTCCTTGTAACGCCGAAACAAGTGTCTGCAGTAACCTACAATTTGAACTTTTTGACGTTGTTGTTTCTTACTTTAATTTTTAGCACAAAGGTATTTATTTATCTTGGTCAGAATTCCTCATATATTTAAAATGTACATAACATTGAAAAGGAGTACAGGATCTGAGCTCCAGTTTACTCTCATGCAAATCCTGATGCAAGCTCTTAAAATGTATTTATGCAATTCATGCTCAGTACCATAACTAAGAGAATACTTTCCCGGCTGCGTTACGGATATTGTTGATCGGTAGGGCACTTTTTTCGTTATGTCATAGAGTTTCAGATCCGATTTAAAGCTCTAGTTCCTCAGAATGGATCCTTATGGTGCTTTCTAGATCCTCCGGATGAGACTGAAAAGTGCATTAAAGCTCGGTCGTCTGGGATTAAAGGTTTTGTACTTATCCAGGGTTGAAGCAAAAAACATATACATATTTCACATCAATACACCAAAATCTGTTTATGTGCGCTGCATGAAAAAAATTGTCCAAAACTTCACGAGTAGCTATAAAAACTAGTTTTCACAGCACAGTTTTTTTTCTTTTTTTTTATGCGGTGGATAGGAGTCGCATAAAAAAAGTTTCACATAGAAAATAACCCAAAAACTTAGGAATGGACTAGGAATTGCTTCTTTAAACGTGATCAAAATAAACCAAGTGATGATAATTTTGCCGAATAATCGGACAAAATTTCCCGAACAAGCAAAAATTTTGGGAGGTCACAGTGACTTCTCATCGGGGTGCCCCTGTCGTCCCTCGAAGATACTTACTTCGATATTTTACAAATCTCGGGCCCTCTTCAGCCTCGGGCCAACAGGTGTCGCTCCCTCCTCCCCCCCCCCTTGTGCACGCGCTTGGCGGCAGCACAAAGACTAAATGCGTTTTAAAAATTCTGATCCGTCCATCACATCATTTCTTGTAAACCTATCAAACATACAATTTCAAACACACAACTAAAAATAAATTTAATTGGAATCTGAAAACCGAAAGTTTTTGCGATTACCAGAATTTCTTCCTAGCGTACGGTAGGACATTTTGTAGCGCTGAAACTTGCCGAGTGACTCAAAATATCCACTTGATTTCTGATGTGGATTGAAGGATTTCTTTGGGAAACTATATCGATACGTAAAACGGCTTGAAATTAATATTAGAGCATCAGTGGCTGAGAGGTCAAAAGCACCTGCTCCAGTAGCTGTCTACGTGCAGTACAGAGGTGATGAGTTCGTTTCCCGCACTTCCCTCGGACGTAATTTCCTTCCCTTTAAGGGGAAATTATTTTCTAAATTGTTAACGGAGGCAAGTTCACTGTCTTCTGATATTTCTATAGTTATTGCGTAGTATAATTAGTTTCTTGCGTAGAATGAAATATAGAGCAAATTAACGTCGATCTGTCACGAAAAGCGAGTCAAAATTCTGTATGAAATATCCAATTTCAATTTTAAGAATAGTATTTTTTAAAAAAAATCCACTATTGAAAAATCCACTATACCAGTAAAAAATATCTTATGCATTTTAACTTCTCAATCTTTGTGTTTATTTTTGGCAACAAACGTTCTATTTCTATTCAAGAGTCACAACTGACTACAACTGTATTTATGTCGAGGTCTGCATACTAGTGCCTTGCCTCCATTATTTTATATACCGATAGATGGCAGCACCATCACCGGATCGAACAGTTAATGTTTAGAACTAGAAGAGCTAATTACCTGGTGTAGCACCCCCAGAGGTAGTTTCACTTGGAGGACATTGAGACCACGAGCATATTTAACGTCGCCCAGTCCCCTTTAATGACGACGGTGGGTCTTCGACCAGCGGGGATCGAACCCGAGCCCCTCCGGCCCCGAGTCCAATGCCCTACCGATCAGGCTACCACGGCCCTTCAACAAACGTTCTCTTCTAAATGATCGGCGCTCTCTTCTATTACGTTGTTATGTTAAGAAAATTTTGTAATAGTTTTCTGGTTACAATTCAAGATTTTAATGGATACCTTTAACGAATAAATACGCGATGCAGGCCAAATATAATCACTCATTGCTCATCCATGATGAAAAATCCTCCGGCTGGTATTTTCATGGTAAGTGTAAAATTTGAAATCATTCAATTAATGATAGGGTTCAATGTTATGAATGCCACTTTATGATGACGCAAGTTTTACTGTAAAATATAGCATTAAGACTTTTTGATTTCAATCTACTCTCTAGAAATATTGCTTCATAAAGAACTTGTTCAACTATATCTCTAATGTTTTAATGTTTATGCTGTTCTTTAAAAGCAATTTTTTTTTAATTTCAAGATTACTGTTAAACGGACAAAATGCCGCTTTGGATTTAAAAAAAAAAATTTTGGGACACTATTGTATTCACTGTAAATAGTTCATGTAATACATGACTTAACATGACTTATAAACATAATAAATTTCAATTGTTTTGAAATAACTGGGCAGCCAGGGGTAAATTCTTAATCAAAAGCAGTAAACATTTCTTTATTTATGAAAAATAAAAAGAAAGAACCATTAAAAGTCTTTGATGTAATTGCGATATCTTTTTCATGTAATTCTTAGTATTTAAAATTTTGACTGTTGAGACAGAATGGGAAGATCCCTTTTAAGGAAATTATAGCTCAATGTGACTTTTATGATCATAACTATCATATGATTTTTTGTAGTAAGTTATCGCCCTAAGCCAGGGCTAAGGCGGAAATACTTAAAACATACCACCAGCTCAGTTATTCCATCCGAGGACTGCAGTTTCGTGCTTTTCAGCACTCATGAGCCCGGAATAGGCTGATGCATGTTAAAAAGCACGAAACTGCAATTCTCGGATGGAATAACTGAGTTGGTGTATTTTAAGTATTTCCGCTGATGAGTGCTGGATGAGTGTTAAAAAGCACGAACCTGCAGTCCTCGGATGGAATAACTGAGCTGGTGGTGTATTTTAAGCATTTCCGCCTTAGCCCTGGCGTAGGGCGATAACTTACTACAAAATACCATGCTATGCCATCAATCTTTGAGTTGAACTGTACCATTGCTGGGGTCACTCATCTGGTATGCTAATTCTCATTAGCTACCAGTTTGGCTCTCTTGGCTCCCTTAAGAGGTTTTTCGCCTCCAGCTCATGTGATTCCTATTCCGAAATGATGAGTGCTAAAAAGCATGAAACTGCAGTCCTCGGATGGAATAACTGAGCTGGTGCTGTATTTTAAGTATCATATGATATTGTAAAAGAATGCTTTCTGACGTTGAAAAAGATCATTTTTTTTTCGTATCGAAAAATCACCTTGATTTTAAAGCCGGCTTGAAAATAAGTTCAAATGTCGTTACAGTGATTTTGAATAATTTATTGACAAAGTTAAATGAATCATTGTCAAAAGATGAATCCTTTCGTGTGAATTGGCGTAAAAAAATTGTTAATTATGTTAAAAGCTCCGATGTAATCACATATGGTAATGGTTCAAAAGAAAATTGTAACTTTATTTTCTGGAAGTGACGCTGGAAATTTTCATTATCATTTTTTCAACACTTTGTCAGTGTTGAGGGTTATTGCGATAACACACAGCCTAGTGATAGTGTGATTTTATTCATTTTTTAAAATGTGTCTAGATATAACGAATGATTCTTGCTTAAGCCCGTCATCCACCCCCCCCCCTTCCCCCAGATTCGAAAAATGAATGTCTTTGCACTAGGTGGAAGTGGGTTTTGTTGTTTTCTGATAAAATGTGTATTTATTATACACCTCACCCCCCCCCCCCACCGTCCGAAATATTTGAAATGACGGGACTGACTTTGCTTTATTAGTAGCTTTAATTTTACCCAGCCACTGTTTTTACTTCCTTTTACAAAAAAGGAAGTATTGTATTCGCGAAAAAATTTTCACTCAAAAATCGGGGTTAATTTCCATTTTTCTCACCCCCGAATGTATGATGAGTTTTTTTTTTTTTTTCCCCGACCCGACCACACGTGGATATATGCCTAGGAACGTACCGACACCCACAATATCCATTGTAACGACCACCGAGTTAATTACAACGAATTTTCTCGTGACGTCCGTATGTAGGTATGTATCTCGCATAACTCAAAAACGGTATGTCCTGAAAGTTGGTACGTAGACTCCTAGTGGGGTCTAGTTGTGCACCTTCCCTTTTGGTTGCATTCGGATGTTTCTAAGGGGGTCTTTTGTCCCTTTTTGGGGGTAAATCATTGTTAATTTCGATGTAAACTGAAGTTGAGTTATAATTTGTCGAACACTTGGCGATATATCGCCAGTTCTTTGATCCCCAAGTTTTGTCGCCAACTTAAAGACAAATTTGGCGATTTTTTTTAAAATTTGGTTTTAATTTGGCCACTGTTGGTGAAAAAAGAGAGTAAAGAGTTGAATCACATTAAAATTGCCAATAATGGGGAAATGACATTAAATTGGATTAAAAGGAATTCATGTGATGCTCACATCAGCTCGTTTTTTTTTTTTTTTTACTTTTGTGAGACTAACATCTGGAATTTCAATGCTTTGTGTTTTAACTATTAAGGGACCTAATTTGCCCTTGGGAAATACTTTCGCCTTGGCACCGATAAAAGCATGAGGAAGACGTATCAAACTGAAGTTGGAAAGTTAAAAACTTTTTAACTCACTCAAGCATTGCTATAAAATTCTATAGCACGCTCTATATTAAAAATATTAATGTATAAAGTTCGATTGATAAATGGTATAGATGTATCGACTTTACTTGTTTTTAAATTGCTCGTTTATTTGTTGAACTGATTTCACTGCATTAACACCACTCGTTAAATAATATTTCATCAGCTGAAATTATGTTCGGAACAATCACAAAGCTTTAGAACGTATTCATGATTTATCTCATCTTTATTTAGTTTAATAACACCCTCGTTTCAATCATAAAAACATGGTTCATACATGTCACATGTATGGCTGTTTTCTTTATTAACATGAGATCGAATTGCTATTTGTGCTCGAACAGTAGCAAATAACTGAATATTGATTATCTTTACTAATAATAAAGCAGAAAGTCTCTCTGTCCGGAGGATGTCTAGATGTCTGGATGTCTGTAGGATATCTGTAGGATGTCTGTGACGCGCATAGCGCCTAAACCGTTCGGCCGATTTTCATGAAACTTGGCACAAAGTTAGTGTGTAGCATGGGGGTGTGCACCTCGAAGCGATTTTTCGGAAATTCGATGTGGTTCTTTTTTTATTCCAATTTTAAGAAAAAAACTATCATAAATTACGAAATTATCATAACGTGGAACCGTAAAATGGGCACAAGCCAATTGGCGAGAAATTTCACCATACATTATTTGTAAATATACAGGCGAACCAAAAGACCTTTAATTTTTCTATTACGGGCGAAGCCGTGCGGGTGCCACTAGTATTTTATAAAGAAAATACTTTATTTATAGCAAGAATCGAAAATTTAATGATGCAGAAATTTTCTATACTTTTCTTGCAATATTTGCGTAATTTGTTAATTTAAGCATTTTAAATATTTTCTAGTAATTGTTCTTTGTGTACAAAAACTTTCTAGTTTCTGGTATTTTTGAAGCGTACATTCGCGAAGTTTTTTGTTGTGGTTTTGTGTTGTTTTTATATACATATTGTGTTCTGAAATGGTTTGATCACGTTTTTTCGTCTGAATTTTTCCCGTTGGCACTAAAAAAGCATCGCTAGCAACGATGTATGACATATGTCGTCATACATAGTTTTCTTGGCGACGCTTTCTTGGCGCCAACAGGAAAAAGTCGCCAAGTATATGGCATTAGTTCCTATTTTACTAAGATATTAGTTAATATGTGCAGTAAATGAAAGCTAGTACCAAGCTCCTAATTGTACCGATTAATGCACCGCCGTGGGCAGGTAAATGGCAGTATCTGCAGAAAGGAGTCTTCGAAATATATTTGAAGAAACGCGTTTTTGGATTCAATACTAACAATTGGGAAATGTTGGAAATAGACGTTTTTTTTCAGCGGAAACCAAATAAGTAAGCTTGTACAATAAAGCTAAAGCACAATAGATGACAAAAATGCAAAAGAGAAAAAAAAATTATTGCTCTTTACCTGCCCACCGCAGAATTGCCTAATGTACTTGAAATGGTAAACTAACTCAGTGTACCGATATCTGAATATTCAAGGGAAATGTAAATCTACGTGGCCCATCTTGGCAAGTAACAATGGGTAAATATAAATTTATGCCTCCCTCTTAGCTTTTAATGCATCATATTTCCCTCATGATCAAGTAGCCGAAGTCCCCCCCCCCCCGTCGATAAAAAAAATCCACGCAAATAAAGTGTACAAAAGATCGTTGCTTCGTTTTTGTTTTATTTATTTATTTTTTTGGTTTTTTTAAGTGAAATTTATTTTTATTCCTCTTGCATAGAATGCTATAGGCTGTCCATAAATGATGTCACATTTTTGAAAACCTCCCTCCTTGTCACAAAGCCACATACCGCCACATCCCCCACCCCCAACTTTGTCGCATGTCACGCTTATTTTCACAAACATATTCTTATAAAGAATGCGTGTTCACACTTATTTTAACCCCTTCCCTCCCCCTTGTCACAAACTCACAATTTCACGAACCTCCCTTCCCCTCAAAGCGTGACATCATTTGTGGACAGCCCCTTACTGCAAAGAAATACCCTTATTGCAAATACTACTAGTGCAATCCAATCATTCCTCCTAACGGGTTTTTATAGTCATAACTGAGCCAGATTTTTTTTTTTTTTTTCCTGTGTGTGAGGAGGTGTGATTTGGTAGTAAAGTCCTTGCATATGTATATGTTAACATACTAGGACTGACAATATGGTTTACATTCAATGGTTCAGTGCGGAAAAGGGATGACCCCCAAAGTCATCTCTCCTCGCATTACGCCTTATTGAGAATAATCAACATATGTCAGAAAAGAGTCAAGTTTGATATTGAGCCAATGCCTTGAACACATCAAAATTTTAGAAAAGATAAACTGATGTTTTCCCAATTGCTATTGAAGTCTCAAAAACGACCTTGAAACGACCTTTAAAAATATCAATGCCCCCCTCCCCTCACCTCTTGGGAATTGATAGATAATAATGTATGAAGGAAAAACATTACCGTTTGCCCTAAAAGAAAATAAAATAACTTCGTAAGGCACAAATTCAAGGTGTTTCGTGGTTCAAACCCATTTTTTAATTCTAAAAAAAGTGTCTTCCGCATCGAAAAAGAGGCTCTTGTAACTCCGAAACGAGTAACTGCATTTTCCTGCGAATTTAAGCCTTATAAAGTTGTTTTATTATCTTTTACTTTTTGTACAAAGGTATTTAACTCTTATCACGTAGGGGCTGTCTACAAATGATGTCACGCATTACGTGGGAAGGGGGGTTCGTGAAATTATACGTTTCTGACAAGGGTGAAGGGGGGGGGGTAGCAAGAAGTGGGACATCACGCACATTTTTCTGAGAATATGTTTATGAAAAATAGCGTGATTTGTAAACCAAGGGGAGGGAGTGAGTAAGGTGAAGTACGACACTTTGTGATACAGGGATGTGGGAAAAAAGTGTGACACCATTTATGGACAGCCCCTTACCATATTTTTTCCTTTACGAGGTCCTTTTTTGTATAATTACTCTCGATAAAATTTCATCCGGGGAAAATTTTGGTGCAAGGGAAAAAACCAATCCAAAAAACTAATTTTTAGTCCCTTCTTTTTGAAGAACAAGGATCACACTTAACACAGTAAAAAAATGATTAATGAAGTGATAAATATGCTTCCTCCTTCTTTAGAAAGACATCAGCTAGCAAGAAATAAATTGACTACGTAAAATAGTTGACAATTAACACCTTAGCTTGATTAATTTATAGAGAAGTTAATTGCCGTTCACAGGGATAAAGAATGATTAATTTAACGAAAGTCATTCACTGGAAAAATTTTAACCACACGACAAACATTAAACAATCGTGTAAATAAAAACCGAGCGCTGTTATTAAGTCACATCCTTCCCCAGAAATTAAGGAAATATTCGACTAAACACATACTCGGCTAAAGACTCTCGCAGCCCCAAACCGCTATTAGCTCCATCTTATTTCCGATAGCTTTCCCTCTCCCCGAAAGATCAAACAATCCGGAACTGAGTCCACGGGCGGCGTCATTATTATGTGCCCACAAGAGGAGAAAGAAATGACAAGATGGGGTCCTGGAGTTGGCACACTCCGGCGTTCGATCGATGCTTCTTCCGAAAAGGCCAAAAATGCGATTGCTTCCAAGGAGAAGTAGCGGGGGAGAAATGCTTTTTTTTTTTGATGAGAGTAGACTGTTTTCCATGTACAGTAGTACAGTTACCCTTCATTATATCGCTTATTTGGATATATCGCGCTTTTCCTTTGTCTACAGAAAAATTTCATTAAAAAAAAAAAAAAAAAAGTGGCTACATTTGGCATGAGAGAAAAAATATATATATTTCTCAGAAAAAGTAATTTTATTTTAGTTTCACTAATGTACAAAACTGGTAAATTTGTAACGCATCTAAATTTGTCCCAGTTTAAACTGCAGTTTTCGATTCCTATTTTACTACAAAGCGATGAAAATAGATTTTTGAAAATTTTATTAAAAAAAATCTATTTTAAAAGAGCAATTGGTAAGCTAATTTTCTTTGGGTTTTATTAAGAAAATCTTTCTAGGTATGAATCTTTTTGAGGTGCAATGTCATTAATTTGTGCATTAAATAAATCAGTATATTTTATAAAATCTGTTCGAAAATATCGCCCTTTTTTTTTGTCCTCGACGCGTGCGATATAACGACGGGTTACTGTAGGGGAGACTGGGGATACTTGATCCCAGGGGATACATAATCACACAACCAAAAATTTATTAAAATCATTAGAGATTTGAAACTTTACAATTATGTTAGTTATCCTTGTACATAAAAACTGGCAACATTTTGTTCTTTTCATCCATTTTGTTTTAGCACAAAAAATGATTGTCTGAATGTGTCAAGGGAAACTTATTTTTTTGAGAGCATGTAATGTTAAAGTATACACAGTCTTTAATAATTGAGACATACTTTTAGTAAACTGCCACTGATTATTAATAATAGAACAAGTATGTTTGTAAAAATCGCATATTAGGGATACTTGATCCCTTCGTTAAGAGGGATACATGATCCCAGGGATAAAGTATCCATATGACAATATAAATACAAGGAAAACAATATACTAACTGTTGTTTAGGTAGTTGACATTAATTTCAAACATTCAAAACCATGTAGCTGCTTGCGCTTTCCTAAAAATAAAATTAGCTGCTTGCGCGTTTTTAAAAATAAAAATAATTATCTAGAAGGTCACCATTAAGGGAACAATGATTATTTTGGAATAAAAAATGCTTTTATTACAATTAATTCTAACGGAATATGAAAAATATTTTTCGTAAATTGTTTCACATTATCGATTCATTTCACCATTTTTTTTTTTTTTTTTTTTGCCAACCCTAACACAACAAACAATTCTGCCTATGACCCTTAGTTTTGGAGCTTTATTTTGGCGAATAATATTTTTTCCCGTCGCCACAAGATTGGGCTCATGGTTTATGCACATCTGTAGCTCAGACCTTGTAACGTTTAATCGAAAAAATATCTTGGTGTTCCTGGAATATGCAATTATTACTCCTCATAAGAAGCATTCTATTTTTAGTTTCTCCACCGCCAGAGATAAACCAATGATAAGCAATCTTATACATGGGTAAGGAAAAAACTCGTAACATTATTTACTGTTCCAATACACCGATAAGCTATTGGTAGGAGTGGGCTGGAAAGGAAAAAAAAAAGATTCATTATTCTATTAATTATATCGCGTCCATTTCAATTTATATCTCCCGTGAAATAGATTTTACGTAATTTAACGCTCTTCAAGTTTTTTTAATGACCGACCCATCAGCTGTCGTTCGCAGCATTTTTCATGATTGTTTTTTGGCGAGTAGTGATCATTAAATTGACACGCAGTGACTAAATGGAGTTTAATTTTAGTGTTTTATTCATAATTACATTTCTCTTAAGAGATCACATTTTCATGAAACTAAAAATGTTTTGTTTTATTTCCTCTGAAGCCGAAAACAAAATGAAAACAAGTTTCGAATCTGCCCGAATAGTTATTCAAAATTATTTGTCGTAATGTACTTTTACATGCTCGACGCCCCTGAGAAAAATATTGGCATTGCTACTTTTCCAAACTTGTACTTAGGGGCGCCCCGATAGCAGATCACCATGAGGCCAAAGTGACCTCTAAAAAATGTCAGTACGTTTCTTATTAGATGTGTGCTTTTCATTCGGTAAATTCTACCCCCTTCTCCCATCCCCAATGACATTTTATAACATCCCTGCTTGCACACCCCGCACTTCAAGACAATAATTTTAAAAAAAAATAAATGAACTAGGAAAATATGTGTCCACTTTTTATATCTTTACAAAAGTCGATAAAGTGCTTTTATTTCAGAAATTCAACTTTTTTATTAACTACCGTGGCGTAACAATGGTTATTTTTTCCTTATCTATAAGATTAATTCAATTCATTTCAACTAAGGGTAATTTTTTTTTTTTACAAAAATTCATTTCACAAATAAAAGAAATTACAAGCATCAGTGTATTTTGCACTGTCTATTCGAAACTCCTTGATTGAGTAGATGGGAGTAAAGGCTATAACAGAAAATGAGCTCAATTTCAAAATATGTGCCCACTGTGTATTTTGAATCAGTGTTACAGCTACATCGTAAAAGTTTTTTGTTTAACAATTTTTTAAGCTTTGACAGATACAATGTATACAAACATTACTTCCAAGCCGTGGGTTCTAGTGGATATTGATCTATTTTCATCCGTCGTCATCTGAAGTCAAGTAGAAAGGGAATGTTGAAGTAAAAGAAATAGAGCACGACAATACAAAAATTTCGATTCCGTTGTTCAAGGTGTTTTTACAAATAGAAGATGTGATTTTCTTGGGGTCTAGTTGTGCACCTCCCTTTTTGGTTGCATTCGGATGCTCCAAAGGTGGTCTTTTGCCCCTTTTGGGGGAGAAATCATTGTTAATTTCGATGTAAACTCAAGTGGTGTTATAATTTGGCGGACACTAGGCGATATATCGCCAGTCTTTTGGTCGCCTAGGTTTGTCGCCAACTTGGCAACAAATTTGGCGATCTTTTTTAAATATTTTTATCTATTTTTATTTATTTTTTTAATCTGGTTTCAATTTGGCCACTGTTGGTGATATTTAGAGAGTAAACTATTGAATCACATTAAAACTATGACATTAAATTGGAGTAAAAGGAAGTCATATGATGCACACATCAGCTCGTTCTTTTTTCCTAAACCAACTTACGAAATGTTCCTTAAATTGTTAGAAATATGCAATGTGTTGACTAATTTTGTGAAGAAGAAAACAACTGTCATCGGAATTTCCTAATGACATTTAATAAAATCACTGTTCAAAAAGAATGGAATTCCATGTTTCAATGAAAAAAACACTCGAAAAATACCATCCACACTCCCCAATTCAAACAAACCTTTCTCTTTTTACCTTTCATAAACAGCGAAACAAAGCAAAGCTCTTCACTTTCACCATCTAAATCTCTCTCCTTGAAAATTCTATATTAAAAAAATAACAGTTATCATAAATATTTCTTTTTCTCTCTGCTCTCAGAGGTAATTTTATCGAGAGGGATAATTAAATTACTACGTTTGCGAGCTGTCTGGTTCCGCTACAGTTGTTTTATATTTCATTGCGGAAATTTGTTTATCTCTGCTGCTGAAAAAGGTATAGAATTTTACTTATTGAATTTAGGATGGAGTTATCGTGATTTTATTGAAGTAGCGGCTGTTGAATATACGTTGAAGAGATTTGCGTTTGAAATTGTTGAGACTTAATATCTTGACGATGTTTTTTTTGCATAGAATGTATATTTGTAAGGAAGTTATGTTTACAGTAAAACTAAGTGAAAAATCCCTCTGAAACTTAAAAAAACTGAGAAACAATAGTATCCAAAAATATAGCTGGTAAATTTAAGTACTTATTTCACAATTGTTATGAAATGTAAAGTAAAAGGTTTTGAAACATCTAATTCATAAAACATATAAAAGGCTGGGAATGGAAAATTATAAGCATAAAGAAAGGGGAGGAGCAACTTAGAAATTAATCAGCAAGTTACCGCGCATAAGCCAGTTACGGAATTATTAGTCTAGAATAGTCAATAACCGAGTTGAAGTCAGGTGTCCTCTCATTGAAGTTGTGATAACAAATGAACTGGCAGCTGAAATTAATTTAGCATACCAGCGGGAGTTCGCAAGCAATGATGCGATTCACCTCCAAAATGAAGGTAAATATTCCGGCTTGTGTCAGGACTAAGTCAGATCCAGCTCGGTTACTGCCTATGCCAGGCTAATGAGCCCATAACAAAGACGAACCGGCAGTCTATGGATGTCATAACCGGCTTGTCGGTAAATAGCATGAAATTAGAAATTGTCAAAACAAGCTGAAAAATATGAATATTTATTTCACAAATGTTGTGGAATCTAGGGTAAAAAGTTTTGAAACTGTGTATTTAATGTTCTCAATGTACTGATTGTCATGAAATCCTTTTCACTCTGCGACAGAAATCGAACCATGAATATGAATCTAGCGAAAGTGGAGGAGTTGGGGGGGGGGGGAATCGATGCTTTCTGTGAGATATAGGAGACGGGGGTAAAGCATTTGGGGAAATATTATGTGGATAAATATTGACACAGTGAATATATTATGATCCATGTAATCTATAGTTCTACTATTACTACTTTCCACAAGATAATAGGAGAGAGAAAAATTGATACTGGTAAATATTAGCTTGATGATTTGATGTTGTACCGTGGGGATCGGGGATCAGGAAACTTTCTCCCCATGTTATAACTTTACCGTTGTGTTATGAAATTTGTTTCTTGCAAAATTTAAATAAATGGCGGTAATAATACACAGTACAGTAGTAACAGATCTTGAGTAAAATGTCCTATCAAATTTCACTGAAATCACGTCACGCACGTAGTAAATTAGTCGTAGTATAAAAAAGCGTTTGGTTTTATAAATTTGCAATTTTGAGTCTAGATGTTGTAATATTTTTAATGGATAATTTGTTTAAATTGTAATTTTTAAATTATTTGCCACTGTAATTGGATTTTTTTGGGGGGTGTGCAATACTTTTTAAATAAATACATAAACGTCGATATTTTATCGGACGGAGTACATATAAGGCGGAAAGAAAGGGACCTTCACTTTCAGAGTTAGCTGTCAGTAATTTCAAAGTAAATAATTCCTGTTAATTTAGATTAACGCTTCAATAAAAAAAAAATCCCTTTCTTTGAGAAGATGTATAAATTTAACGATGTATTGTAATTTTAAATTCCGCTTAGATAAAATGTTCATTATTGCCAATTAATCCTGAAAATGGATTGGTTTCTCTTGGACTTATCAGAAAACAATCTGCCTTCTCATTCTGAACCGAATGCTTCTCTAAAGCGTTATGACCATCAGGAAGTCTCCTCTTTCTCTTTTTGGTTTTCTAAACTCTATCGTTAATGAGATCCCTTCCGCCATTCATGCGCCAAGGTGTTCTTATCTAACAAAATGTTCAGAGCCGAACAGATAGTTCCCGTTTTTCTGATGCCGATAAGGTTTGAAAGGATCCAGAGCTTTTATTGATTTTTCTTCTCTCCTGGAGCACAATGCTCTCCCTTTGAAGTCAGTTTTGTTGTGTTTGAAGCACGACCTGATTGAAATAAATTAATCCTAGCTTTTATGCAAAAAATCTAAACTGTCTGAAAGGTTTTTTTATGACTTTTCTAGGATGAAGATAAGGTGTGAAAAATAGTTTTCTAAGCAAGCATTTTATCTAGTTATAGTAATTATAAAATGAATGAGACAGCAGTAAGTTAGCATATGAGCTACTTTGAATGCCTTCCAAGGTTGGAATCAGCTTCTCGTTTTTATTACTGAGCTACGAGGGCCGACTCCGTGCTGGCTTCGCTCGCCAACCCGTGTCCATTGCAGATATACAACCAGGGGTGCCCCGAACTTAAATTTTTGGGAGGGTGAGAGTTCTCAATTTGCTGAATGACACCCCAAATTTCACCGAATGATGATAATTTTGCGAATCGCCAGGCAAAATTTGCCAGATAAGGAAATTTTGGGAGACTTTTAATATGTCCTCGGCTTTTTTTCAAATGCAGTAAGTACAATTCAAAGGAATTTCGCACCAACCCATGTGACATTCAATGTAACACAATTCAGCTTTATGTAATGGGAGGGGGTAAATAGGAATATACAATAGGCGCCCCAAGCCAAAACTTTTGGGTGGGACCAATTCTCAATTCACTGAATGAAGTTTCGAATTTTACCGAATGATAGTTAAAATAACAAAGAAAATAAAATGTATGAGTGCATGAAGCATGAATACATACATCTAATGAGAAGATATATTAGTCATTATTAAGAAACTAGAAAATCGCCCGTCAAGGTATGACGGGTGAAAATTGTTTCTACATTTAAAGGAAACCATTGCCTGTTTGGTGATATTTTGATAGCTGAAATTTTAACCCTAACTCCATTGGATTAACCCTAAAAACCCTAAACTCCAGTAGATAGCGTTCATTGTTAACCATTTTTGCGTTTTTTCACTGTCATAAAATCAAAGTCTTACCAATAAAACAGTTAAGTTGTCGGATCCAGTTCAGCCCTGTCAAAATGAAGTTGTTCCCTGCATATCAAATATTACCAAAAACTTTTATCAAATTATCATGTCGTGGCGCGAGTTTCATTGGGAATTACGTCAGCGTTACTCAATCATTGGCTGTCTATAAATTTGACGGTGTTTCTTTCTTTGTACCCGATGGCCAAAAGACCCCATAGCACCTACAGCCCTGAAACTTGGCACAAAATTCGGACGTACTCCGGGGGTCTGCACCTCGAAGCCCGAGTTCTAAATTTCTGATTAGTTTTTCATAATTAACTAATTAAGCTGAAATTTCACGTTTTTTGCCCAATTAGGAGGTAAAAAATCCCCCCACCCCCTGACATTATATGTCGTTGGAAAGAGTTTTCCTTTCCGAACAAGATGTTTGTTCCATTTCACTCAATTAATTAGAACAGGATATATGAGCGATTCTAATTCCGATCCTAATTGAGCCAATTCTCAAGGCTAAACTTGATTTTGGTTTCTGCAGTGACGTCATCTTCGGTATACGGTTGCGTTCGAATAGTAGAACCGGTGGATTCTTGATTTGGTTATTGCACTGTTGTCATTTTTGTTAAAATCATTGTGCGAATGTTAATTGATTTTCTTTTTAATTTCAAAGTCGCTTGGCGAATTTGGCGATAAAAAATGGAGTTATGGATAATTTGTTTATTTCACATTTAGGTTTTTAAAGGATGTTCACGCATTTTAGTTTAAAAATATGATTTTTGATTATTTGACATCAGAATTGGGGGGGGGGGGTAATTCTAGAGATTTTTTTTCCTTTTCTCAAATGTTAGCTTTTCTATAGTTAAATTTTTCATACGGGGTGCGGGATTTCCTTTTTGTCCTAGATGTACCGTGTTTTTTAATTGCGTTTTTTTGTTGGGGAGTTGAATCCTTTTTCGTACAGGATACGGGATTTGCTTTTTGTCCAAGATGTATCCTGCTTTTCAATCGCATTTGCTTATCGGCCAGAGTTCATTTCGCTCGCTAATTGGATGGGTTACTGTAGCACGGTCGCTTCCGCCGGACATTTCGCTGTATCTATTTTATGTTACATATTTGAGTACTGCAATTTTCGCGTAAAACGTTGAATGACACAAAACGCAACTGGAAATAGGTATAGAAAATACGAAAAAGATAGATATTGAACCGTTGCCAAATTTATTTAAACAGCCGCCGTAGGCGGCAAACTTGGCGTAAAAACAGGGGGTGGAGAGGCGTGGATTTTTTTTATTCAACGGTCTTCCTTTAAATTCTTAGCACGGGTATCGCCGTGCGGGTACAGCTAGTTACGTATATGAGGAAGATGGAAAAAAAATCCTTGCAATATAGCTATGAAATGACAAAAGAATTAATGGCAATATAGCTGTGTCTCCAAATATTTTTAGTTTGTCGGTCAAAATTTACCGATTAGAAAAAAAATTCGGGAGGTCACAAGGACCTCCTGAATACAGCACTAATTTAAAGGGGTGGGAAATGACAAAATCCTTCGGTGCGGTGACTTTTCCAGAATCTATTGACCAGTGCGAGAATACGTGATTAAATTCCGATTCTATTCCGCTCACTAAACTGGAAAAAGATATTTGCTTTTGCCGACACAGACTTGATAAATTGAGCACACGAATCAATCGGTACGCTTGAAGTGACACAGAATGCCAAGGTTTCCATTCATCTCCTGATAAAATAAAATTTATTGCGGAAAAATGCTTTCATGATGTATTTTGGTTCAAATCGAAAGTATTAGATGCTAGAAGAAATTAAAAACTTTGAATGTAGTTTATTTGGTATGAATATGTTTATAAAGATGATTCAATTTATAGGGGGGGGGGGGGATCAAATGAAAGGAATGACATAAAAAAAATTTTCTTACCCCGATTTAAAAACTCCGACTTTTGATGAGCAGAAAACTCCAAACTTTTTCATACAAGCCAGATGTACAAATGAGGCAGTGAGAAGCAAAGGGATGTAAGTGGCAAAATTAAAAATTTGGAGATAACCAGTACACATGGTAGGTGAACCTTTCCTCTGTCTTGGGGCAAGAGATGGTACTAGCAGCCCTGGTAGTTGCTGTTATACAGCACGATTTAGAAAAAAAGTTTCAAAAAAAGCTTACCTGGGATGTTATCTTTAAACGCATTTTACTCAAAACTTGAAAATGTCCACTTACATCCCTTTGCTTCTCGAGGGAGTCAGTGCAAAGCAAATAAACCAACTTCTTTGGTACTGTTGAAACATAAAGTTAAACAAAAAATCATTTGAATTTTAACGTCTTCAATTCAAATTATGTTTTTCGCAATGACGAATTGCAATAGGACCCTACTTCTTGAGTTTCTTGTTTCTACAAATGAACTGGCATGTAAATGGAGAAGAAACTCGCATGCATCATGTTATGACTGGTGATTTTCAAAATTAGGTAATATGAGGCCCATAAAAAAGACCATAAAAAAGAAATGGTCATTCGAATGCGGTAATAAAGATCTGGTTGTTATGGTAAATTTTAATCATCATAAAGATTAAATATACAGTGTATATATACCTTCATAGTATTTTTTTTTTTTTAATTTTGTAACAGATTTAAATAAGAATTAGTAATCTGGAAATTTTGTATTTCGATGAAGTTCTGCTTTTTAAGTTTATGTAAGTTGATGTTTTTCCTGAAAAAACGTAATTTTACATCCCTCTTCTTTTTAAAAGTAATATCTGCTTTACTTAAACCTTGAATGAAAGAAACGATTAGTAGCCATGGTGACGAAAGAATGTGCTCTCAATAAATATTAAAACAACAAACCAAACTTATTCTCGCCACCATGGTAATCTGAAAAATCAGAATAACATCAACTTTGGTTACATGAGGATAGTAAGCAATTCGTGATTGTTAAAAAAAAAAAAAAAAAAAAAAAAAAAAACGCAGTGTGTGGGAATTTTTATATTTTTTTATAACTCGTTTTTAACGAACATTCAGTTGTAACGAGTAAGTATCGTGTACCCTTCATGCTCGTGATTACTCAGGGAAAAAAAAACACACACACACACATAGCAAGAATGTCTATTTTTTATAAATTTATTTCAAACTCGTTTTTTTTAACCAACACTCAGCTACGAATACTCAGCAATGAGCAAATATCGTGGTCCCTTCATGCTCGTGATTGCTCAAAAAAAAAAAAAAAAAAACACACACACACACACAGCAAGTATGTATGAATTTTTATAATTTTTCGTTCAAACTCTTTTTTTTTTTTTTTAACATTTGGTTATAACGAGCAAATATCGCGGGTCCCTTCATGCTCGTAAGAAACGAGTTCGATAATATATATTTTCGTAGGAATGGTTGGATAAAAAACTTGAAAATGTTTTATGTCACGAAAGTGAAAAAAAAAAAAATCAGAAAAGCAATATTTAATGATATATTTACGCAAGTAAACTACATTGCTTCAAGTAGGGAAAAGTAAAAAGAAAGACAAAGAGATAAATAAGAGAGGGAAAGCACTGAAATTGCGAAGTTGCAGTATGATCAAAAGTGCAATCCCTTCTGGTATGTTCAGAAAACAATTTCAAACCTCCAGTTTATCGCAGTAGAAAAATATTTTTCATCAAGCAAACCAGATTTGCTCCTTAAGCCTAAACGAAATTTTTGAAAATATGTCCGTCGCAGCAACGATATTTTATTTTGCTTCTCAAGACTGTTTTCGTTGCTAGACGACGGGCAGAAGTGACTTCCGGGGCGAAATCTTATTTGCTTTCAATATTTGCCCCCTTCTTTAGGAACTGATAACATTTTGCTCCCCTTACACTATTTTGTTTTCCTTTTCTGCTTCGAGGTGCTAGGTTTGTGTTAGTACATACCTCGTTCACGCTTCCCATCTTTGAGGCAGCATTACACTCTGTTATCACACACGCACAGACAGAGCTAGGGTTTTTTTTTAATGAAAATACTCACTGAAAACTTTCAAAGTTGTAAAATTCATTTTAGAGGTGTGAAACATACGGAAACAGTGACTATAAACAGAAATAAAAAATCCATTAAAAATAATCTATTTAAAAAATTGTGTTCCGTGAAGACGTACAATGTTTTTTTTTTTTTTACATTCTGACCGTCACTTCACCCACACATTTTCTCTCACGCCATGCTCTTCTTCTTTGTGCGCCTGACTTAGACATATTCACAACAAAATTGTACATTTCAATGAAAAAATAGATTATGAACAACGAGAAAATTAAGCAATACTTGAAAACCGCTTCTAAATTGTGGCCAAAATTTTTTTAATATTTTAGTTATAACACAATTTTGTAAATAAAAGTTAACGAATTAGTTTCATGGCTGAACGTAAGCAATGGGAATTACACTTTCAAACAGATGGCTTGACTTGAATCAAAGAAATCTTCGAAAACCTGCATTATTTGAAACGTTTAATATCAAACAAATCCACAAATATATACTTGCTTAGGTTCAGCCTTGAAATTATTTTGTTAAATTAAAAAACAACTACGTCACTTTCGTCACACAGAAAGACTGAGGATCAGGAATTTCAAAGCCTTCACATAGAAAGTTTTACTTCAAAAACTAACTTTCTAAGAATGAAATGAAAGATGGCAGGGAAATAAGAGATGTGTGTACTAATTTCTATAGAGGCGCCTCGATGAGAGGTCACGGGAGGTCACTGTGACCTTCAAAAAGAAAAAAAAATCCTTAATCGGCAAATTTTGCTAGCGATTCGGAAAATTCGGAGACAATATTGCAACACTTACAACACACGTTTTGCTTTTCCTATTTTTTAAATTGTTTTTTAAGGTCTGTCAAGTTAGTGTATCATACATAACTTGACACAACTTACTGAGTGTTAAATCATAAATGATTTGAAAAATTAAATTTTATCATAAGATAGAGGAAACTTAACTCTTGAGATGATCGTTGCAAAGAATCATTGATCGTAATGAAAGAACTTAAAAATGATATTAAGCAAGTATACTTAAATATCTTTATAGTTATTTAATTATTAGTTATTAAAAAATTAAATGATGAGAACGAAGAAAATCCGGAAGGAAATCAGGCTAAAAATTTGACTGGATATCCGGAGTCCTGACAAATCGCATCCAGTGAATCTCAATTTTAAACGCATTGTCAAGCTTCATTCATCTCAGAAATTGTGAGCAATTTTCCTTTTTTTATGCTCTGTATTTAATTTTGCCTTATTACTTCTTGGTTTTATTTCGTGTATAACTCTTTTCATATTGAACATTAAATAGTTACGCCTCATTATAAATATTTATGATATATTTTTTCGGTTATCCAGCCTTTTGTTCGGAAAAGCTCTTCCTTTTTATCTCTTTTTAAAAGAGATATACTTAATCTTAAAATATATTCCTTTGATAATATGTTTCATGGCTGTAAATACAATAGAATTTAGATTTTTATACCGTGTTATGTGATAAGTATTGGCTCTGAAAGTATGAATTGTTCAAATTAACTAAATATATGCACTTTTATTTTCTCTCCTAACTTCCATTCACTTAGAAACATTTTCACTTAATTTACGATAAACTTCATTGAATGAATTATTTCATTGCAGTTTAGAAAAAGTTTCATTAAATATGTTATTCTTAGTTTTATTTATAACTAGTGCGGAAATCTTTTGTTTGACAATTTTAATTTCAGTGTTATAAATTGCATTTTTAAAAAGCTTAAATGAAACCCTAATTATTATGAAAATAAAAAAGCAATAATACAGACGCCGTAAGCGCTCTTTATGTTTATCCTGCGTTAAAACATATTTCAAAAGAGAAAATGAATGGGTTCTAGAAAACGGTCATTTAAGCACAGTCAAAAGTAAAGTATATAATTAAAGTCGACATTAAAGTAATGAAAGCCTGAAAACGTACTTTTACTCAACAAGAGAAAAAAAGCTGTGATCAGAAAAATCTGAGAGTTCTCAGATAAACATGAAATTGAAAAAATATTTCCGGAAAGCTTTCATTCCATACATTATTTTTATCTCAAGCCATAAAGAGCTTTAAGATTTAAAAAAATTTCTGGAAGCAGAAAAAAGGTTTCAGGAGATGGACATTTTAAACTGATAAAAGGAAACTGGAATGGTTTCCTTTCTCAATTTATTTCCTTAAATATTTAACTTTCAATTCTTTGCTTTTTGCTGCGTCCGAGTGTGAGTAAAATAAAGACAAAAAATGTCGACCGATTAGAATTAAGAGAAAAACAAATGTTTTCATTTTCTCTTCATTAAAGATAATTTCCTAGACAGAATTTTGCCAGTCAAAATGAAAAACAAAACTATTTATAGCGTTTCATCCAATTATTTATAAGTCATTCCAATTATTTATGAGTCATTCTATTTATTCATGAAAACACGAAAATTTGTTTCTAAATGAATAGTAAACAACTCCAAAGATTAAATTTTCAAACTTCTCTTCAACTAGTCTTTTAAAATGAAAATTTTGTTTCTTAAAGTAAGAGTATTTAAAACAGCTTTGAGGTCATCCACAAATGCTCCCCCCCCCCCACGCTTTGAGGGAGAGGGGGGAATCGTGAAATTTTGAGTCAAACACCCCTTTGTTACAAGGGGAGAGGAGATAATAAAAACATCACGCATTTTTATAACAATATGCAAAAGAAAACCACTTAACATTACAATTGGAGGGGGGGGGGGGAGGATTAAGGGGAAGTGTGACACAGAGGGGAGGGAGGAGGGTAGCAAGAAATATAACATCACGCATTTTTTTTTACAGTATGCCGATGAAAAACAGCTTGACATGTGACAAATGGGGGTAAGGGGCAAGACGAAGTTTGACACTTTGTGACACCAGGGGCAACAAGACGTGTGACATCACGCCTTTTTAAAAAACAGCTTGGCATGTGACAAAGGGGGGGTTAAGGCAAAATGTGACACTTTGTGACACGGGGAGAAAGGTAACAAGAAACACGCATTTTCATGAAATTATGCCTTTGAAAAGCAGCTTAACATTTGCAGCTTAACACATAACTTGGCAGCACAGAGGGGAAGAAAAGAAATGTGACATCACTCATTTTTATAACAATATGCCTATGAAAAATAGTTTGGCAGGAGACAAATGGGAGGAAGGGTAATGCAAGATGTGACCCTTTGTGACACAGGGAAGAAATCGTTCATTTGTACAGCATGCGAAGAGAAAAAATCAGTGTGAGTGACTCTAGACTTTGTTAAAGTAATATACTGTAAAAAAAATTTGGCAGCATGTTGCACCAAAAGAAAGGACTAATTTGCTGGCTGTAAAATTTGTTGCATAATTTTGCTAAATGTTGGTACAAAACTAGGATTTCCAATATAGCGCCGAATTCAGTCCCGCGGGATTCCGAGATCGGAAGAAGCCAATCCGCGCGATTGACTTTGTTCTTCTAAAAGTTAAATTTTAGAGTCAAATAGAAAAAATTGTGCTTTTTAAGAAAGACTGCTTTTGTTACTTGAGTTAATAATTTCCTCGAATTCCGTATACCATTTGTACAGTACTACAAAGTCACGTACGAATTAAAAACTATCTTTTGGCATGCAAAATTGTGCCTTTCGCTTAGTATGGGATGGGAAGTGATTTTTGCCCAAAAAAATTAATGCGCTTGATGAAAATTACTATGGCTCCAGTGCAGTTGATTTTTCAGAGTTTAAATCATCGTGGACATTTAACAAAAGATCCCTATAAATTTCATGACCTTCTAAAATATTTTTTTCTTTTCTTATGGGAGTCATGCTTGGCTTTTGCTTAAGAACTGCAAATTTTGGATAAAAACGATGTCTATTTGATTTGTGTATATTGTTGTGTTCAATTTATTTTGCATTGAGAATACTTAACCTTGTAATACATTAACGTTGGTAATTGTATCAGTGCATTTCATTCATTACAGCAGGGAGTGAACGATGATAAGTTTTTACCAAGTCGCAGTCTCAGAAAAAGTTTTTGAATAACTCCTCTAATTTTAAAAAATCACTTAAAAGAGGCATTCAAAAACTTGAGCCGCTAACATACTGCGAGTCATCCTGTGTTTCATCCAAGTTTCTCTCGCCTCTTTTTGAATCGTGCCGAACATTGTAGATTAGTCAGCTAATTCAGCCAGTGTAATTTTCAAGGTACCACACACATTCATAATTCCAGCTTCTCAGTGACAAGACATTGGCAGGCACTTTCTACAAGTTAGAGGCAGAAATAATGTTCGGTTTTTCATTGCTCTCTTCTTCGAAGAAAAATATTGTGCACTTTTAGTAAGTTAAAGGTTTTGAGTGTTTTCCTTAAACTTTATTGAAGCGTTCCAACATCGTATTCAAGCTACTTCCAGCGGGTTTTGCAATGAGTAATGCAATTTCTCAATTTTTTTTTTCTAAAGCGCAAGTTTCTGGGCTTCAAATTTTAGTATTTTAGTGATGGTTTTCAAAAACGTTTGTAATTTTTATGCAATTTCTGAATTGCTGAACGTATGGAAACTGAAACCTCAAATGATAATACCAATTCATTCTCAAACAATCATACTCCATTTTTATTGTGTTCTTAAATGGTAAATCCATCGTTCATCATATGAGACACAAAGGCTTGCCTTTTCTTGCAGACAAGACACTTGCTTTCTGCTTCTGCAGAAATACGAGGAAGGGGATTCAAACTTCAAATGATGCTTGTGGAATTATTCGTTTTCTGAGCGGCAAAAGTTGAAAACGTTTACATGAACAATCTTTGCCGGATTGGAAATCTTGCGAGAATTTTCTCTCAATCCTGCTAATTATCATGCGGTATGCCGTGGGATTCGGGATCGGGATTGGAAACCCTATACAAAACATACACAAGTAAACTCCAATACGTAAGTATTTTGCACCATCCATTTTAGCTAGCAAACTGGCACCATCTTTTGTGAGTTGAATTTATCATTATTGTTTTATTT
This sequence comes from Uloborus diversus, assembly GCF_026930045.1. Classification (NCBI taxonomy): domain Eukaryota; kingdom Metazoa; phylum Arthropoda; class Arachnida; order Araneae; family Uloboridae; genus Uloborus; species Uloborus diversus. Next base: position 77,974,030 of record NC_072734.1, on the reverse strand, counting down.
ATTTGTCTATTACGGTAAAAGGATGATAAAAAAAAAAAAACAAGAAGTTCTGTCTAGAACTAGATGAGCCTACTTTCCCGTATACCCATACTACTTTCTAGTACCTGATCAATATTCTCAAAAATAGCTAAAATCGCAAATTTTTTCAAACATATTTTAAAAATACTTTAAGCTGATTTCTAGGAATAAAATAATCCCCACTCATCTAAAAAAAATTTATGCGTAAAAAAAAAAAAAAAAAAAGGCAACTATTAAACAAAGCAGCTAATACACTTTTTTCCATTAAAAAAAATCTTTAACGGCTTTCAAAACGAGAAAATAATAATTAAAATTAATCAGCTCATTAAAATAAATACATCATTATCAAAAAAAAATCGCTTCTTTTCCCCTGTTGCCAAAAAACATTTTTTTAAATGAATTAATGCACTTACCAAAAAAAAAAAAAAAAATAAAATAAAATGTCAACTTAAAGAAATAATTTTCTTTGTCAGAAAAAAAATCGTCTGCGCATATCTTTATGTAGAAACATAAATGACTTCGAGTTTATTCGCCAAAAACTGAGTACCTAAATTGAAACTTTAGCGTAAAAATAAAAACAAGTCATATCAACAATAATTATTTCACAGTTAAAACCATAGCTGCGGAGTCGGAGTCAATCTCATTTTGAGATAAAGGAGTCGGAGTCGAATATTTAAGAATCGGAGTCAGTCATTTGTCCACCGTGTATAAATTTTTGCCAAAACTACGAAGTCAGAGTCAAAGTCGGGGAGTCGGAGTCCGATTAATTGTCGGGCACAGGAGTCGGAGTCAAGTGGCCCGTAAATTCTCGGAGTCGAAGTCTGGAGTTTGACGTCAAGAGTTATTTCCAACAAAATTTGTTTGAAGTAAATCCGCCTTCACGTACGGAATCTTCATTGACTTTCAGTTTCCCAGTAGGCACTATTGTTAAGGGATTTGAACTGTTCAAAATTAAACGGAAAATTGTTCAAATCAAAAAGATATTTTATATACAAGTTTTTCATCAAAAACTTTTTCCTACAAAGCTTGTTTGAAGCAAATTCGCCTCACAGTTCGGAATTGCTTTGAATTTCCCCGTAGGCCCTAATGTTTAGTTTTTTTGAACTGTTCAAAATTGAACAAAAAATAGTTCAAATCAAAAAGTGAAATATGGGAATGAGGTGTCTTTGCCGAGATCTTTCGAACAAAAAAAAGTTTGTTCGAATCGGACTATTCATTCAAAAGTTATTAGGGGGGGGGACAGACAGACAGACCGACAGACAGACAGACCGACAGACCGACAGACAGACAGACCGACAGACATTTTTCCCCATCTCATTACCCTACTTTCCAATTTTTAATTTTTCAATATTTATTTAATTATTTTATTTATTTTTGACTTTTTTTTTGTTTTTCACGATATTTTTAAGATGCATTAAGCCTTCTTTCATGCTTTTTTCTTCTTTTTCTGACTTTTACTGGGAAAGTAGGCTACAAATGGACGAGGCCTTTCCATTCCTGGGGCACGTAAACTGCGTAGGTCAGTCAGTTAGTTACACTTCTTCACAAATATGTTCCTCATTTTGATGACACTGTGACGCTTCAGACATGTTCCTTTATCGTCATCGTGTGACGTAGCTGCTTCCTCGGAGCAAAGTTTAGTTATCCTGATAATCAGTCGCAGACATGTTTCGACAGGTACAAATAGCGTCCAAATTGGAAATGCGTGCAGCGATTGGTTTTTTGTGGGAAAAAAGGTGCAACTGCACTCAGAGAGAGAAATTTGTCACGTTAAGCTATCGCGAAACGGTGCAACTTTGAGAATGGACGTGCAGATATTGACGACGCTGAACGCTAGGGAAGACCAGCTGAAGTCAAGGTGGGAAGTGAGGGATTAACCTTTTTATGGAATGAATACACCTCTCCTCTCCTGACTTCCACGTTTTTGGTCCCATGAAACAAAAATTTTCAAAGCGACGATACCGTTCGGATTACGAAGTGACCGTTGCAACCCAACAATGATTATCGGACATTGGACGAGATTTCTTTGCAGCGAAAAACTTCTACCATGCCTCGACCAATGCTTAAATAACGTAGGTGTTACCTTGAAAAGTAGATTTTTTAATGGAACTTTAAAATATCAATCAAGTTATTGCGAAATTTCTATCATGTTTTGCTTTCTTTAGCAGCGCAACTAACTTTTTGACTGACCCTCATATTAATTTTCGAAGTATGAATAAAACAACTGTGTTACAACTTCCTTCTTAAAAGATGAAAAGAGTTCAATACTCAAAACTTGAAGCAATTAATGTAATTTTAATTAAAGTATATTTTACATTCTCTGATAAATAACAAACTATGAAATGACAAAGATCTAAAACGTGATTGGTGGAGGGTTTCCTCAGTTGACATATTGCAGTGGCCGTTTTCTGAATGAGTGCACCTACGCTCAATAGCACGAATGCAGAAGAGCAATCGTGTAAAGAATAGCTCTACTATACTGAAAAGTACACTAGATTAATTTTAAATGTTTTTAAAGTTGTGAAAAAGTTAATTTTGGGATGTCCTAAGGATCTGGGGAAGATAATGAATTAAAAAGACATTTTGCAATGAAAATTGCAATTGTCTTGTTATTTTTTTTCTTCAGAAGGGGGGGGGGGCAAGATATGCATTAATCCCGCTGATTAAAGTAAACGACTAATTACTACTGTCTCAAATTTTGTAAATAGCAGTTACTTGTAAGTTTCATGTCTTACTTGTTGTAACCTTATTAAATGGCGTATATTTCATTATTTATTTTATTCCATTTTTTCACTCAAAATTACCTTACTTGACATGTATGTTGATTTTGCCAGCTTTGCATCATTTATCAATACGTCTACGGGCTAGGCGAAAAATTTAAGAGATATCGCCAAGTTGGCATGAGGCTATTTTTAAACCGGAATATTCGATTTTCTTGTTTTGCGCTTCTTGAATCTAATAAATTTCACCCCTCCGTAAAACGTTCATTAAAAAACTGAGTTATCACTGAAAATAATGTTCATGAAAAATTTTTGATATCAAATTAAAAAATATAATATTAGTTTAAATTAATAACCTAATATAAAATGAATATAACGTGTTTGAATTACTTGGAACTACTAATTTGAAGTAAAATTTCGTACCACACTGGGTACTCTTAGAAAAGACGGGAGAAAAATAAATTACTATAATTATTAAAAAAAATCCTAAAACCCATTTCCTTAATTGCTTTTTCCGTCGAATGTTTTCAGAACTTTTTCTGGAAGTAAACTATGCTGTAATTTTGGAATGACGTTTAACATGTTTTCCAGCATCTTACGTTTTTTCTGTTTTGGCTAAGCTGACATAAAAAAATTCTGAAACGACTTTTTTTTTTCTGAGCCGCAAGTAATAATTTCAGAATTTACTTCCTCGAGAAAAAGTGTTTCGGAATATTATACAGATTTTTTTTTCCAAGAGCATTTTTAATCCATGATTTCAAACTTTTATAACTCCCCCCCCCCAAAGCCCCCCTACCACCACCAATTTCCGATGTTTTTCATAGGAGAAGAGAAAACAAAAACAATATTAGTAGAGGAACGTTTTTTGAGAATCGTTACAAAAACGTACCATGTTAGTGTACTTCATACTTTTTCAGAAATTGGTGAAATTATAAATGTCCGACAATCATTTTCACGGATGGTATTTAATACTTACTGAAGTTTTTAAAAAAGGAATATTGGCAGGGACGATTTTTTGTTTTAATAGACATTCATAAACTGAATTGTAGTATATAAAAAATTCATATTTCGAGCAATATTGAAAACGCTTTAACCTAAATGCACTTTACTTGCATGTAAGTACACGCTGGCAGTAAAAGCCCTTTTTCGTCAAAGGACAGCAGTCATCTTCGGCAGAAAAAGGGGAAAATGTACATTGTTGTTTTTTCTCTAGGAGCAGAGGCGTGATATGAATCACATAATTCTCGCTATATTTTAATTCTAATTTTACTTTATTTTTCATTTCTATGAAATATTTGACTGTCGTTTTTAATGGGAAACTTATGTACTTTACTCAAAAAAAAGGGGGAGAACTCGATGAAACGAAAACCTTGAAGCAATGAAACAAAACGCGGAAGCAAAAAATATAAAAGACAAACTACTCCTCATAAATACAGAAGTTTAAGAAAGCACTTTCTCCTGGTGGTGGATATTGCAAAATATTTCATTTTAAGTTGCATTTAAAATACTTGTTCGTGAAAATCTTTCTCTCTCGCTCATATGAGCTTCATATGCAGTTTATCAAAATTCATAAAGAAGACTTGGACAGCTTGTAAGATGTTTGTGTAGGAAGGGAGGCAAATATATTTTATTTTAGTACCTTTCGATCATAAAACTTCGCTTTTGAGCTTAGTACTGGATTCAAATAAGATTTACCTCTAATATTCATCAAAATTGCCAACTTGAGATGTTGAGAAAAGTGACTTGACCAATTTGAGAAAGTGAAAAAATTTTGCTTGGAAGTACAATTACGAAAATATTGGTGAAAATAATATGTTGTGTATAATTGTAAAGCATGTATGACTGCTTATCAAAAGAATATGTTAATCAGGGGTGCCCATCCTCCTAAATTCAAGGTCACAAATTCCTCCCCCAACCCTCCGAATTTTTTTTTTAATTCTTTTTTATTTTTAGCTTTTTTTTATCTTATTCATTTTTTAAAATTATTTATTATTATTTATTAAATTTTTAATTATTTATTTCCTTTATTTTAAATTATTATTGTTTTGTTAGAAAAGTTCCGCGCTACACCAATAAACATACGCATACACTTACACACAAACTAATTAAGTAAATAAAACAAAATTAAAATGAAAGTAAAATAAAATAAATAGTTGAAACTAAAATTTCATCAACAAATACATTTAAATAAATAAATTGAAAAATTAAAAAATCCCCCCTCCCAATCTTGATGGCGGAAAAAACGCCATAACCCCCCCTTGTGGGCGCCCCCCTGATGTTAATTTTAAATGGCACTACTATTTGTTTCAACGCTTTTATTTTCAGTGATAACAGATCATAACACCCAAGAAACTTCGCTCGAGTGGTTCTGAGCAAATTATGATCTAAACCAGTTTCTCAACCAATCACTGAAATTCTGAGATTGTGTGAAACATTTTTAAGACTTCCGAAAGAATAGTAATAAATGAATAGAAGTAATATATAGATTTTTTTTTTTCGTAAGAAAAACTTAAATTAGTGGCCTCAACTTTCATGTGCAGAAATTCTCCCAATGTCCTTTTATCACGTAGAAATGGAGAAGTTACCAATTTTTTTATTCCATTATTAGTAGTGAAATCCCGTTACAACGAACTTCAAAAGACCGCAAATTCTGTTCGTTGCAATGGAAATTTCGTTGTAATTGAATGGTGTCGTTTCCGAAATTTCAAAAGTTTTTTTTTTCTGAAAGACCATGTTTAAAACCATAGGATTTGACCATTTTTTTAAATAATTTGACAAAGATTGGTGTTTTTAACAATTATTTTAATCGATGCGGAGATTCAATTTCATTTTTTACGCTTCTGCACATGACATCACAAGCGATTAAATGCCATTCACTGATGCCACTGGCGCAGAACGCAAAATTTAATTTGCTTCTTTACTCATATGTAGTGGCAACGACATGGTTGATAGCAAGCGTTGAGCGCAATATTTAATTCGCTTCTGAACTATCAGAACTTGGAAATGAGGTGGCCATCAAGGGTAAACATTCAGCGAGTCAGTGGAAAACGCGCCCAAGTTCATCATTTGTGACATCATAAAGACCACTCCTTGTTTGAAAATTCGGACATTTAAAAAATTTAATTAAAAATTAAATGTTGTGAAAATAAAAATATTTTCTAGGTCCGTGTTTTTTTTTTTTTTTTGCTCTTTTCATCAACTTTAGTGACTAAAAGAAGGACTTTTGACTGAAGTCAACAACCCCATTCAAACAACTTAATGGAAATTCAATCAGGATAAATCTTAATGATCGGGAACGAAATCTTATTATTCGAAAATAATTTTCAGTCCCGTTACAAGAAATATCGTCGTTGTATTAGTGTTTGTTGTAACTAGCCTTCACTGTAGTAAGAGTAATGTATGAAACCTTTAGCTATGTGACATAACTATCACAATATTGTTTTCAGAATATACATAATGCTGCACTTTTACGCAAGAAAGGTGCACTTGAAAATCATAATTTTTAACTTAGATGAGCAACTTAGTAAATATTTATTTCACCCTCCTTTAATGCAGGCCTTCAGGGTAAATTTAATACGCTATGTATCTATTTTTAACCGTTCAACTGAAATTTTAATAGTGTAAATGTGTCTATTTTGGCATCAACTTAAAGGAAAACTCTTAAAGTGTCGTACAGTTATCCGAAAATAAATACGTATTTATAATGATAAAACAATTTCAAATGAGTTATTTACTTGGTTCAAAGTCATCTTAAGCTCACATTGAGCCCAGTGCAAAGTGGTGTGTAAGAACTGGAAAAAAAATAATAAGCTCGTAAAATATCTTAACAAAAAAGGCATAAAACTGATTAAATGGCATAAAGCACTGGTTTCCTAGGTCGCGTTAACCGCGTCCATCGCCGACGTCAGCGTGCGACGAGTTGAAGAGCAGCGAGGAGCTATGCCAAAGTGGATTCCTAGGCAACCCCAATCGCGCGCGGGAAATCTGAACGAGTTGTTTTCGCGAGAGAGCAGTTGCGTTGCAAAACTGAAACAAATCGAGAAACAAAACGAGAAATGGATCTTGCAACTAAAAAACGTCTTATTACAGCATTGCTGCTGGAAGAGGAAGAAAATGAAGAACTAATAACATTAAATACAAACAATTGTGAACTTTAATTCGTGTATTTCCAGAGTACGTTGAAGGTGAATTGTTTAAGTAACGTTTTAATCACATATTCTTATTTAGAGGCAGGGAAAATCAAATTATATGCATCGTTTACAAAATAATGAATTTAGTTCATTTTCTTAGACATGAAAACAGTATTTTTTTTTTATAATTATTAACTTTTAAAATTACCTAGAACATTTATCGATTCTGAAATTGCTTTCCAGCAATTTTCTTTTGCTAGTTGGTTTTTGTATCCTTTCTTCGATACGTTATATAGCACAGGATTCAGCTGAACCATCTCAATAAATGTTTCTTCTGGGAAAAAATCTAGCGACATTTTGATTGGATTACACGGGCGTAAAGCTCACGCTTGACGCTGAAATCAAAGTCAAGTTGATTCCGACGTGGCGATGCACCACGTCGGTTTAGCTCGGGCGCGCATGCGCAGAAGAATCAAGTTTTCTCCTCGGCGGAGAGCGACGCCGAAGACTGGCGCCTTTGCTTCTAGGAAACCAGGGCTTAACTGAAAGGCATAAATCGTTGCAGTAAGTAAAGATCAAAGTGTTTTATTTTTTTGCCCATGCATTCCTATACTGCCGTGTGCAGGTAAAGGGCAGTAACTGCAAATTTTTCATTTTCCATTTTTTTGCATTTTTGTCATCTATTGTACGTTATCTTTACTGTAGAAGCTCAATTAGTTGGTTTCCGATGAAAAAAAGGCGCGAAAAAGACGTCTAATTCCAACATTTCCCTATTGTTAGCATTGAATCCACCGCACATTTCTTCAAATATCTCGAAAACTCATTTCTGCAGATACTGCCGTTTACCTGCACACGGCAGTATAGATCACATTGAAGCTTTTGCCTTCCGTCGCTACTGTCGCACGTGCTTAATAAACAGTTTGTGCAAACTCGCCCTAAATAGTTTCCATTTGGTTCAAGTAAAGCTAAAAATGATAAGAGATCAAACAGTGCTGTAGTTGAGGGGGGAGGGGCACCTCCGAAACCCAAAGTCTTTGGTTTTTCATTACAAAAATAACGCAACTATAATGTCAATTGGTTTAAAAGCATCTTTTATTTTGGTTCGTCCCCCCCCCCCAAACACAAAGGAGAGTTCCCGCAAATATTCGTTTCCCAACAGCAGTACTGGCATCGAGGTACACCCACCCACAAGGTTTCATTCACCACCCTCTTTCCCTTTCCCCCACAGAGAGATAACGAAATAGCCCCTGTTTTTACAAAATTACGATCAAATATTTGCTTTATACTAGCTCCATTTTCTTCTCTTTGAAAGCGAAACCAGTTTCAATTGGTAGTGAAGTAACGAATAGCTTAGTAACAAAAGGCGTCACAGGTGTCAGACATCAAGTACACTTAACAACAAAAGGGGTGGCGAGGACCTGTCAATCAGTGACACTTCTTGTCCAGCTTCCACCTTTCTTGTGTATGGCATTATCAGCTGATCTAGTTAACTTCTCTCACTCACAATGTTTTGCAGAGAGTAGGAGGAAATAATGAAACTTGTTTGTTGAAAAATTTCAAGCACGCTATTATAAACAGCAACTATTTTTTTTTTAAAAAAAGAAGGAAAATAAGAGTTAAAAAACAGTAGGGACGCAAGACGCAGGAGATCGCTTTGTTTTTTTAGTTAGAAAACCGAGAAAAAAATTTGGTTGTTACTTATTTAGGAAGCAAAGTGCGTTATTTGTGCGTGGACCCTTTAGGCTGAAGGATGATGGAAAATAGTCGGATGTAATTTTCCCACTTTATTGCAGAGATGACTTCAACAGAAAGAAATTTGCCTTTCAGATGAATATAACATATTGTTACAAATTCTGTAAATAGTAATTATTGTAGTAACGTAACCTGTAAATAGTTTCCCATAATGAATATACAGCCGCTATACATTCGGCTGAAGTATACGACCCCCCTATTTCTTTTTTTTTCATTGACAAAATTTGATAACGGTCTACGCATTTCGAGAAGCGTTTCGAATCTTGTGGAATATTTGAGAGCTCTCTTTTCGGTGTGTATATAAGTCGTTACGCTGGATAAAAAGTTTAGTTTCGATTGAGAATTTGTGCTGAGAGTGTATTAGCTCTGTTTATTGCGAGGCATTTCGCTGTGTTGTTTTTCGTATTTGGAAGTAAATACTTGTGTAACCATTGAGTTTACGGTTTGTGTGATATTTGCTTAATTGCTGATGATTAATTTAGCAGTTGTTGACGATCTTCCCTGTGCATAGTGTAAATAGCTTTTCTGTATTCTTAATCAAGAACTGGGTCGTCCTTTCAAGAAAGTTGGAAGCCTCACCGGATCCGTTACAATATGATAAATTCTGGAACGCCTTGAGCCGAAAACTCCTAGCGATTGCCATAGAATACACTTTAAAGAAAAAGTGGAGATATATTTTAGATGCACCACGACGATTTGGTTAGAAAAAGGGAACATTTTGGAACAGATAAAAGATCCTCCGTCATCTAGATTTTTGTGCTTTCCCGTGTCAATAAAAACGATTTAAAAGTTGCGTTTAAATCGTTTTTGTTGACATGGGAAAACGCAAAAAGGAATGAAAATTACTAAACTAAGAATTACAAGCATAGCATATACTGACACCCTGGCGGCGAAATGCCTTTTTTCTTCTTTTTTTCTCCTTTTTTTTCCTATGTCATAAAAACTCATGAACCTGAGAAGTATTATGGTGCAAACCGCAAATTCATACGACAATTTGTTTGTTTTCTATGAATTTTTAAAATGTGTCAAGCACTTTTCGGACACCCTGTATTTTTTAGATAATTCAAAATTAAAAAACGAATTTCCTCTGTTCTCCTGTTCTGTCATATGAAAATAAATTAGCTTTTTTCCATTCAAGCAATATAATTTCTTTTTAAATTAAAAATAGCTATAAATATTTGATTTTTAATTTTTCCCTTCCTAAAACGCCTATATTTTAATCCAATACTTGCTTTGTTTTATACTGAAGTTTTAAAACTTCATCATAAGGAAAATTCAGTTGCGGAGAAATCATTTAATCTCTTGTCGTTACAGTGGTTGTTTTATAGTACTTTCTTTTCTATTTTTTCTCAAGACTCTGAAGAAAACATTACTTACAATCTTTCTTTGTACACTTAAAACATTTAATTTCATATTTTATTGTTATTTCAAAGCTTAAAACTTGTTCTCAAAATTCACAGTTCGCAGAAATGTATGCTCTATAATAATGTAACCTGTGAGGCATAGTTCTAAACTTGTTTTGTCTTTTCCTCTTTTTCTTTCTTTCTTTTTAATATACGGGAAAAAGTAAATTTATAATGTATTTTCCATTTATGCTTCATTTTGATTTGTGATTGCAAATCGAAAGTATCCCTTTCCTTAGGTCTTGAGATATGTTTTTAAATGAGTAAGGAAAAGTGTTTCAGGAACTTAAAAAAATCTTTAAAGGTATTTTTTATCTAAATATATAAGTGTTATTCTTCAAGAAGTGTAACTTTTCAGTTACACGCCTTTTGCTGTAAAAACGTTAAGGAACAATTCATTTAACAATAATTTTTTATTTCATCAAAAATATATCTATTTAGACCTGCCAACAATTTTTCAAAAATAATTTTTATTTTAGCATATTTTTGGTTCGCAATATGTGAACTCTCACCTCCGTGGCATGTCACACCTTGTGTGACTGTTTATGTTGCTTAATAACTTGTTTAATTCAAAGTATTTATATATATATATATATATTCATTTATTATTCCTTTCACAAGGTGTCTCAAAAACAAATTGTTTAAGTATATTTAATTTTTTAATATTGTGTTTTAGTTCATTTTAGTAGGACAAGGAATCATGTCACACAATAACTTCTCACCTCCGTTAACCTAAACACAAAATGCCATTCCTCATTAACACGTGGCAGTAATGGCAATCAAATTTTATTTTCCATGATACAAGGGAGCCCCTATGTTTATTTTCAGCCATAGTTAAAGTTGTGAGATTTTTGTCAAAGATCAAGAAGATAGATTTTCCTTTAAAAACTTAGTGTGGTTACTCTGACTTCTCACCTCCGTGAACTTGAATTTCAGGTATGAAAATTAATGTAAAAAAAGAAGTGAACTTGTTTTCATTTGCTTAACATGTGCAGATTGTAGCAACGAAGAAAAAAAAACCCCTGAAAAATGTATCTCTTGGGCCTATATTAATGAAAAATTCCTCACCTCCGTGACAGACCTTATCAATGTCATTATTTCCCAGGTGAAAATAAATGATGGATCTGAATCCCCTCAAAGTATGACATCATTTGTGGACGACCCCTCAAAACTTCGAGCCAGTATATACTGCCAAATTAAGAAGAATGAGAAAAGCTCGTTAAGTTTTTAGTATCAGAAGACACTTTTTCAGGATTTGACTTAATGAGTCCACATTTTTAATAGTTTGAACAAAGATAAGCAATTAAAAGTTTATATTATATATAAAATCATACAATTAAATAAGCAACTTAATAGCGAAAATTAAGTTGTTAAAATGATTCATGAAGTACGTCATGTGTCGTAATATGTAAGGGGTCGTCTACAAATGTTCCTTTATAAGTGATGACGGGGGTTATGAAACTGACGGGGCGGGGGATGAGTTAGTTGAATTGTGGCCCATTGCGACAAAGGGGGGAGGATGTCAAAAATGTTGAAAATACTAGTATGCATCATTTATAAAATGCTTCATAGAAAGAGTTCCCTAACATTCCCTTCTCCCCTGTCCCAAATGAACATGGGTTCCAGTACTGAAAAATGTGAATGATTATAAGAAATGCGCTAAAAAATGTCTTCAAAATAAGATGCAAGCTGCCTTGGCCAAAAATAATTTTAAAAATAAAAAGGGCTGATGCAATGGTAGGAGTAAATTTTCCATAAAAAATAGTTTTATATGCTGTTTAACGATTAATTCAAGTCCTTTGGCATAAAAATGGTGCATATATATATATACGAAATAAAATTCCATAATTATGCCATAGAACGAAGAAACTTCTAACCTTATCTCGAAAAGTCGCTGAAATGCAGAATTGTTTGCCGGCAGCAATCATCCAGTTCGCTTTGCAGCAGAATTGACTGATTTGATTATATCTGAGGAGTGACTAACAAGGGAACAGTCTTATAGCAGTGTCACCATGATTCCAGAGGGAATGTACATTAACTCCGATAGCTCCCCACAGGCACATCACTGTCGACTCGAACGTGGACCAAAAGGAAGGTACGAGAATGTATTGATGCCAGAATTATGTCACGTAGATGGTGAGAAATTTAAGAATGACATTGTAACTAAAAGTTATATTTTGTTATGTCGTATTTGGATATCTCTGCGTCTATCGATCAAGGGAAAAATAAAGCCTTTTTACTTCCTTTTACAAAAAAGGAAGTATTTTGTATTCGCGAAAAAATTTTCTCCCGAAAATAGGCCTTAATTTCCATTTTGCTCACCTCCAAATAAATGTTGAGTATTTTTTTCAACACGACCACACGTGGATATGTACCTAGGAAAGTACAGACACCCGAAATATCCATTTTGACTATCCCCGAGTTAATTACAACGAGTTTTCTCGTGACGTCTGTATGTACGTATGTATGTCGCGTAACTCAAGAACGGAATGTCCTAGGAAGTTGAAATTTGGTATGTAGACTCCTAGTGGGGTCTAGTTGTGCACCTTCTTTTTTGGTTGCATTCGGATGCTCCAAAGGGGTTCTTTTGCCCCTTTTTGGGAGGAAATCATTGTTAATTTTGATGTAAACTCAAGTGGTGTTAAAATTTGGTGGCCACTTGGCGATATATCGCCAGTCTTTTGGTCGCCATGTTTTGTCGCCAACTTGGCGACAAATTTTGAGATTTTTTCAATTTTTATTTATTTATTTATTTTAAATCTTGTTTCAATTTGGCCACTGTTCGTGATATTTAGAGAGTAAACTATTGAATCATATTAAAACTGCCAATAATGAGAAAATGTCATTAAATTTTAGTAAAAGGAAGTCATGTGATGCACACATCAGCTCCTTTTGTGTGTGTGTGTTTCTCGAACAAGAGCATCGGGATTTTTTTTTCCTTTTTAAATTTTTTGAACCTTAAATGAATGCAAAAAATTAATGTTCTCACAGCACCAAAACTGGAGAAGTATTGCATATACCCAAGGAGAGCTCCGCTGATATCAACTTCAGGGTTCAGGGAAGGTTTTGGTGAACCCGAAATTTGTTGCGATTCATTTTTCAAAGTTTTCAGTAGGATAATAGTTTTGAGCTTGATAAAACGTCAGAAGACTAAACATTAGTTTTCCGAAAATATCACTGAAGTTTTCTAAATCTTTGAACGCAGAAGAAGGGGGGCATGCATTGTGGGAGAAGTGGGGTCATGTAATTCCGAGTTTGGGGCAAGGAGGAGAGGAAGTGACATCACATATTTTTTTATAAAAATATGTCTATGAAAAATAGTGACATGTCCTGGGAGATGAAGGGGTGCCAGGGGTGAGGGTGGGGGGTTAAAATGTAGAAAAAAGTCAGACATTTATGGCCAGTCCCAAAGTTATCCAGTGATTAGAAAGTGATTTCAGACCAATTAGTGCTAGTGTACGAAGAATTGAGAAAGGTAGTGAACGCGGTTTCAAAAATTTTCAAAAAGGATGATTCCGTTCATGAAAATTACATTGTTTTTAAACTCTTTTATCATGATTTGCTCACACTGGATAATTGCACTGAAAAAAAAAAGATATCCTGTATGCGCACTTTGTCACAACTTCAGTTCGCAAGAGAATATGCAATTATCTTTTCTTTTTGTTTGAAATTTGATTTTGAGAAAACGAGCTAAAAATTTTACTCCTTCAATTCACTAACATTAAGATTATATATTCATGCCTTATTTACTAAATTTCCCTTTTTTTTTCTGGAAAAAGGTTGTTTACGGGTTTTATCTGATTTTGGACATTTACATGTTGTGAGTAAGACAAATGATAAGGGGGTCTAATACAGTCGAACTGCTTAGTGGCATAGCAGTGAAAAGATTTTCCCGCTTTATGTACTAACCTTTAAATGTAAAAAACCGAAGTACACCCAAACCTGTTTTTGTGCGATGGATAGGGACAGCATAAAAAAATTGCATAAAAAATTGTTCAGAACTTCACGAGTTGCGTTAAAAAGTACTTTTCGCAACACAATGAAAAATTTTTTTTGTGTGTGTGGTGGATAGGGACCGAATGAAAAAAGTCTAACAGTGAAAATAACCCAAAAACTTAAGAATTGTAACATTTAAACGAAAACAAAGTGACAATTTTTGATGAGTAGTCGGACAAAATTTCCCGAAGAAGGAAATTTTTGGGAGGTCACAGTGACTTCCCATCGGAGTGCCTATATCGTCACTTCGAAGATACTACCTCGCACTCGTTTCAAAAAATAATTTCGTCAATTGAATCCAAATCTGACTGAAATTTTAATATACGCACAAAAAAAAATTCGCACAAATAAAATCACATAAAAAAAGACTATAAAAACAGGTTTGGGTGTAATTAATTCCAGTGATCCCGAATAATGGAATATCCCGCTTAATAGAATAATTTTTTGTGTAAAATTTCCTGTTCCATTGAACGAACTCAACTATAAAAATATTGATCAAAGAATTAGAACAAGGGCTGTTGCAAGGCTACAATGGAGACTTTTATTTAGTGAAAAAGCTTTCAAAACTCAAGAACAAAGTCGTTAATAATCATAATAAATAATTTTCTGAAACATCTCAACTTCTAGAGCTTTTTTTTTTTTTTTTGCTTTATTACGCTTTCCATGGTTATCATAGCAAACCTTTATCAAGTGATTAATTTATAGATGACTTACAAAATCAACTGCAACCTGTTAATTGAACAACAATGCATATGAATACAAGGAAACTCTTTTCCCACAAAAATTCTCTAGCATATACGGTCACTTCTTTTAATAGTCTGAACCACATCCAAACAAGCAGAAAATAAAAACATTCCTAATAGTGCCTGCGAGAGGAAAACTTTCTTACTTTTATCTAGAATGTTACCCCGGTGGAGTCGCGTTTGCCTGGAGCAACGCCCGAGTTTATTTCATCACAGAAGTTGCCTGATTCGATAATGTCTGAGAAGTGAAAAACGTGTGGACCACTTCAAGCAATTCCGTTCGCATCCTGAGAGCTGAACAAATTGCCTCATGTTTTCTGTGCTTGTAATGACTATTTTTGTAAGCTTTTACGACGGCAAAAAGATTGGTGAAAGGAATCTGGTTGTATGTTGGTGTACATACTGTAATTATGCAGTGAAACTCTCGAAAAATTGTGTAACTTGTGCAGAAATTTATAATTTATTCACCGTGTAGTTTCAGCTGAAACTAAAAGGCACTGTCCAAAAACAAAAAAAAAAAAAGATTCTATTTGGAAAATTTATGTAGTTGCCGGCAACATATGAAGTAAGATATGTTCGTGTTATTTCTGGGATTACACATCTTAGAGTTGCTCTGAGTCGACGATATGTAATTCAGACGTCAAAGATAAAATTTTGAACAAACAAATAAATTATTTCGAGAGATAAAATACCCTCATTTGTCAAAGAACAAAAACATTTCTCCATTTTTTACGGAATATTTTTCTACAAGTTTTTCTGTAGTATTTTTTAAGTTATCCGCAATTTTAGGACTTGAATATAAGCTACCTTGTGGTGGGAACTACCAAAAGAGGTAAAACACTTCGTTCCACGTTAACCCTCTGCGATAAAGTTTAATTGTGATGTAATGTAATTTTAAATGAATAGAAAAGGAAAAAACCCATAAACAAGACAAAAAAGTGCTTTTCACTAAACTTAAAAGCAAGTTATAAGTTACGGCATTTGTATGTTTTAATTCTTTCAGCAGAGATTGCAGTGCCACCTTTAGTTGAAATAGCGAATTATATTTCCTATCTTTTGACCAAAAACCGTTTTACTTGCTCGTCATTCCAGTTGTGTTTAAGCTCAGTGAGTTAAGTGCACATTTTGGCACCTAAAAGGTTCATAATCGAAACTCGCTGCAATACAACAACCAAAAATTCATTTCGAAAAGGTATTCTTTAATCGTTTCTTTAAAACAAAAATGTCTTAACAATATCTTACCGCTCATAAAGTAAAGTTTTAAAGGAACGTGATTTTATGAAGTTTAAGAAACGCAAAATACTGAACGAACTGCGTGCTAAGCCTAAATTACTCTGAGGGTAGAATTGCTCAAACACTCTTATATAAAGTAAGGCTACATCTGCAAGGAGAATAAAATAATTTAAAATGCACTTTGAAACATCTGATGTTCGGCCTGAGGTGCACGGCGGTCGAAGACTAAATTGTTTTTTCCGAAAGAAAGTATTTGCTTTTGAATAAGAGAAAAGGGATTGAATACTGGAAATAAATTTCGATCGATGGAAGAAAACAGTTATTTAGATTTCAAAGATTTTATGTCGAAAAATAGATGCAGGCAAGATATTTCTTCTTCAAAATATTAAATAAAGTTGAATTTTGTCAATAGCGAAGGCAAGGGAGAGCCTGTATTTCGTAATTCCAAACTTAAAACTTCCTCAAAGTTATTTTCGATATAAGTTTTTTAAGGTTTCATAAGACTACCCTTCTAGCCTCCTCTTTGGTTACGGCATGACTTTCAATGATAACATCAATAATTTCGTGTTAACACGACTGACTCAAAGTGCGAACGTACTAAAGGAATTTTCTGTTACCAAATTACAAATTCTCATATATATATAATTCTTATAACTTAAAATATTCTACATTTAGACAGCGCAAATGAAGCTAAAGTGTTAAATGTATATTATATATATCTCATTTAAAGTCTCACTCCTAAGTGGCACACTAGCAAGTGTATGAAACAAAAACAATTTGTTGTTTTTGTTTCATACACTTGCTAGTGTGCCACTTACGAGTGAGACTTTAAATGATATATATATATATATATATATATATATATATATATATATATATATATATATATATATATATAATAAAAGTGAAAAATATTGAAAAGACCACACCAAAAGCCCATAGATACATTGATGCGCAACGCAGCAAAATTAAAAAGCCAAGTAAATATAAAATAAGCAAAATAATAGCTTTTTGCAATTTTCCTTTTTATCATCATTATTTTTATATAATTTGTTTAATATTTGGAATTTGGCTTGCTTATTATATATATATATATATATATATATATATATATATATATATATATTATTATATATATATTATATATATTATTATATATATATATATATATATATATATATATATATATATATATATATATATATATATATATATATATATATATATTATATATATATATAAATATATATATAATAGGGAATGATCGAGTAACGCTCCTGACGTCATCAACAATGCAACTCGCCCCACGGCGCGGCATGATTTTTTTTTTTGGTAATGTTTGACATGCAGGGAAATGCTTTGTTTTGACTGGGCTGAACTGGATCCGGTGAGGAGAATGAAAAAACGAAAAAGTGGTCAACAATGAACGCTACCTACTGGAGTTTAGGGTTCATCCACTGCAGTTAAGGTTAAAATTTCAACGATCAAAATATCACCAACCAGGCAATGGCTTCGTTCAAATGCAGAAGCAATTTTCACCCGTCATACCTTGACGAGCGATTTTCTAGTATTATGAAATTTCTAAAGAAGAACTGCATTTGTTTAGATTTCCTTTTCGTCTAAATTGATCTCCACAGACTAAAATGATGCTCTCCACGAATTTCTTCATTTGAATGAAAATTATAATCAAAAGTTTCGTTACCAGTTTTCATTTTGGTCGGTAGAGCGAGACTCCAGAGGATCGGAAAGGGAGACGGCGATCGATGATTAGCTGCTGCGTCTACTTAACAATTTAAAAGTGATTCCTTAATTAAAGCAATTTAGTAATTGCTATCTCCGGGACTGTTACAAAACGCTGAGGAACTAAGCCAATCGCCATATTGCTGCTTTAATTTTTCTCAAAATATTTGCTTAAAATTTTTGAGAATATTAGATGTTAGCAATGTATGTACAATAGAAACTCGTTTATCCAGCCCCCGTTCATCCGGATCGATTTTGTAGAATTGAAAAAAATATATAAACTTAAATACTAATTTTAAATTATGATTGCACGAACGGAACTATAAATACGCCACATACACGGTTTTTGTTTTGATTAAACGTACAAATCATGTGGAGAACGAACAGTAAAGTATAGCACTGATTTAACAAATAATATCACGTACTCTTGGAGCTTCAGTCCGACACCGCTGTAGCATAACTATAAAGTTGTTGCAAGAAACGGCGCCATATAGTTTTGTTACAAGTCATTGTTTTTTGCTGCAATAAAAGATAAGTCTGCTTATTTAAGAATGTTTTGATTATTACACGGATTATTCGGATTTTCGTTTATCCCGATTGCCATTGGTTCCAGTTAGTCCGGATAAACAAAGTTGTTCTATAGTTAGTTCCCTCTTGTTTCAAATACTTGAATTGAAAAATGCCATTAGGAGCATTTGATGTCACGCTTTGAGGAGGTGTGATGCGACAATCGAAGGGAAGGGGTAAGAAGTGTCACATCGCGCTTTTTTTATAAAAATATGTTTATGAAAAATAGCGTGACGTAACAATAAGGGGTAAGGTGAAGTGTGACACTTTAGTCGCGTTTACATGGACACGTTTGACCCCGCAAACAACGTGCTTTAAACCGCATTCTGGTTATTTACCAGTGAAATGCGGATTTTTCTTTCTCCTGCTACCTTCTTGATTATATCTGGATTTTTTTACCCAGAATGCAGTACGCGAAAGAAGTTCG
Source organism: Uloborus diversus (assembly GCF_026930045.1). Classification (NCBI taxonomy): domain Eukaryota; kingdom Metazoa; phylum Arthropoda; class Arachnida; order Araneae; family Uloboridae; genus Uloborus; species Uloborus diversus. The sequence goes on along the minus strand of NC_072734.1, from coordinate 77,955,301 downwards.
TCTACTTACTGTGTATATAGCCGCTAAGGATGCTGGGTAAAAGCTGGTACAATGGACAAGGGTGCTGTGAGAAAATTTAATACTTCAGATGGTGCCGCCAATCGGAAAAGCTTGAGATCCCTTGTCTAGTAGTTGACACCGTACTAGTAGCCGACACTGCAGTAGTAGCTGCTGAAAGTCAAGCAATGCAAATTTATAGCGGAGGATGCCGTGAAAAAATTATAATACTTCAGAGGATGCCGCAAATTCGAAAAGTTGGGAACCCTTGGCCTAGTGGTTGATACGGGTACTAGTATTCGACAGTGCACCAGTAGTCGACACTTATAAAGAATAAGCTGAAAGGGAAACATTGCAAATTCGAACAGCATTTTATAATTCTGATAAAAATGGCATTTAGTTTTTTTTTTTTAAATAAATAATAATGATGTTTGAATTTGCAATGCTTAAATGGTATTTAGGTTTTTTTTAAAAAATAAATAATAATGATATTTGAATTTGCAATGTTTGCCTCTCAACAAATTCTTTTTGAGTGTCGATCGACTGCTGATGGTTTTTACCTTTTGTTGTAAATTCTGAATTAAATGTGCACATGCTGCAAAGTTATCTTTCGTTAACATAACTTTTACCTGCTATTTAAGTGACCATGAAAAACTTGAAAAAAAAAAAAAAAAGAGTTAAATGCTCGAATAAATCGCTTTTACGGTATATCGCTCAAGCCGTGTCCTTGGCTGTCAAAACTGTATAGCTACAGAATACGTAACCGATCAAAATACTAAATGAAAACAAAAGGGGTACAAATGACAGAAAACGGTTTCCACGATAATGCGAAGAGAGTAGGAATTTCAAATACATCTATCTCACGCAATCTTGCGTGACGCTGCGTGAGAGGGCTTTCAATGATAGCGCGAGAATCCGACACACTTTGCGCAGTAGAAGTCGATTCAGAGAAAAAGTAAGAGTGTTACAATCATGGTTAATGGTTTGTTTTGCCTTGTTTAAAATCGTTCATTCAGTTCAATATCGCTAAAGCTGCGAAATTTTATTTTTATTTTTTGTTACAGGTATCCTTCTTATAACACGGTTAATTCGTTTCGTGTGGTATCGAAACCGTGTTATACGAGGCTTTTTTTTTTATAAATAGTTTTTTACTTATTTTTAACCTAATAATAAATGTACATATCATAAATCATGTCAATGTGTACCGTGTTGTATCGAAACCATGTTCCGTGTTGCATAAAAACCGTGTTATAAGAGACCTTGAAATAATGTAAATCAAGGGATGTATACCGTGTTATATCGAAACCAACTCATAAGGTGCAAATTTTATAACAGCTGAAATTTCGGCTCAATAGAACATGCAAACGAAAACTAGCTACCAGAGCATACAAAGACACACTGATTTTAAAATAAGAGTTGTTATAAACGATAAAACTTAATTATTTTACATATACCTCTAATTAAAACTGTTATGCACAGTAAGAAAACATTTTATCAACTTTCTTTCTATTCTATTTATTTTATTTCATATTTTATTTCGACTACATTTTTTATTTATCGTTTGCCAAATTTAGCTTATATTTAATCCTAACTTTATTTTCTTACAATGCATTGGAAGCAAAATAATATTCTGCCGTGTGCAGATAAAGGGCAGTAACTGCAAATTTTTTCTTTTTTTTTTTGTATTTTTGTCATTTATTGTATGTTATCTCTATTGTACAAGCTCGCTTATTTGGTTTCCGCTGAAAGAAAAGCACAAGAAAAAAAAAGAAAAAACGTCTGATTCCAACATTTCTCCATTGTTAGTATGGAGTCCAAAACGCATTTCTTCAAATAAAAACTCCTTTCTGCAGATACTACCGTTTACCTGCACACGGCAGGAATACTTTAATCTTTTTGTTTTTAGAACACTGATGAGAAAAATCAAGTATGTATTTAAAAGTTACTGTTATACGGAGAAACCAAACTTTTGAGCCGAAGACATACAATTTTTCGTAAAAGTTTCATAAAAGCAAAGTAAAAACTTATTACCATTATTACCATACATTTTTTAACAATGTATTGAACAAAAATGAAATTCCTTCTTTTGAAAGTCGTGTTACATCAAAACCGTGTAGTATTTAAAATCAAGTTTTGTACCGTGTAATATCGATACCGTGTTGTAGAAGTACCGTGATATACGAGGGACACCTGTATATTATTTTACTATAATTAAAATGTGATCAACAATGAGGCGCTATCGACTGGAGTTTAGGGTTAATCCACTGGAATTGGGTTAAAATATCAACTATCAAAATATTACCAAACAGGAAATGGGGTTGTTTCCTTCAGTCAAAAGTACTATTTTTAGTCACTGAAATTGATAGAATGAGTAAAAAAATAACATGGACTCAGAAAATACTTTCATTTTCACAACTGCTATTTTTTAATTAATTTTCTTAAATGACCGATTTTGAAAACAAGGCGTGGTCTTTATGACGTCACAAATGATGCAATTCGGCGCATCTTTCTACCACGTTTCCACGTTATGATAATCAAGAAGCGAATTAAATATTGCGCTCTACTCTTGCTATCAACCATATCGTTGCCAATACACGTGAGTAAAGATGCGAATTAAATATTTTTCTCCGTGAATGCAACACTGAATGGCATTTCATCATTTGTGATGTCGCACGACAGAAACGTAAACAATGAAAGCGCACCGATTTAAGTAATTTTATAAAAATATTAAACGTAAACAAATTTATCAAAAAATTATCAGATCCTATGTTTTTAAGCATGCTCTTTCAGAAAAAAAAAAAAAAACTTTTAAAACGATCCCACTGCTTTGCTCAAATGTAGAAGCAATTTTCACCCGTCATACCTTGACGAACGATTTTCTAGTATTTAAATAAACACGAAAAATTGATGGATCTGAGTTACAAGCGATGAGTTACTCTTTTTGATATAAAATAATAAACCTGCATTAAATGCAGCAAACAAAAAAAGTTCTTGTAATGTTCAGTTACTAAGATTTGAATGTGAGCATTGATCGTATTAAACCGAATTATCGGACAAAAAGGGACAACAAACAAAAATCATTCAGGTAAATTTTTTAGAGAGGTTAAACACTGCAGCAAAATGAACCAAAAAAATAAATAAAACTACATCCTGTATGTAGGAGAACGTGGGGCAAAGTGAGTAGTTAAGATGACTGAGCCTTTGCAAAATAAACAAATTGGAAATTTGTTTTGAAAATTACAGAAAATAAAGGTAGAACCTTGTATTTTATCATAAAACTGGCATTAAAATAATATTTTTTTATTTTTCTTTCCCTTCAAAAAAAAAGCGGAAATGTTTCACTTTTTTTTCATGGGGCAAAGTGAAAAATAAAATATTTTTACAATGAAACATTTTCTCTTCGATTGTAAAAAATATTTCAGATCAAATGAATCAGCAAATGAAAGGTTTAATGAAAAAAATTAAAAATTCACTGAAACAAAAAATGTAAAATTAAATTAATTAATATGACGGAAAATAAATGAGTGACTAAAAGAGTGAATGAATAAAAAAATATAATTGAATGAATGAATAAGGAAGTGAATTAATAAATGAAGGAATTTAAATGAAATAATTTATAACTGAATACGAATGGGATTTAGTACATGATTGCTTAAGCAAACAAAATGAAATATTTCACTGTGTCCTATCCACTTTGCCCCGCATGTACTTGACTAATTGCACAAAATAATTAAAATACAAATAAGCATAATATTAACTAAATAAATACTGTACCAAATATTAGAAGATCAAAATTAATGTTTAAAATGGTTAAAACAAGAACATAATCCTTTTATAATTACAAAAATAATTTTCGACTTTCAACAAAATATTACGATGTGACTATCAATTTTTAAAAAATGCTTGTATGGTCACATGCTTTAATCTTCGACGGCATTTATTTTCCTGATTGGAATAGATTATAGGTGCTACTACATAGTTAAAATGTTACCAGTTAGATGGCGCTAAAAGCAGAGTAAATATTTCACCATTTCACTTTGCCCCGCTATTTCACTTTGACCCACAATCCCCTACTTTTTGCTTTTTTGTACAAGGGATCAAGACGTGGAAAAAAAAACTTTGTACAATTAACATTGAAGAAGGTCGTTAATTAATTGGATGGTCTGACTCAATTAACTATTTTTTAAATTTAAAGAGCATCATTTTTCTAGCAAAATTTTAAACTCAAGAGGGAGGACATGGGAGTGTACAGATTCATGAGTATCTCCACTAGCTCGGCCACAATTTTCGTCCTTTTTTTGAAATCAAAACAGTTTTTTCGCGTGTATGAACTACTGTATTAGGATTGGAAATAATGTAAAATCAAAGGCCACTGGGGGGGGGGATATTTCACCCCTGAAGTCCTCCCCCCTTCGCTGCGCCACTGGGTACTTCTAAATATTATAGAGAGATTTATTATTGTATAGCATATTGCTATAGCAAGATTATTTTACACGTGAGTGTCAAGTCTTGTCTTCGTTTTACTACTTAATAAATTGCTAACTAAAGACCTATATAAACTTTGACCTTTGTTCATAGAATCAGGATTTCTAAAAAATATAGATTTTGGACCGTAATATGAAAATTTTAAATGTGTTGATTCGGAAATACAGTAACATCTCGTGACAACAAACTTTAAGGGGCCACAAATTTTGTTCTTTGAAAGGAAAATTTCGTTGTGATGGAACACAAACAATGAAATGGCAATTAAAACGGGATTGAAAATATATTTCGTTGAATCGGATATTTCACTGTATTGTTATTCGCTATAACGGGATTTCACTGCACAAAATAACACATGGACAGAAATAAAAAGTTGAAGGATGTGAAATTATGCATTGAACGTGTTACCAAAAATAAAGTCAAGGGTGAAGGGCGAAACGAACCTCACCTTTTCGAACGAATATCCCGAGGCAGATGATAATCCAGCAGCGGTACATCTTCCGGAGGTGATGAAAAATTCGGACAGGGAGGCAGCAGGTAAAAAAAGGGATGGCCAAAGTAGCGGCAAAATCGAGCGAGGAGGGTAATCACATCGCTGCGACGGGCACAGGTTGCGATGCGACTCCCAGGAACTCCGAAGGGGACAATGGAATATCGAACGCGTTCGAAGGAGGGAGTTCGGACCGTGCATCGATCGCCGACGTAACGCTCGGAGTGGGCGTCGCCGAAAATTGAAGACCGACGCATGTCGGTGTATTTTCTCTTTTGACTTTGAACGATGGACCACCTCTGCACCTCTCCGGCGGATCGGCCCCCTTGGGGATGATCCTGGGAATCGAAGGCATTTCGAAAATTCATTTATTTTTATAGAGAACGGAAGAAGTTAAACTCGGTTGAGTTGTATCGGAGAGTAGTTTTTCAGCACTGGAGCTTTTCTTACATGTTTCTTTTTCTCTCTCTCCTCTGGGTTTGAAAATGCACTTCAATAAAATTGAAATGTTTGACACTTGAAAATTAGTCAATACAATTTGATAAAATTACTTACGGTCACAAGCTGCACGGTTTTCACCAAAAAACACCCATTGAAAATTTGTTTTGCAATGTTGTCAAAACAAACGTTTTGGGATTTTATTTTTATTTACCTTTTTTTGGAAGGTTGGGGGTGGTATAAGGCAAAAACAGACTCTGGTAAAAATTGCTTCTTGAAACTTCATCTGACTGAGGATAGGGTAGTCCGACACAGGGGTACCCGCACTGCATTGCACCCCGAAGCTCCCCGCGCCTACCGCGTTTGTAGTTTACCAGTTTTAGATGCTCGAAATGACTCGGGCAAATGGGGCTACAGGGACAGTTCAACCCTAACTCGACCCCATAGGAAAAGACGCGCTTTAGCCGGGAGTCCGAAATCGAGAACATACCAGTGTTAATCGAAGCCAGATTTGATTACAAAGTTTTGTTACAGTATTTACTTGCTTTTGAGCCAGAGGGATGTTTTACGTTAGTAATGCAACATGTTACACGGAGGAGGTGGGGGAGGGGGATTATGGCGCAAGTTGCCCCATCAAAATTTGGGGGGGGGGGGGGTTCTAGATGTTTTTTTTCCCTTTAGATCATGAAATTTTGGATTTTTTTAAGGAAAAAATATTTAAACTTATTTAACAAGAAATAGATGAATAAATAATACTTTTTTCACGTACTCTTTCCAAAATTTAATGACCGTGTCTCTTTTCCAATAAAGGGAATTTTAGAGACGGGAAGGAGTTGGTGTCCGTTTCAAAGCCGGATCAGATGATTTGCTTTCTTTTTAATTTCTTATAAATTTTCTGGAAGGGGTAGCACAATTCTGCTTGATGAATACGTGTGACAGTAATGAGAGGGAGAGAGATAAAAAATTACTAAATTAAAAAAAAAAAATTCCCTCTTCTCTATTTATTGTTTTCAATAATTCTAACCACTATGCTCTAGTCTTTCATTGATTAATTTGCACCTTGACAATCGTTAAGAACTAGTTTGATGTTTGCGAATAGCATATTTTTAATCCCCCCAATCGACAATTACTATATTTTCTTCATAAACTGGCTTAAGTTTATGTAGAATTTTTCATTTCACTCTACTATCACCTCCTCTTTCATTTTTAAACTGATTGTTTCGATTCATCATTAGATGATTTTTATTACAACTTTCAGTGATGTTGGTTTTTGCTGAAGGAAGCAGAACAGTTTGTTCTTAAGGTGTTTCAATTATTTTTCGTAAATCATTTTTACTTTCTTCTATATCTGATATGTATAGAAGGTTATTTGATTCGTTAAAACTCTCGAGTTCTGATTTTTGATGTGTGCTGAATAGCTGAATCCACTTTTGAGGATTTCCGAAAAATATTTGTTACAGGGTATCTGTGTGTGGTGACACAAACAAATGGGAAATAATCTGTTTTTTACACCCACTGGTTGAACTTCTTTATTGGACTGCTGCAACGATTTTCAATAACTTCCTCATCTTTTCCAGTGATCTCAACCAACAGTAACTTCCTTCTATGCAATTCCAAAAGGAAACAACCAGAAAATTATCTGATTGTCCACCCTTGGTTGGACGTATTTATTAGACTGCTGCAGCAATTTTCATCTATAGCAAAAATCAAAGAAATATAAAAGAAAACACTGAAGCAGAACTATTAAAGTTCTCTCAGATTTAAAAAAAAAATTACATGAATAAAAATATTTTTTAATATCATGTACTAAATATTACAGCTCTTAACAGTATCATAAAATTCTGAAAGTGAAATTGCTCTTATGTACTTTTATTTAATGGTCAAGCGACCCTGATTCATAAAAGTTACATGGACACTTGTAGTTCACTTTGTAAACGTAGCGAAACCATATTTGTCTCATCGAGAGGGAAGGGGGGATTAGTAGTTACAGTCTTCCAGTTCTTACGTGTATGCATAACATTCTACAATTAGCTACATGCCTTAAAGCAGGGCTTATTTTGCATAGGAGTACAGGGGCGGATACAGGGGAGGGTATGGGGGTCATGACACCCCCTCCCCCTAAACTATCGACAGTAGTTATGCATCCACATAGTGTACAAACAATTTATGAATAAAACGTAAACGATTTCATTAATATTTTTAATGCATTAAAGAAATTCAAGTACGCATTTGAAGTAAGGGAATATGGGGAAAAGTGGAATGGTTAAAATTACTTACTTTTTTCAAAATGAACAAATTGGAAATTTGTTTTGAAAATTACTGGACATAAAGAAAGAACATTATATTTTATAATAAAACTTGCACTGAAACATTATTTTTGACAGTAAATTTGCACCTTTGAAAAAAGGTGGAAATTTTTTCCATCTTTTTTTCCATGGGGCAAAGTGAAAAATAAAATATTTTTCCAATGAAATATTTTTTATTCGATTGTTAAAGATATTTTTGAACAAATCTCTACATAGTATAAAATGAAGTCCGCAAAAAGCGTCTGTGTGTTTGAACTCGCAAAACTCGAGAACTACCCGGCCGATTTCGCTGAAATTTTCACAGTTTGTTTCTTTAAGTCCTGAAAAGGTTTGCAGACCAGTTCGAATAAAATTCGATGAATAGTTCTCCTTTTATTCAAATTTACGTCCAATTTTCACATAAATTCTTAAATATGGCGGTGAAAATTTACTTGCACATATTAGTATTACATGTCGTTAGAAAGGGTAGAATTTTCCGCGTTCTACGCAATTTGTTTCAATGCTCTAACTTTATTACGGCGGGAGTTATTTGCGTTTTTAGCTCGATTTTATTTAGGCTTAGCTGAAATTTAGGCACTAATTTCTTCATTAAATAAATCAATAAAAAGTGAAGGAATTGTCCCACAGCTTTCTTTTTGACGCCATTGGAAAAAGCGACCTTTTTTACTCCAGATCTAAGTCGACCTATGGTCGAAAAAATAAGCTTTTATCTCGAAAGGAAAAAAAGTTACAAGCCTTTTTAAATCAAGTTTAAGAAACCTCGATTCCATTCAAATTGTGAACCATTTTCTTTCGCATTTTAATTCATTAAACTTATTTTATTTTGTGTTTCCATGGATACGCATTTTAAATCATCTTTCTGGATTTAATTTCTTAAAAATATTTTAATATCTGTTGTCATTGTTTGGAAGGGAAATTATGATGTTTCTTTTTATTTATTTTTTACGCCTGATTGTTGAATATACATCATTTGACACAATTTTTATTTTCAAGGTAGATCGGGCAAAGCAGCTAGTGATTAAATAAAAGAATGAATGAAGAAATGAACATAAAATAAAACAATAAACGAATAAATAAATGTATAAATAAATTAATACACGAGAAGAATTAAATGAATGAATAAGATAGCAAATGAAGAAGAAAATAAGTGAATGAATTAACAAATAAGGGTATTTTCTAATGAAAGAATGTGAATAGAACAACTAATTAACTAATACATAAATGATTTTATAAAAGTTTGAATAAGTAAATAAAATGGGGGACTATATTTCACTTTGTCCCTCATGCACTTGACTAACTGTACAAAGTATTTGAAATACAAATAAGCTTAATATTAAGCAAATAAATACTGCATCATATATTAGTAGATCTCAATTAATATGTAAAATATAAATAATAACTTCATCATTTAATAATAACAAAAAAAAAAAAAAAAAACTTGACTCACAACAAAATATTACCAATTGAGTATCAATTTTTGAAAATTGCTTGTATTATCATATTCTTTGATTTTCCGAGGTACTTTTTTCTTGACTGGAAGAGACTACACGTGCTACTGCATAGTTAAAATATTACTAGGCAGGTGGCTTTAAAAGCAGAGTAAATATTTGAACATTTCACTTTGCCCCTCTATTTCACTTTATCCCATATTCCTCTACTACTTTTTTTTTCATCGCTTATAAAGACAATTAGTAACGCTTTTGTCCTATTAGGTTCATTATTCGTGATCGATTTGTTGCTTTTTATTGTCACTCACCCCAAGCAGGTTCAGAACGTTTTTGCTCCTAAAATCATAGGTTCGTTCGTAAAAGTAAGGGGGGGGTCATTCCTTAGCGTGACCACCCCCCAAATTGTAGTTTGTATCCGCCCCTGGTTAAACTCCTGCACTTTTTTTCAATATTATGCAAATTTTTACATTTCAGACAAAATTCAGACTATTTACACATAAAAATAAGTTGTTGGGACTATAGGACTCGTGCACTTCTTTTGGTAGAAACAAAACCCTACTCCTAAACTCAGTCTTTTCGGTTCAAAAAATGAGCATCGGTAAAAACTTTAAAAGTATATTCTGAAAAAAAAAAAAAAAACATTTTATGAATTTAATCACCTTTCTGAGAACCGAAAATGTATCAAGGTCGAAATCGGTAAAAATAGAAAAGCTTAAAAAGTAGTTAGCTATCTTATTCTTATTAGTTATATATAGTTTAACTGCTACTAATATAATTTTTGTACTGAAAAGTACTATGTTGAAATTTTGATTTTAGAAACTACTTTTCTAGCTCATGAATTTATTTCCATGACACTTCCAGTTGGATTGTATGAAAAGGGAGGGAATGGGGAAAAACTTTAATTTTAGAAGATTAGCACCAAATTCAGTATTTTTCTTTTTCCCTGACTGTGCCTATTTAGGCAGATTGGAACTCAGAAAAGAATTTACTAAAAATGAACATTATAAAGAAGCTAATGTGAGAAAAAAATTCGATGTAAAAAGAGAAAGTGCTAAATGCGATGGAAAATTAAGTCTGAAAGAATTATTTATAATACTCTTTGAAAATTGAAAGAGAGAGAGAGAGAGAGAGCGATTTTAACAGCGGCTGAGTTAGTGAGTCATAAATTTTTATGCGTTGTTTTAATGCCGGGCAAAATGTGCCTGAAAATGAAAGCATTTTCTTATGTCGTTTCGCACATTTTTAAAGAAATCGACTCGAGAAATAGCTCATTATGTAAGGAATGCGTATTTTAAGTTCAAGCAAAAATTAAATTAATACGAAAGGGAGGGGAGAAGGGAGGCTTAAGAAAATAATTTTTTTGTGGGGAAAAAAGTTACAAAGGAGAAATAAATTTGTAAAATGTATAGAAATATGTGATAGATATGTACACTATATAAGATTTCTGAAAATGTAGTATATACAAAGAAAGCAAGCACTTTTTTGTGATTCCGTCTCCAGAAATATTCGGTTTGTCATCGTTAAAATAACCCAAATTTAATGGTAATGGATATCAAACCACTTTGGCCGTGAGGGGGGGGGGCTCTGCTTTTTAAACTAAAACTGGCTAAGTAAAACAAACGAACCTTTTTTTGGCCCAACAAAAATCAGTGTTCCATGATGTCCACCCTATAAAAAGGTTATGTAATGCGGTTAAAAATTACATTTTGTATCTTTATTTACAGAGTTATTCTAAAAGAATGGGATAGGGGGAGTCAAATCTATACATATTCGTAGGAATAAAAATAGTACAAAAAGGATTTTTTTACGTACATAAATCGTTCTAAAGATGTCCTATGTCATAGTCTCCTAACTCTAGGTTAAAATTTATTCGGCGTTCTGACAGCCTTTTTAAAGTGCTTTTTTATCCGGAATTTTCGATTTACCGAAGGTGATCTGTAACGAATCACTTCAGTGAATCGAGGTTCTGCTGTACTCAGGGTCGAATTCAAGGGGTGGGTCAGTGGGTTTTTTGGGTTCAGTCCTCCGAAGAAATTTTCAATGCATTCAAAAAAAGTGCTTTCTATTAGACTTTTTTGATGAATAAATTATTACTTTTTAATTTTTTCAATTCATGCCCTACCATCCCACTTGTACTCAAACTCCTAGCGTACACTTTTTAACTTCTACGCAGGTAAGTGGGGAATAAATACAGTATTATTTACATAATCCTCCACATGAAAAACTCACATGGTGTAAGGTTAAGTGAATACTAAATAACAAGTGGGACACATACGATAACGCGCTAAGACATCAAGCGGTAGCCAATTAAAACTTTACAGCTCGCTCTTTCATTGAAGCCCCACCAAAGAGCTGCAGGTGCAGGTCCTATATTTCCAAATCAGTAGCTTTATGAAACATTGCAGTTCTTTTTGAATCACCCCGTGTTGGATTTATTAGTTTTAATACTTTCTCCTACTTGGACGAATCTGTCATGGAAGAAAGCACTGGCGTATTTGCAAAATTTTCGTATTTTGAATGATTTACTTTTAAAGGGATGGTTACTTTTAAATGGGGTATGGATGTGCGTGTGTTTGTAATGACTTATTGTTCGTTTCGACAGAATAAATTGCAGTTGAAGTTTAGCAATGTCAAAACTTTTATGGAGGAAAAAAAAAAAAAAAAACAGAAATAGAATTCTGTTTTTACAATATAATTGCTACCAACAAGCTCGACAACGCCACATACTTTTGCCTAACAGGAAGTTATAATTTGACTCTGATAATTTGAACTCCGTTGGAGATTGAAGAGAGGAAAACCTCTCTGCTTCGCCGATAACGTAGTGCGATAATTATTCGCATTGTTCCAACGTTAGAATTTCTCCTTTTCCTCTACAAGTAGAAAGCAATATAAACAAACCAATCGGTGCAATCGGAATAAATGAAATGGGGCTTTTTTCGATGCTACGTACCCAAAGCAAATTTTTGGAACACTAAATAATTCTAGTTTTTAAAACATGCTATTATATTCGATGAAGACCATATCTCAAAGTAAAGTATTGAGGTATTCCGTATCTAACTTTCTACTACGTTTCTATGTTTATAACTACAGAACAATAACTAGTTAACTGCATTATCAATAACATAATAAAAATTACAGTTTGCTGTTTTTTGCGTTAATTTAAATTTCATTTTCTAATTTGTCATTTATTTATAATTTTTTTAAAAATAATTATTGTAATGTAGCTATAAAAAAATTTCATATGTATTGCAATCATTTTGTAAATGCGTACATTCAAGGTTAAAATTTATTCGGCGTTCTGACAGCCTTTTTAAAGTGCTTTTTTTATCCGGAATTTTCGATTTACCGAAGGTGATCTGTAACGAATCACTTCAGTGAATCGAGGTTCTGCCGTACTCAGGGTCGAATTCAAGGGGTGGGTTTTTTGGGTTCAGTCCCCCGAAGAAATTTTCAAATGCATTCCAAAAAGTGCTTTCTATCAGATTTTTTTGATGAATAAATCATTACTTTTTAATTTTTTCAATTCATGTTTTTTTTTTCTCTATTTCATTTGAAAAATGAAATATTTACTTATCGAAAAATTGTACCAACTGAATGCTACATCTGAAGCATTTATTTATTTATTTGTAGTTATTGCGAACATCATTGATTGCAAAAAAAATACAGCGTTTTTCTTCAGATTCAAAGCATCGAAATTCCTTACAAAATAATTATATTTTCAACATATTCTTATTACTGTCAAAAAATATAAATCTAAGAAGATTGGATTGTTTTCATCAGTCATAAGTACTACTTTTAGTCACTGAAGTTGGTTAATAAGCAAAAAATAAATAAATAAATAAATAGTAATAATAACATGGAGCGAGGAAAAACTTTTGTTTTCAAAACGTTTGATTTTTAATTAATTTTTTGAAATGTCCGATTGTTCAAACAAGGCGTCCTTGTGACGTCACAAGTGATGAACTTTGGCGCCCTAAATGCTTACGATTGCTGTCCATCGCGTTTCCAGATTATGATAATTCAGAAACAAATTAAGCGTTGCAATTTACGCCTGCTATCTTGCGTATCGCTGCCAGTACATGTGAATAAAGAAGCGAATTAAATATTGCGCTCTGCGTAATGGCATCAGTGAATGGCATTTCATCATTTGAGATGCCATGTGCAGAAGCGTATAAAATGAAATTGAATCTGCGCACCGATTAAAATAATAGGTAAAAAAAATTAAACTTAGTCAAATTATTTTAAAAAATGGTCAATTCTTATGTTTTTAAGCATGCTCTTTCAGAAAAATATACTTTCAAAATTTTGGAAACGACCCCATTATTTCGAATGTGCGTTTATGAGTCCACGCATTTATTCTCTTGATTGATAAAAAAGACATCGATAATTATATGTACACGGAAGTTATGTGGTGTACACACATCAGATTTTTTTTCTTTATTAAATAGATACATCACCATTTACATTTGCTTAAAATTGTAACAAAATTCAATAGGATACATGAATGAACCCTAATATAATTGATGATATATATTTCACGAAAAATGTGTTTAGTGAAACTCGAAAAGAAACAAAAGTTTGATTACGGCTCTGATTGTACAACGACAAGTTTTAAAAAACAGGAACAAATTTTTGTCCTGGTTCAGATTTTGTGAAAAGGTTTTAAATACATTTATAAATCATTTTAACAACAGATAGGAAGTGGAAAATAAAATCTCGTCACTCATTCGAAGCATTAATCGAGCAAAAGAAATTCAAATTTATAGTACGCGCAGATTCACTTAAAGTTTTTTCTCTCCTCTTTTCAACTTAAAAAAATGCATATATTAGAATTTAAAAATAAGTAATCAACATGTGCAGTTGAGCGAATAAAAATTACAACTTAATGTCAGACCTTTTTCTAATAATGTTTAATTCATCTGCTCTCCATTCCTCAGGAGAATTATTTATTTAATTTACTTTCCAAATGTTTAGGTTTCTTGAAAAAGAACGTTTTTGAGTTAATGAGGTTTTAAATAACTTCAATTTTGATTTAGAAAAAGCTCATTAAAGGAGCCGCGATTAAAATGTCAGCGGAAATATTTTCCTTTTCATTAATCACTGTGGAATGCAAAACTTTTTCCTTTCAAGCATGAGAAAATTTGTGAATAAATAATGTGACATTTATTTACATGCGCTATCTTTAGAAAAGCTCTTAGAGTTAGAGAGATACTTTAGCTCAGATCTTCAGACAGTATATAGGACACATATCTTGCACGAGGGTGACTTCACCACTTTTGAAGACACTGGGCACGAAATTTATTTGGTGCCGCTCCCCCCCCCCTTCGTACACTATAATGAAGAATTTTTTTTTTTTTTTTTTTGGATTACCAATTTTTTTCTTTTTAGCTTTAATCTTTACTATTTGGAGTGGCATTTTTAATTTTTTTTTAAAATTTTGAAACGGATTTAGTGCCCTTCAAACTTTGGTGCCCTGGACATGGGCCCCATATGTCCATGACCTTTACGCATTGAATCAAAACCTTTGCGCGTGAAAAATAAAAATGGTGAATAACAACGTATTATTGCACAAAAATTGCAGATTACTGCATACACGTGTTTCGGGTAGCAATAAACGAATAAACCCCTTTTTTAATGCAAAATAAGTGAGCTTTATGAATGAAAAGGCTTTGTCCGATGCCTTTTTATCCGTAGGATCATTTATTTTGCATTAAGAAAGGGGTTCCTTGTAACCCCAAAACGTAACAATCTGCAATTTTTGTGCAGTAATACGATGTTATTTACTATTTTTAAGTATGTAATGTTAAACATTTTAGTATTATTCACACGAGGATCGTAGTAGAAAGTTAATTAGAGAATTATTCTTTTGGTTATTTGTGCAAAATCGACCGTTAAAAAATAAGAGAGGTAAAATTATTTAATTAAATACTATTTGTGTTCAATTATTCCATGTATTTCCGTTGTATGTAGGTAGGCACATTAGAGCAATTATTAATTATATATTACATTCCTTTTTCTGTTCTTCACTTTCTTTCTTGTGGGTGCATTTACTTTGAAAACTTTAACAAATTTCTCTAACTGATTCGCGTTGATTAAACAACTTAGTTTTTGTTTTAATATTATTCAGATCGAAATTTAAAAGATGTTGAGAAATTATTCCAATGCTTATTGATGTTTCAATTTTTTTTTAGTTTTAAGTGTTTGAGTTATTTATGCAGTACTTAATTTAGACCTTTGCAGTACTTAATTTGGAATGCGTAAAATTAGTTATTATTATTGTTAGCTTTTCTTTGATTTTTCAAAAATCTTCTTAGTTAAAAAAATTGATTAGTGCGAATTTAGTTCTTGCATTAAAACATTATTAAGAGTTTGTTGAGCAGTAATGCACATTAAAAACCTCGATGTTTAAGAAAATCGATGTATCGATTCCATCGATATTTTAATTTTGAATATCGACGCCTTGAAACATCGATGTTTTTTTTTCCATAGATGTCGCACCATTAATTCCAACGCATTTGCTGAATCTCGGAAATGTCAGAACAGTTCGAAATTTGTGTCATTGTTGTCCATTATCTGAAAGTACTCAATGTCAAGATCAAGACAGCTTGAATCAGGGAATGCTGTTCGCTTGAAGAATCTTATAATGCAACGTACACTGCAAACTGGAAGAATTTCAACTGGTCACTCCCCAGGGACACTTTGCAGACAATGCACCTGTGGTCTGATAAGAATGAAGGGAGGAAGAGGGCACTACTAACAGCTTTTTTTTTTTTTGGTGGCTGAAGATATTTTGTTCACTGTTGAATCCCAACTAACAGCCCCTTGAAGCTGCCATTTTAAAATGGCGTTTTCGGGGTGGTGCGCCGCAATCTCTTTGCTTGTGAACCTATTTCTGATTGTCTTTATAGTGAAAAATACAAATTTCATGTCTTTCCAAATACAAAGTGTATGGATTAGCAAACAACAGCGTGTGAATATGTCGCTGCTATCTCGATTTAGGCGGGAAATTCCGGAACACGAGAAGTTCGAAGTTCCATGTGTTCAATTCCAAAAAAGGTACCTGCGAACCTTGCTCGGTCCAGCTTTTAACCCAAGGTAACGTTTTTATTTCTCCACTCTCTTGAAAAGTATTCTTTTAAATGCGTTTAAAAATATATAGTTACAATAAAATATGAATAAATGTTATGCCTTTAATTTTATTTTATGAATTACGTGCAAAGCAAGAGTTGAAATTTGACAAGTGTGTTTTGTATGTAATAAAAAATAATGCAATAGATTTTCAATTTTTTTGTACTATTATGTAACGATAGTTAAAATTACTGTTGGACAATAATATTTTGGAACATCCAGTTTAGAGTTTTTTAACAAATAGTTTTTGATTTTCAGTTTTAAATTCAGAAATAGAGTGGGGAAAAAACAGGGTAGATAAAGAATGAATCAATATATAGAAACATAATTTTTCGAGGAATGATATATATATATATATATATATATATATATATTAACATAAAAAGTAAATGGATTAAAGAGTTTTGAAAATGTATTTGTTATCAAAATTTTCTATTTATTGCACATTTTTATATTGTTGATAGCTATTAACTAACACTTTAAATCGTTAGCATTTAAGCACAGAAAACATTAAATAAAAAATAAAAAACAAGCTACATAAAATAAAATTAAGAGTTTCCAATTACTAAGCATCATAAACTACGATTTTATGAAAAATCCTTTTGGTGTAAAATATTGGGCACAGCGAAGGGTGAAAAGCAAGTTAACTCCCAAGACCTTTGGTTATAAGTTATGTTTCCAATCCTAGTACGGTATTTACTTGATGCACGTGAGGATTGTGATAAGCAAACCCCCTCCCTCAGAAGATGAATTCTAACTATCCAAGTAAAGAAGCGTCATAACGGGCTTCAATGAATCAGATTTATCCAAATATAATACTAATATTTGAATCTTTACAATAATAGAAATCTGACAAGAATGAAGCAGTGTCACTAATTACGGTAATGCTTGACATTTTAATTGTTTCTTCGTATGATGTTGAGAGCTTTCATAACTTAGATTGGAAGGTCAGCTTACAAACCATGAGATTTGAAGTCTGAGGTCTCTATCACTAAGATCCCTGGCATTCGTCATTCGCCCTTTCCCCTCGTCCCCTAGGACGTGCCTTATCGTTTCTTCGCTCCATGGGTTTGGTTATTGTGCTCTAGAACGTATTGACAATCCTTTCCTTCCATTTCGGAGACAGCATCAAAAGGCACACGACTTATGCTTAACTGCCTAATAATACTGTTCTGTTTTCTACACGGGAAAAACTTGTTGTGAACATGGGGAAGAGAAGAATGTTTTCCTTGTGACTTTACTCAGGGGCGGATCTAGAGGGGGGCCATGGCCCCTTCCAAAGCTTTGTGATTGTAAAAAAAATTTTAAGGGAAAAAAAAGATAAAATATGAGAAGATAACGAAATTTAACACATGTATTTTACTGGAAAAGAAGTATAGGCCTTAATTGGGAGATAACTTATATCCCTATCCTCAAAACAAAACTTTTATTTCCGAAAATTTTCTCCATCTTTTACATCATTTCTTGATTCCAACTACAGACACTTGGACGATCTCTAAATGCTGCGGTTCTCAAATTATACCTATTGTTCACAAGACCAAAGAGAGCTTAAATTTTCGTTTTTAAGGCTTTAATTTCGAACTAGGGGGAGAACCCCTTTTTCCCATGCCCTTTCACAAATGCCTTGAAATGTAGCAAAAAGTTCCATTTTAAGTCTTTTATTCGGAAAAAATGTCAACGGAAACTAGCTTATCCAGCCCTTATCACTTAACTTGCTTAAAAGCAACTTAAAGGAATTTTTTGGGACTTCAATTACAAGCGAGTTTTGATAGGACCCCCTCTCTCCCTAGTTTATATCGTGATGATAGCTTTAAAAGGAGGTTTTTTAGAGGAGCTCACGAATCTTCCATCCCTTTCTAAAATATGTATAAGTATAGTTAAAAATCGAATTTTTAGAGCCTCAAAGGCAAAATATTTTTAGAAAGGAAGGATTCTAAGCACCCTCATACTTCCTTAAATGTAAGCAAATATTACCTAAAGGTGCATTTTTAGGCTGGACAGCTGAAGAGATAAAAGAGCACCCCTCCTCATCTAACTTCTCAATGTATAATGACAGAATATTTTGTTTTCCAAGCTTTATTTTCAAAAAGTATTTTGGGGCCAGCGCCCGAAACCTGACACTTTCTCCGTATCATCAAAGATAGACAAAATACGTTTTTAGTTTCCTAATTTTCAAAAATTACACGGAAATTTAAATTTTGAAACAATTTCGAAGGAGATTCCTAAATCCACCCCCTCACCTAATGTCTCAATACTCCGAAAATTGAGTTTTTAAAACTTCATTTTAATAAAATTTTTGGGGAGTTATCAGAGCCCAATTTCCCAATAGGCAGAGTAGGCAGCTGCCTTGGGCGACAAGCTTTTCAGGGGTGCAGATTTGCTATTATAATACACATTTTTTGAATTGTTATTCTTGAAAGTAAAATATTAGCATTCTTTCATTTTCCACAGAGACAATTATTTCTTGTAATTTAATAATGACTACTTTCACACATCTTATGAAAGTCAAATGTTTTTCAATCACGGTATTTGCCGAATCGTCAGCAAAATTTGCCGAATAAAAAAAATTTTGGGAGATCACTATGATTATTTCATCGGGGCGCCTCAGAATGTGAAACGCCATTATTTCTTCATAAGTTGGACAGTTTGAATCTGGGGAACACTTTTTACGTTTTTTTTGAGTCAAGGATATTTTGCTTCTTTTAGGGGAGTGGGGGTGGCAGATTTCAAATTTGCCTAGGGGCGGCATGGAGCTAAATTCGGCCCTGGGGAGTTTGTTCAAAAATTTCGGATGGCCCCTCCCAAAACAATCAGCTGGATCCGCCACTGGCTTTACTCCTATAGAAGTTTAGGAAATAAATAAAACAGCTGATTTTTGACATTTGAGAAGGTTACGCTCCAAGAGAATGTCTCGAATGTGAAATTATTATATTTTTTTTCTCTACATTAAAAAGAGTGCTAGATTTCTTAAGGTTTTAATCGTATTCAGCTGTTTCCATGGGAAAATAAGTCTATACAAGTTAAACAGAAAAAATAAAATTTCATTGAGTAAGAATGAGGATAACTCTAAATATTAATTACTTAGTTTTTGATCTTTTTTTTAAATGTAAATTTTGAGATAAGGTATAAGACTCTCAAATCTGTGTGCGTCTGTTTGTGTGTCTGCGTGTCTCAAACCATTTCTCATCCAGACTGTCAAAATCTACCAGGTCAATACTGGGATCATTGGTGGATATAGGATACCAAGGGAAAACCGTCCTCGCTTTTCTAAACCTAAAAAGTGGTTAGATATCCAGAGATAAAAGCATTAAAACTATTAATTATCAGCTGCCGCAGGCGACAGACGGAGTTGGCGAGCGTAAAAGAACAGGAGATGGAGCCCTATTCAAATGTTACTTTCGCATGACATTGCTCGTATGTAGGGATTAGAATACCGGACCGAAAATTCAATACCGGTATTCTGTATCTTTAAAACGTAATACCGGAACATAGATATTAATACCGGTATTTGAAATTTCTCAAAAAATGCTTCAAAACATATTGTTCTTTTGCCACACTTCATAATTTTGTACAAAAAACTATTATTTAGGAAAATGTATTGTAAATAAATATAAATTAAAGAAACAAATGTCATAACAAAAAATCAATTTTCGTTAAAAACATAATGCATTTATTGAATTGTCTAAGCCTTTAAGTCATTTTAGTCCTCAACTCTCCTGCAGTTGAAAGCACTCTTTCTGAAATCACGCAGGTCGATGGTACTTTTAACAATGTGTGATTCATCTCCTCTAATTCTCTAGAAATCCTTCAGCTTCAAATAATTCCGTCTCTTGCTTGTTATTTTTGTATAAATTCTTTTGTGTGCGTTGTGTGTTTCTTTTGCATTGTGTATTGCATACTATTATTATTATTTAAATTTATAGCTAGTTGTAATTCCTTTCCAAGAGACGATACCTTTTCATTATTAACTTCATTTTCTCTTGAACAGGAGAGGTTTGTCTTTGCTTTTTATTAGCCCTTTGACTTAAATTTCGATAAGCTTGACTAAATTTGATCTGGTTGGTTTCTCTTATTCGTTTTCGCTCTCCCCCCCCCCCAAAAAAAAAATCTTTACAATTATAATCATGTAAATCTCTAAAAGTATGTTTCAATTGATTTAACTTACTCTGATTGCAAAATTTCTCTCTATGCAAAAAACTCTCTATGAAAAATTTCAAGGCACTGTATAATTTCTAAATATTATCTTTCAAGTACTAAGCTAAATAGCGAGACATGACAACAAAGCAATACTGGTGATAACAAACTACCATTTGTTATGCTAACAAGGAAAAATTTTTGTCAAAATTTATTACAGTTGAGACAAAGTTGATGCAATTGATAGTTGGAATAAATTTTTCCCAGGACAAATGCATTCAAAATTACACTCGAAATAAACTTTCCCAAAAATGAAAGTGAGTGATCAAAGAAGTGGAAAAAAAAAAAAAAAAATCATGGTGCACAAAAGCGCACGAAAATACAATTCATCTCACCATCTAGTAATAACAGTATCATTTTGCAATCTTTCCACTACTGTTGTTTAACGATATTCTATTAGTTCGTGCTTTTGAAGCCAAATTTTTATATCAATAAATTCATTTTAGTTCTGTATCACGGAAAAAGAGATATACATTTAAAATATAAGTAGATATTTAATAAGTTCAGTTGTGAAAATTCTTTAATTGAAACTATTTATTATTTTCATCTAATACCGAAAGTACCGGTATTTTACCTCATCAAATACCGGTATTACGTAATTGCAAAGTTGCTCTAAATACCGGTATTCGGTATACCGGTATTGCAATCACTACTCGTATGTGTTTTATCATTGCCGTGTCGGCAAGTTCAAGACGACAATGGTTCAACCCGTGACACATCAGCCACCTTCTCACCCTACTCCTTGTGTCAAATCATAAAAACAGCCATTTAGTAAAAGCCATTTTGAGCAATTATAAGCGAGATTGCAATTGCACTTCTTTTAGATTCTAGATCGCACTTCCCCTGCTCGCTTCGCTCATCAATCCCCAGCTACAATAAGAAATAAACCAAAACAAAAGAATCATAACTTTTCCTAATTATATTTGTGCGAGAAAAAATCCTGAGCAGATTCACACATTGAATAAAAATTAACCTCTCCAAGCTCTTTTTCAAACTTATTTTTACGACTTCGGTGCTAAAATGTGGGGGGTGGGGAAATGTAAAGCTGAATTTAATCTCAGATACTTTCCCGATACTATTTGTTGGACAGCGGAGTCAATTGATTTTTCCTTCCCAAAGACTTGTTCAGTGTTGATTTAAGACAACTTCACATAAAAACAGCAATTTTGTCCCAGCTGAAAAATTGATGTGCGTGGGTGTAAGAAATATTGACTTTAAATTTATATCGCCAGATTTAGTTACGAAAAAATTGCTAAATTTAACTAATATTCCGAGAATAAGGGATTAACGTTTTACTTTAAATTTCACGTCATGTTCATAGACAGAAATTTATTTTTCGTTAAATTTTTTTACTTTTGTAGTCTGCTGAAATTTTCAATTTATTCCTAAGAACTCATTTGCTTCGAATTAGCTAACGAGTTTTGAAGCTTTAAAAAAAATAACAAGAAAAAAGAATAAAAAAGTAAAATTATTTCTGTTGTTGAATACATTTCGGAAAAAAAATGTTAAGTACGTAAATGGACTTAATTGTTTTTTGTCTTATGAAAATAATGAGGAGAAAAAATCAATTTCTGCAAGGAAACATTAAAAGGGAAAATGCAATGTTTTTATCAAACGCTTTCGCTTCCACTTTCTTTATTTCCCTTGAACAAAAGTATTAATAGAAAAAAAGCGAAATCTTTATTATAAGAAATTGAAAGCTTTTCATACACGGAAGAATATGCAGCAGCAGTAAAAAATGTAGTTTTGTTTCGGAAGTGAGGGGAAGAAAATCCAAGAAAAATAAATTTTATAAAAACATTTAAATGGAAAATTGAATATTTCGGAGCATTAGAAATTGAAGAGATTTTCAAAAATGAGCTTCGCCGCATTAGTGCTTGTTCTAATAGTTACCTAAGCTTGTTTTAAAAATGGTATATAACGTACTAAATTTAAAATCATTACAGTAAATGCGACGATAAATATACTTTTATGGCTCTTGCTGTATTGACAGATATTTGACACATGGCAGTTTTAGTTATTGCTGCAACTGGCACTCGAAAAACCTTTAACTTACCCATTTTTAACAGTCACTATTCAGTAACTACGATACAGAAATGTGGTAACAGATTTTGTGATCTTAAAACTTCAGACATAAAAGCAGCTTTTAGAAATTTGCTTTTGGTTCCAGTGTTAAAACTGGCAAAAAACTTGATTCTTATCATACAAGGACTTAAGGTTTAACTTTGCTACAGGTGAACTGTTCTCATGTTTTGAGAAGGGGTATTATCTAGATCAGATCTTTTGTAAATGGAACCACACTGCTTCCACTCTTATAACATGATGTTCCAGGAGCCAGGCCCAATGAGAGGCCATACTGTCTAACCACGGATTGTATGGAAAGGCAAACATCCGGTTTACACGCGGAAATGGAAGCATCTATTAGTTTTCAGGGATGTCAGATTTTGCAGATGTATGTTAGCCTCTAAATTAAGCAGAGTCTCATTCAAATGAGCGGAATACGTGCATAAAATTTTTATTTTTCCCCTCATTCAAAATTCTCCCTCATTTTGGAATCGCCTTAACTGGATGTTTGCCAATTCCATACAGTCTGGTCAAACAGTATCAGCCTAGTCAGGGGCCCGGCCCTTGGGGGGGGGGGGGGGGCTGACACTAACGCCAAAAAAAAAAAAGAAAGAAGGAAAGCGAAAAGGAAAGGAAGAAGTTCTTTACAGTTAATTGTTTTCTAGGAACCAGTTTTAATACCCCCTCACCTTTTTTCCATTTTCTTTTCCCCCCTTTTTTCTTGTTTTCCCCCTTTCCTTTTCCTTTTTCTTTTTTTTGGGGGGGGGAGGGCAGGAGGGGCCCGGTGACAAAACTGACAAGGAGCCCGCCTTGACTCTCTGTGGTTCTGCCAGGAGCTAAAATGTACCAACTTGGTCATTACTTCTAGCAATGTAAAAACTTTTTATTTTTTGTTTATGTTATGAAAATAACCATGTTTCATTATTGCTGTCAGAAAAACTTTATTCACATTTTGCTATTAAATGTTTGAACTTTGCGCTTTCAACCCAAGAATGAAATGAAATAGGGTTGAAAATTTTCAAGGAAGCATCTGCTCTCGAGCAAAACTGGCACTTATGGTTCGTTCCACGACGAACCGTATTTTTGTTTCGTTCCAGCCCAACTAAAAAAATATAGATTGGTTCTGATCCGTTTTCCGTTGCACCAAAACTAACGGTTTTCGATTAAGTTCCGATCGAATAAATTTATTTTATTTATATTCTTATTTTTATAATACTATCAAACACATGCACAGTGAAATCTCGTTACAACGAACTTCAAGGAACCGCAAATTTTGTTCTTTGTATCGGGAATTTCGTTGTAATTTAATTCAAGCAATGTAATGAAAATTAAATCGGAACTAAAAATTTCTTTCGTTGAAACGGATATTTCGTTGTATTAGTATTGGTTGTAACTGGATTTCACTGTAATGATAATAAATATATGACTGATTTTAAATGATAAAATATTGATAAATTGGTTTAAGTGACAAAATGATTCATTGTATTTTCACCAAAATAAGCTGATTTTTCTTCTTCCGGTTCAGTTCCAGTTTTCGTTTCACCAAAAATAACGATTTTCGGTTCAGTTCCGAATGAATAATCTTATTTTAAAAATTCCTATTTTACCAAAGACATAGCCAGCCGCCTTGTCTCGTGGTCAGATAAATGTGACAGCGATGGGGAGGCCCGGGTTCGAATCCCGGTTCACGGATATACTTTCTCTCTCTTGTCGTCGTTCTCTCTTTGTGTGAATGTGTTATGTTGTACTTGGGTTGCCTACCCTATAAACGGGTCCTTATGGCATGAGGTGTACTGTGGAAGTCGGGCTTCACACCAAATTACGGTACAGTTGGAAAAGTGAAGCAGCGCACCCCAAATGGCCAGCCTAGAAGGCACAAGATAACAACAACAAATAAAGGCATAATTATATCACACATGTAGCAATGTAATGATGAAAATTACATGATTGAATTTAAATTAGAAAATATTTATAAGTTGTTAAAAAACAAAATACGTATTAAGTGAATATGTATTTCGAACCGAAATTTGAATCCCTGGTTCGATCACATAAAAATTCTTCCTAGGAGACACACCAGACACTCGACAAGAATCTCTAACGGTACCTAAAAAAGTCGAACAAATTCCGATTTTTTTCACATTTTTATACATTACCGTGCAAGGTGAATGCCCTTGAGGAAAACCAACATTGCATGTGGAATAGAAGCTTTTTATTACATTGCGATTAATAAAACATGAGACACCTCCCTTGCATATTAATTAAAGCTCCAACTAAACTGTGGCCAAGATACCCGAGAAAGTCAAGTAAGATCAATGACACTAAAGAGGCCTTTTGCATGACGATTCATTTGTTGACATGGGGCATTTCAAATGTTGCGTGACGGCTTGAGACGAATCTTAAATCAAAACATTGTATCGCTGGACAGCGGACAAGACATTTCTGAGAAAAATGAAATGAGATATTGTATTTGGAATGTTTCGAGAAAAAATGAAGCTCTAAGGAAAAAGCAATTAGTCTGAAATGAGTCTTCCGTAAAGAAATTTTTCTATTTAATTATTTCATTAACTTAATTAGTTTACTTCGTTGTATTTTCAACATCAGATAAAAATAGGCTTGCCAGATTTCTGAAATGTTCAACCGGGACATCGGACCCTTCCTGGCTGCTTTTTAGGATGTTTTATAGGAAAGTCTATTCTCAAGGCTATTAATAAATGGTTACTCATTATGAATCTAAAACAGGGGTACTTAGAAATGACAAAAGCAGATAAATTTCTTGCATGTTGATATTTACAAGTTCTTTTAATAAGAAGGTTAAGAGACATCCTTTTATCAGAGAAAATATATACTAGTTTAAGGTTTCAAGAATGTAACTCATTTGAGCCCCCCCCCCCCCAATTCCCCGCAAATACGCGTATGTAATTTATTTTGAAAGTTGGATCGATAAAACGATGCATCTTACAAGCGAAATATAATTTCTCACCAACTTAAAATCAACCCAAGCACACACCACACGCCCCCCCCCCCCCTCTTCCACCTAACAAACCCTCACATTTTTATCAATTTTGTGGTCTTCACATACCAATTTGAATACCATAGTTTTCTTTTCCTTTGATACCTTAACATACTTTTTCGGTTTTCTCTAAAATCGGTCGTTTTCTAAGAACCGTGGGCGTGAGATATGGATTTTATATACATTTGGATAGTGTTCAAAAAGGGAAACATTTTCAATATTTATGACAAAAGATTTCTCATGTAATGTTTATAGCTTTTCATATAGAAAATAAGAAATTCATTCGCCGCAAAGAAAATGGAAATCTTTCAACTTTGGTTACATCTATCACGGTTTCCAAATTTTTAGTGGAACGACTTCAATTACTTTTCTCTAAGATTTTGTTTACAAAGATATTTTATCTATGATTATTTCTTTCGGTTGAAAAAAATATATATTTTGATTTTACTTTAAAGAATGGAAGTAGTTGAGAAGGATCCTGTATTCGTAAATACAAAAAATGTTTATATTATCCAAAATAGCTAGAGAGGTTGCTTCAATGTGAAGAAACCTAAAATTTTCTAAACAGTAATTTCTAAGCAGTGTATTACCTGAATAAGACTATTAATGGTTTTACGTTATCTCTTTACCTTTCCTAGTGATGAAAAAAAAAAAAAAAAAAAATACCGATACACCAGTGATCTCGGGCTAAATTGCCAGCACGATGTATGCTTAAAAATATTGTTCTTCCTCCTATACTGTAACCCTAACGTAAGTAAGGGGCTGTCCACAAATGATGTCCCCCCCCCCTTCCCGTAATATCTAACCTCCCCCCGTCTTTGTTGCAAAGTGTCGCACTTTAAATTACCCCCTCCCCTTGTTACGCTTTAACATATTGCAATACAAATGTGTAACGTCATACTTCTTGTTAACCCCTCCCTACCCCTAGTTGCAAATTATCGGTATCATGGCCCCTCCCTCCTTTTTATGACCCTTTAGGTATACTTTTTTATTATACTTTTTTATTGCGCAGAGATACTTTCACATAAAATTAACAATTTATTTTTTGTTGTGAACTTAACACTATTTGATGTCACTATTTTTTTTTAATAAAAATAAAATATGTAATCTGTGTATTTGACGTCACTACAGCCAGGGCCGGATTTAGACTTAACGGGACTCGAAGCCATTTCAGGTATGAGGCACCCTTGTGTAGTTTGAACAACGTTTCTCTCGGTGGTGTAAGAGTCAATTTTTTATTCTTTTCCCCTTTACTATGTTTGTCGCTTTCATCTGCTACATACAGCCAGGCCTGTGCCAAGCCTGGTCGGCGCCGTCGTGCAAACGTCTTTTGAGCGCCTTAGGGCAGTGGCGTTCGAGGAAAATCTAGTTAACACCTGAAGTGAGGTTTTGTAAACAAATATAGTGTGGAAAAATACGTTTGAAATTTAATTTATTAAGAACAATGTGTAGCTCATCTGATATGTTAATGCGTTTTGGAAAAAGAAAATATTCTAATATTAAAATTAACGCCGCTAAATATCGCTTTAATCTCTAATTAATGAATAATTGTTTAAACTTTTATGCCTGTCAAAGAATTACAACAGAGTACTAATTATATTTCTAAATTAAAAAATATAAATACAGAGGAGCACTTTGAAAACTGAAATTAAAATGTTTTCCAGCAAAATAAGTAATTCTAAAGCTCTTTTTTAAATTTACTACACAAATAGTTGAAGAAGAGGGGGAGAGAATCGAGTAATCATGGTCAAGTCGTCATTTTACAAAACTATAAAAAGAAAACGGAAGTTGTTGTCCACACTATGTAAATATTAGGCACAAGTAAATATCATGCAAATGTGCTTACCATTTTTGTGTATGTTATAACATGAAGCTGTCGAATTTGAACAATAGTTAAAAATCACAAAAATACGTGTCGTATTGCACAAATTATAATGCAACATATTCACAACAAGCAGAGGCGTAGCCAAGGGAAGGCGTTCAGGGAGTCGAGACCTTCTCCGAAATGAGTGAAACTTCAAAAATGGAAAATATCAATATTTTACACGTAGTTTTCCTTGGATAGTACAAAAAAAAAAAAAAAAAAAAAAAAAAAAACTCGAATTTGAGTGCAGAGAATTCTATATATTTCCTCTACATCTTATATAGTGCAAGGATCAATCGAATTTGAAAACACGAAACATTTTTTCCTCCCTTTATTTTCATTTAAAAAAAATGAGGATTTCACAAAAAACGGCGTTAACGACTAATGACAATTATTCCTCCTTGTAAGGAAGCGATTTCCAAGCCAAAGCATAGTCTGAGAACGTCTGAAAAACGTTTAAAAATTCAGAAACATGAGCTTCTTAAAGGATTTTTGTCAAAATCGGATTTGAGGACATCTGGTATTGGATATAGGCTTTTCTCTTTTTTTTTAAAAAAATTTATATAAAAATCGGAACCCCTCCGAAATGAAATCCTTGCTACATCATTGACCACAAGAGCCTAATTGTGGAATAGCGAAGTTCTTGCTCCTCGTATGCTCGACCTTGTGTACTATAGACATACCGAAATAGGCTCCACATTACGAAGAAAAATGCTAACGTATGCATTAAGCATCACGTGCTGTCAGTGTAAAAGATTGCGCTTTTGAAAAAAAAAAAAAACGTTCACACACAACACTTGTCGTTTTAGATAAAGGCAGCAAGGCGGATTGCTTGTTTCAATGAGCAGCATAATTTCCAGGAGTGCCCCCCTAAAAGCAAGGACGCACCCCCCAAAATATTGCAAAAACCCTCTCAAAACCAAAAGCCCCCCCAAAATGAGAAAAAATACCCGTCAAAACAGCCCTCCCCCCTAAAAATGTCAATGGCATAGTCTGCACTATGAGACCCCCTTCCCCCAGGTGAGCACTTATATCAGATATCATGAAAGGTTCAATTTTGTTTTTTTGGTGGAGCATTTTTTATAAGTCTCGGCGCCTTTTTGACTCTGGAGCCGTCGTGCGCCGCACGACCTTGCACATAGGGACGGCGCAGCCCTGCATGCAGCAATACTTTTACTCTTTTTTTTTTATTTTTTTCCCTGGTGTTCTTTTTGGATTAGCCTTAAGAGAGGGAATGGTATCAAGATAGAATATCCACAATCGTAGGAAGTCCGGGAGTTTCTCCCCTGGAGAAAAGTTAAAAAAATAGATGTAAAATTCTGCAATTTGATGCCTTACACGATGCAGTTGGAACTACAAAAATATCAAGACAGAAATAGGCAAACAATTTTTTAAAGTTATATAATCTTTCGCAATTTAAGATAATGCAGAGTAAACATTGTTGTTGATTTGACAAATCATTGACAGCAAAATTGACAGAGAAAGAGCGCAGGAAGAGAAAAGACGATGCATTGCTACTTGCTCACGTTGGCTTTAGGTGCAATTAGTTTTTAATCACCCTTCCAACCCACCGACAAATATCGCAATGAATTAAATATAAAATGATCAATTGTAAAAAATGCTTTAAAAGAAATGGTGTACAGATTTAGAAAATAGGTAACAAGACAGTAACATACTGCCCATTTGAACAATTCATAATTTATACACTTGATAAGAAATAAAATTGGAGCCCAATTTTGCTTTGGATTTTCAAAGACTTACCCATCTAATTATTTTCAGGGACTATAGAACAATTAAAATTATTAAACACACAGTTCATTTGTTTTTTCCAGTCTCCGATATTTTAGTATACTTGATTGTAAATTTTTACATTCATGTTCTAATTTTGTAACAAAATGCTATTTTAAATTTAAAAGGAAATTAAACTGTATTTTTCTCATGACAACAACTTCTCTTCAGTTACAAGTGGGACAGAAAACTAAAAGAAATAGAAGGTAGTGTATTTTTTTCTGTGCTAGACCGATTGACAATAGGTAGAAGAAGTAAGATGAAAGCAAGCAACACCAAAAGAATTTTCAAAAATGCTGCATTCGGAATTATATAAATAGCAAGATATGAAACATGTGAGAGAGAAAAACTAGTAATATGTTTCAGAAACGCAAGAACCAATGGTTTTTACGTTTTTAGTGCAGGATAAAGCAAGGAGCTAATTTGACATATATTGGCATTTATTCTCCCTACCCATTCCCATTTGTGGTTTATAGCCATACTTCTCCAAATTTTCAAGGTTTTCAAGCATTAGAAAACGAAATTTATTTTTTCAAGTACTTTTCTTTCTTTCTTCCTTTTTTTTTTTTTTTTTTTTTTTTGAACGAATCATACTAATCAACGGAGTTGGGGGCTAGCAAAGCGAGGGCCCTAAGCTATAGCTTGCTTAGCTTTTACGAAAATCCAGGCCTGACTACAGTCATTGTGATTGGCTAAAAATCCAATCCGGGCAATTTTTTCTGAAAAATTCTTAAACTCAGAATTTTCGAACATAAGCATGACATTTATGTGAACCGGAAAAAGGTAAAAAAAGTTCCCATTAATGTTTTTGGTAATAAAGTCGCCTACAAATAACAGTTCAACATATCAACTGGCACTTTGCGGCTCCAAATTAGATTCGTTAGTTCCGTAAATTGATGTTATAGCATTTCTACTTACATTTTTAAGTCTTCTCATTTAATGGAACTTATGTCTCCAATCAGAAAAATGGCAGAAAACCCCGCAATTGCTTAACATTTTTGAGAAATTCTCCCATACGATATGATTTTGAAAACTGACTTAGTGTCAATATTGGATAGAGAAATTCTAAACTTCTTGGTGAACTTTTAACTGAACTGAAAAATGCTCGCCAAAGGAGATACTTTGACGGCTGTTAAAATGGAAGAATAAACACTTCAAAGTAGAAATAAAAATACTTTGGTAGCAATTTAAAAATCATCATTTCAAAATGAAAGAATTATTGCTTTCTAAATCGAAATTACTTCTGAACGGTGAGTAAATTTTAAGAATAAACTAAATTACTGGAATGGGGCAACAATCTGAAAGTCACGTAACGGTGTATGAAAAAGTTAATCGGAAAATGCAGTTTCAGGAGAAATGGTAGTCAAAGCAAAGTAATTTGGAAAGATTGGATTTTTAAGTAAATATTATTTAAAATGCAAATACATCTATTCCCATTTGATTTTTTAAGAATTAAACGTAAAAGGAGTAAAATTAATGTTGTTTAAAAATCTTTTGAAATATTTTGAGAAGACTGAAGTTCGAGTGTAATGAAGTTCTTTTTGCAGATGTATTTTTCGATGGGTAAAGCTATTGTATCAAAGAAAGTGAAATTATATCATTATTTTTGGCACTGTGTATATTAAACGCGGGAAAATAAATAAATAAGTAAAAAAAAGGATACAAATTTGGATTACTGTATTGAATAGCTCCTTGGAAATATTTAATTCAATTATGCATTACTATTGTAGGTAAAACAGACAGCAAGAATTTATCCACAAGAGATTTGTAATATAAATACTGATAATAAAATATAGGGTGTCCGAAAAGTCCTTGACACATTTAAAAAATTCATAGAAAACCAACAAATTGTCGTATGAATTTGCGGTTTACACCATAACACTTCACAGGTTCAAGAGTTTTTATGACATCTAAAAAAAATGAATGAAAAGAAAAAAAGGCATTTCGCAGCCAGGGTGTCAGTATATGCTGTGTTTGTAATTCTTCGTTTAGTAATTTTCATACCTTTATACGTTTTCCCATGTCAACAAAAACGATGTAAAAGAACTTTTTTTCTTCCAGGATTTTGCAAAATTTTTTCCTGGTCTTTATGATAAAGAAAATAGTCTTTCACTATTATGAAGCTCTTAAATGCACTATTGAAAGAAGAGACAAGTTGTGTTTCCTCTTCTTGTTCATCTTCAGTCCATAAGGTCAGCTACGGATGGAGCAGAAGCGTTTCTGTTTCCATGGATTAACTTTCAACAGAGTGGATTATGTTTAAAAATGCACAGAGGGAAACACTTTTCTTAATTTTTAAAACAGTTTTTCCCTTTTTTTAACCGTCGAGGGAAAACGTAAAATGCGGGAAATTCATAAATAACAAACTTTCCATCCAGGTTAAATTAATATTATTAGTGTACGGAAAAACTGGGGCCTGATGATAAAAAAACGTAAAATGTGGGGAAAACGTAGATTCGAGGGACGTAAAATCTGGGTTCCGCAGTGAATACGATCAGCAAAGATGAAGATAAATATTACCATGAAACAATTTTAACAATTTTCCAAAGCATTTTTTGAGAATATTCAAAGTTATTGTATTTTTTCCGCTTTTTTGTCGTTTTGAACCACTGTGTGCCGTAACACTAAAACACATGGCGGGGGTTTCTTACCTACGGAAGCAGCTACACAGGTACGTATTCATCAAGTTGACATACTAGATGTTACTGAAAACAATTTATTTCATTACAATGTAACAAAGAAATGAGAAAGAATCCTATCTTCATACAGAACTCATTTTAGTTCTAAATAGGAAGTGCAAAAATACTGATAGGTTAATTTCAAGAACTATCCAGAGAAAATGACTGATTTTGAGTGATATAATTTAAAATAGAAAGCCACTATGTTCAAGGTAAGGTTTTCCATTTCACTTTTCTTAAAGTAAATCAATTTTTTACTTTAAAAAATATTAAATATTTCATCTTTAATAATAAATGTTTTGCTATGAGACATGGTATTATATGAGATGCGATTTAAGAAATCAACATAAAATATTACAAATTCAAAGTCTTAAAGAAATGCGCATTAAAAACAATAGATTAGTATTTTTTAAAAAAATGTATTATTACAATAAGAATTTAAAGTACAAACGGCAATCATCTGGACTTCAAAAAAGTTATTATTTTCTTATTAACAGAGTAAAATAGCAAATATTAAAAGCAAAAAGTTAATATACGCAGCAACTTCAAGTAGTTTTCGAAATATAGCTGAAATGCTTTAAAAATTCAGAAACATAAACCATAAACTAAAGAATTTGCAAAAAATGCCATAAAAAATTACCAGAAATGCAAAAACAGTTTCTAAGAGCATGTATTGTGAAAATACATTCGATTCTTATTTAAGATATTTTTTGCTAGATCAGCAGCAATTCATTAAAAATATTCATCTTCTAAACAAACGATAGACGATAAAAAAAAATCACACCTATTTACAAGAATGCTCAACTTTTGAATTTCATCAGTGCGTAATTTCTTCAACGTATACAGTTAAGAGTAATTAGAAAAGTGTTTGACATGTCATTATAGAAAAAATATGTTATTACGATACGTACAAAGGACATAATAGAGAAAGTCATCAGGCATAAAAAATTACGAACAATATATAATATACACGTGGGTTACCTAAAATAATACGCTGAGCATGGCTAAAACATTTGATAACATGCGAAAGTTTAACAGTGCGTGAGATGGTGGTAGAAAACAACATAAATTTTCTCGCTTAATTTGACATGGTAGTATTTTATGGCTGCTTCCAACAAATTTTTGAATTCTACGTTCTTTGACTTCAATCACTTCACTTTCCGTATATAATTTATCCCAAATCACACACAAGTCAGTCATGTTTTTCCCAAATAGTTCACTCACGTAATCACTGATTGAGCTATATAGTACCATTTCTCACAGCAAAACATTTAATGTTATTAATTAAGTTTTCTTCAAATTGTGTAAATTAAAAAATTGATTTACTTCAAGAATAGTGAACTGGAAATCTTTTTTACCTTGAACATAATACTAATATTATAATTCAAATTATGTCACTCAAAATCAGTCATTTTCTCTGGATAGTTGTACTTGGAATTAATCTATCAGTATTTTTGCGAAGTATAGAACTAAAAGGTGTTCTGTATGAAGATATCCTTTATTTTCATTTCTTTGTTACATTGTAATTAAATAAATTGTTTTCCTCAACATCTAGTAAGTCAACTTGATGAATACGTACCTGTGTAGCTGCTTCCGTCGGTAGGAAAGCACCACCGAGTATTTTAGTGTTAGGGCGTTCTATTCCAGGGGGTACTCGGGGAGAGCCGGTGGGAGTGGAAAAGGTACGTTCTGGCTTGAAGCGCTTGATCAGTGATTTGATCCTAACTTTGAAATTAAATTGCCCGCTTAGTATTTAACAAAGTTATATATTATAGATATTCATTTTGTTCAGAATTTTAATCTCTACAAGCAATCTGTCCATATATATGGCCATTGGAAGCGTTATTTTTGAGATATTATTATATTAATTAAAAACAGGTGTTTTTTGTCACTAATTTCGACGTAACGGCTAAAGCTCACTTAGTAGAAGGGGGAAAACTTAGTATGGTCATTCCAGGTCCATACGGCATAGATTAAAGCAATGTCCAGCTTTCCACCCAATTACTACCGTATTCTACTGGTCCACCACCAAATACAGAGCATGCCCTTGCCATCGTAAATATTCGGCTTGGCGTATGACCGGGCGGCCTGTATGATTTTTTGCGCGTCTGGACTTAGTAATGGATTCATTTTTGGGTCACTAATAACAATAAGATTCAAAAATCTATTCTATTTTGCCGAAGCAACTGCTCACAAGTGAAACAACGGCGTTCGTCGTCCCTCGTCTTCAACTCATACGGAACCCAATATCCTACCTTTTGGATCAACTCTTGTTGAATCACTTCCAATGATTTTGCTAGTTCTTCTTGCATTTGGCAGTTGGCACATGTTTTTGTTCAATATAGCTTCCGATTCGGCATCCTCAAACTTTTTTGGCTGTTCATCACGCTCTTTGTCATTGGTATTAAAATCGCCATTTCTAAAACGCCTATACCAAAACTCAAATGTGGAAATCGATGAAGCATGTACCCCATAAGCTTCTTTCAGCATTCGATGGCCTGCAGCTGCACTTTTCTTCACATGGAAGTAGAATAAAAACTTTCCCGCAAATTGTGTTTTGTTGGCACAAAAGTCGACATATTCAGAGCGCACAAAAACTAAGTTGTTCCCACTTCAGCAAAATGTCACAAACCGAAAATGAAAGTCTAACGATGAGGTTATAAAATGAAGTTAGTTGCAGCATTGTCCGTTTCGATTTAATACTAGAATGCCTAGTTCTAAGAGGCCATCGCTTGAAAATCCTTTAAAACTTATTTGTATACCGGATAATATATTATACAATGTATTAGAGTAAAATAAGACAACATGTCTGAAAGCACAAATAAAAGCATTTAAAAAGTGTTTTAAAATATTTTGGTATGTGAACCATTCTTTCTTATGATCTGATTAAGAGCATTATTTTTGATAGCCTCGAAACAATTGTCATCTGAATTTTTTATCTCTTTTTCAATGATTTTAAGTGTACTTTTATACACGCAGCACCTGATTACCACACAGGGCCGACTAGGCCTGGGGGGGGGGGTGTAACATTTTTAGACCCATTTGAGACCCGAATATACTTAACTTGTGCACAGCATTATAATTGTACAAAAAATGCACGTAATTTAAAACAATAAAAATGTAATGACGTTCGTTGGAAAAAAAAAATCTTGAAGGAAAATTTTTATCCACTCTGCCAGTATAGCGAATATACAATTGTGAGGGGCCCCGAAGGGGGATTCATAAATGTACGTGATAAGTGATTTACAAAGCTCTGTGATAGAGAAAGAGGTCCCTAAAAATGCATTCCGTCGAACCCTAAAACTTGTAAATCAACTGCTGTATTCCGCCATTGAGTCTTCAAGGGGCCTCCAAACTGTTGTAGGCCTAGGGCTTCACTTTTAGATAGTCGGGCCTTGATACACGTCTTAGTTTACTCACAGCTTAGTACAAAGTTTTCGACTGTTGTTTAACATATGATGCAATAAGTTGTTCCATAATTGTTGTGTCGTGATGAGTTTATTCAGAGTTTTGAATTGAGAGGGAAGATGACCCATTCCGGCCCGAAGCCTTCCACTCCGACTCCTTTACCCCCAAATCTGTCCGACTCTAACTCCACGACTTCGAATCTCTTTCGTCTGAGTTCATGCAGTTTTACAAATTACCAATTTCATGAAGCAAATGTTCAAAACCTTTTTCGTACAAGCTTGAGTAACTCCGTCAATTTTATGGCTAGATTATTTAAAAAAAAAAAAAAAGAAATGTTCGAAAGAAAACATGATAATTCTGTCAATCTTCACATACGTTTTTATGCCAAAATAAAAACTGCACTTTTTAAAGAAGATTTTGTGGCTTAAATATTTTGATTTGATGTGTTTATGCTGCCGTGAAGTAAAAAATACATTCGCAAAAGATGCTTTCCACTAGAGTATAGTGAAACTGTGGTTAGTTGAGCTGTGACCTTGATTATGTTTACCTGTTTTAGGGGAGTTTAGTGAAAAATAGACGTGTTATTGGCTCAGAGTTTAGTTGGAATATTTTTGAAAAACTACTAAGAAAGTTTCTCAACTAAACTTAGCACCAACACCACCCCTCCCTATTTTCCGAAACAGAGGTAAAGAATGCCACAGTCGGAGCTCAACTTCTCAGAGCCTGACAGTACATATTTTAAAAACTATTGTTATTATTTTCAGGTACATGTCAGTTGAACGTCCAAAGGATTTCTACGCCAACGAGAGCATGGAAGAAGAAGCCATGGATCCCTTGCCAATGCACGTGAGGGAGGATTACATCCGCGAGCTGAGAGAGTACCAGGATGTGGTGGATCAGTTCCGTTTGTCCACAACTCAGGCAGCAGCTACCTTAGCACAGTCATCTGCGAAGAGAAGTAAGCGTTCAAGTCCAACATTCAGATTAAGCCCACGCATGGTCGTTTTAATCCGGAGGTGGCTGCTAAAATTTGTCGTGTTCAAGGGTGCTTACAGAATCATATGCAGGCACTCGCAGATTTCAACAAAAGATTAATATTTTTCGTGACTTTTTTTCTGAACTTCAAATAAATATATATATACTATGTCCTTTTTTATCTACAACAGAATTCCAGTTATCAGAATCAATTGGGACCGGACCCATTAGAATAATCAAAAGATCGGACAATTGGATTTTTTCCAGAAAAGGGTCTATTTTAATTAATTTCTGTATTTATGTTGAAAATGAGAGAAAAAACATTTTTTAAGAACAGAGCTTATAATTAATTATGTGAAAAGGCAACACTTTTACATGTTAAGCGGACTTAAAAAGTGCTGTACATTACTACAGTGTGTATGCACGGTACTATAAATGAGTCATTGCTTGCCGAATATCGGTCGGTGAAAGTGGAAACTGTTCGACCATCGCGGTGACAGAATCATTGTTTTGTGAACCGCAGTACGTTTCCGCGATTATTATTGTTATTTTTTTCCCTTCTGGAATCCTGAAAATTCTTCGGATAATCAGCGATTCAGATAGTTGGAGATTGGATAATCGGAGTTTCACTGCAATTCAATTTCGTTTGTTAAAAGCTACGCGGTCAAAGTTCACCCTCTTGTTCTCCTCTGCCGGCATTCCTGAGCACCAACCTGAGATTACCTCTTTGGATACTGGAGTAGGGTTCGTTTGGCGTCTGTTCTAGGTTAAAAATTCGACTGTTGGTAGTTGGAGCTGTCATCTACCGTGTATTATTTTAGAAGGACAAACCCCTGTGTGAGTCAAGGCACCCATCTCTCACGCAACGGTGGGAGTATAGAGAGAAGAGTCCACATTCTTTTACAAGCACTCGTCTTGCTATAAGTTGGGGCAAACCTTTGAGCAGGAATTAAAATGGAGGAAGCAAGTCCAATCATTGGCTTAGCAAAAGCTGACCCAAATTCCCCAAGTCACGTGACTCAACAACGACGAATGGTTGGCACGTTTTGTGTGAAACAAGCGAAAGAAATCTTATTTCTTCCAATGCTTTGCTTTAAAATCTATCATGTGACTAGTGATCTTGGTTTCATGAATGAAAGTCTTCGCTCCCTCCATTTTATTTCTTCTCAATTTGGCAAACCGAACCCGTTAGCATGACAGTGACTTGTGAAATCTACGCGAATCCCAAGCATAGCATTACGACGCTGTCCGGTAAGGTTTGCCCTAACTATAGTAGTCTAAGTCCTGTTTATACTCAATTCATAAATGTTGACTGGCCATGAGCTTAACATCAATGAAACCTAGCTTTTTTCAAATTATCAGAAAAAAAAAAAACCCATCAAGAACTTAAAAAGAAGTGAGGAATACAACAACAATAACAGGAAAATTCAAATTAGTCAATCGAATAAAATTTCTTTCTTTGAATGTTTAACGTTCTGATAAACGATTTAAAAGATAATCATTCATTTTTTATTAGGGAAATGTTATGAGTGGGCTCTTGACTACATTTTGTCGCGTTTCCTGCCGACACTTTTTTGTAAGTCATTGAAGGTGTTGAAACTTTTAGTTGTATTTATGGCGTGAGGGTATAAAACAACGAAATAATTACTTTAATGAAATAGTCATGTTGTTCTCGTGCAGGTTTCGTCATTCAAAGCTGTAAAAAAGCCAGTGTTTTTTACATCGTGTTTCACAAAACATGTATTTTTAATTGTATCTTGCATGCTCGATGTAACTTTCATTAACTAAATTGCTTAATTTGTGGGAAACTCATTTTGTTATTCTCTTTTTTCGCACTTTTTTCTTTTCAAGTTTGGTTAGAAATGTCATTGAGACCGTTGCTGAATATTTTAGAAAATGCATTTGATGTACTGGTGATTCAAAAAGAATAGTAGGGCTTCAAAGGTGTATATTTCTAAGGGTGAAAATGGTACAACAACTATTCTTTTTACATTCTTTAATCACTATGAAAGTATTCAATGGGCCCTTCTCCTAAAAGCTGAACATTATCCCACTTGTACTCAAACTTCAGACAAACACGTTGTAGCGTGTATGCTGCCACAAAAGCAATTGCTTCAGTTTGTCAAAATTAGCTGGTGGAGGGGGGGAGGGTTTATAAATACAATATCCTTTACGTATCCTCAGAGGAAAAAAATCACACGGTACGAGGTCTGGGAGGGGGAGGGTGATTCATAAAGTACTAAAATGACGCCTCCCTTGATCACTATTTTGAATAACTAAATGATAAATACCGAGTCGGATGCATTCGATAAATACGCAGAGATATCTGTCAGTGGTCAAGTGAAACTTTACCACCCGCTCTTTTATTCAAGCTGCATTAAAGAGTTGCAGGTCCAATATTCCCAGATCACTGCTGCTCTGAGAAGCACAGGCGAACAAGGGGGGGGGGGGAGGCACGGAGGGCAACTGCCTCCTCAGTTTCAAAAGCAAAGAGGCCTTGCCCCCTCACTTTTCCGAGTTAATAATGAATGAAAGTTAATTGAAAAATGATTTTTTTGTAGGGTAAATTAATTAATTTCACGAAAGTAAAAACTAAAAATTCTAAATAAATGGATTTTTCGCACCTTTCTTCAAAAGAATGGTATACTTTGAATTGGAAGGGGAAAGTCTGCGGTGGTCATCCAGTCAGGTTTTTGAGACCATATTTCACATTTTACTTCTACGGACACGTCCCCCGGGGAATCACAAACAGTTTTCTTCAAATATCTCAAAAACTAATTTTTGTAGATGCTACCGTTTCTAGTCCGACCGCGAGCAAATGACCTTTGTCAATCATTTGAGAAAGCTAGTATATTCCTTGAAATAGGTAGAGAAGAAAGAAAGGACGTGTGCCATATATTAGAGTTTGCATTCGTTATTGCAACCCTACTCTCGCCAGTTTTTAATTCAAATTAATTATTGGAGGCGTTGTTGTCTCTGACCAATGACTGCTGAAAGAAAACCAAGGCCCACCCATTTACTTTGAATATAACCTGTTCAATGAGACATCACCTTTAAAGTGACCCAGAACGCATCACGAGTCACTTTCATTAAATGCATTTAACTAGCAATCCATAATAGCTCAAAAAAAAAAAAAAAAAAAAAAAAAACTTTAAAAAATAAGACAAAAAAGGAAATAAATGTGACTTGAGGCAGCTCTTTTAAGCTCAATACGTTTGTTTCTGAATAAATTATTGTAAATTTTTCAGATTGACTTGAAAGTTATGTTTCAAACCTCATGAGATTATGCGCTTTGTTTTGATGAAATTCTGTTTCTCCTCGCAGATTCTCGGCAAAAGAGGTTTCTGCCTCGCAATGCCATTGTGGACGTGAAGACCGGAAAGACTCCCTGGACGTGTCCCTGGTACATTCACTGGGTGGACATGGGCTCCGACACCTTCCCTCGCTTCATGCGGTCCGTGACTTGCAGCACAGCCACATGTTGGTTCGGCCGGCTTACATGCAGGCCCAAGGCATTCGTCGTCGTCATCTTGCGCAGGAAAAGGACCAGGTGCTGGGCAGACGATGAACAGATAGAGCAACTCTTCCCCATGAGGGAGGTTCGGGGTGAGAGCAAGTTGCCACCGGAGTTGAAAGAAGAATGGGTTTTCGAGGAGAGAGCTGCCAATTTTTGCTGCGAGTGCATTCTGGAGGCACCAGAAGAGTGATGACGACGCCCTGTGGAAGTAAGTGTGTCTTTAGTAGTGTTCTCTTCTTCGACACTCGTGTGATAAATTACAATAGCATCACACTACATTACACATCAGGTCCTCCCGTACCTACCACTACACGTGGTTTAACGGGCTGGAAGGCGTCCTGAAGACAGCTTTGTTTTTTTTTTATTCAGACCACAACCCTGATCCAGCACTACCACAGGTATTGATCTGGAATAAGAAATGGAAGAACTTTGTGACCACGACACATTTAAAGTGTCCAAGTCATCGTTAGAGAATTCAGAGGCCCTCCAGTAACGAGACCAACTCTTCACCGATCAGGCCACCATAGGCACAATTACAACAGAAGGGAGGAGGGGGGTCGCCCGATAAACGAATGAACAAAACTAGTTAATACCATAAACAAATGGAGGGGGGAGGGGGTTAAAAATGGGTGCGTTTATTAATGTACTTAAAAGGAAAGTACGTAGCAAAACTGGCGCAGAGGATGAGTGCTATTCTGAACAGGCATGCTTATTCAACGAATCTTTCAAATTCCGGAATGGAAACTAAGTAATGCGTGCGTGAAATACCAACGCACACGTTAGTCGCTCGCTACGCATTACTTGCAAATATCGAAGATGGCTTTAGAAGTAATACTTCATAAACTTGTAATATACAGTGTAACAGATATAGAAGATAAGACATCTATATTTTTAAAAAATGCATGTTTTTCTTTGTAACCAAATCTTGAAGTTGCAAAAATTAATAGCTACTGGGGATTCGAAATTTAAACTGCATTATAATTTAAAAGTACCTTAGCGTAAAGACAGGAACATTTTAACTGCTTAACGTGCTAGTTTTTTTTGAATCCAGAATATCATTTCCACACGAGGAGATAGCATTAAATCAGGTGTTGGTACTTATTGCCTAGGCAATAAGTTTCTTATATAGGTACTGGAATCATACAGAGCCCAGTTCCGTCAACAACTGTATGGAGCTGTTCAATTAAATTTCCGTAGATTGAATATTCTTCGAATTGATCTCAAATATTCTGGAATTTCGAATTGATTTGAGACTCTCCAGGCCCGTCATTTAGGGGGTTGGGAGGGGGCTATCTCCCCTTTCCCCGCCTCTCAGAGATCAATAGTGTACATATGTATAGGCTTGGTTTTTGTTATTTTTCCTCGTTTTTCGTGTTATAATGCCGGGTTGAATTTCAGCGATAGAGAAGCAATGTAAACTCATCATCAGTTTCCTTAGCTATCAGAATCATTCGTGCTTCGCATGACGTGTCGTATTGGAAAATGCTGCTGGAAAATGCCATTATGCAGACGTGAAATATGCTTAGAGTTTAAAATGGTCAACGAAGATAACCGTATACCCTGCCTACTTTGATCCATGGTACGATCCCCAGCGATGATATTCTTCAAAGAATGCTACTACGACACTTAAAGGTCTCTCTAGACCTAGAAGAAAGAGAGCAATTGTTCCAACCAAAATCATCCCTCCTTCCTCCTACAGTCTCCAAGAAACTAAAGTATCGTTCTTCGACTGCTTACCATTGATTAGCAGGAACAGGTGATGTAATCCTTCACATTGAAAATGTGTTTAAGTGTGCTTTTGAGTTTATTCGAACGGATTCTTCGTTCTTAAACAGCGTTTGTATATTCAAGTATATTGGAAACATGTAATAAAATTATTATTAATTAACAAAAGCAATGCAAGCAAAATAGTTTTTCAGCATTCTTGCGGAAGAAATGACTGACATCTTAACAACAGAGCAGTTTTGTTTACACCTATGACCGAAAAGGGTTCAGGAGAACACAAGATATGTGAGCAATAGAAAGGCTGGGGGCAAGAATGCGATGTGCCACATGATGTGAATTTTTCAGTAGGTCAATTTCAACTTATAAAAATTTTTTGTGGAATTTTTCATAGGTATTATACATACATTATATATGCTGAAATACTAAAATCGGATGTGTTTTTCTCAAAATGACATAATCCATTGTCATGCTTATTTCACTTTTACTTATGAGAGACAAAACTTATGATCGAAAAGTCACTCCTTGTGGCTTGCCACATTTCTGCCCCGAGCCCTTCAATTCCTTAAGTGCTTGCCATTAAACTCCATAACAGGGTATGACCAAGCAAAAACGTTAATAAGATATGTAGAAGAAAGCTCCATAGAAGCATAAGTTATCGTTGTCAAAACTATGTCGTTGCTGCTTCTAGAGCAGGAAATTCAGAGGTTTTCAACCTTACATTCAAGAGCTTCATCAAACAGCTATCTATTATGTTCTGAGTGCTTCTCATAGTTAGAACCTAGCTCTGACGAATGCTGCTGAGGTTTAATCAGAAACTGTTTAGATGTAATTGAAAAGATAGGTCTTTTCAATACACCAAAGAGGCGAAATATCCTACAAGATAAAAGTGAAACACTTGAAAGTCACTAAAAGAAACAAAAAACTTCAGAAACTTTGCCCACTAAGACGGGTTTTGTTTGTCAACTGCAGTGTTTATAATGACACAGTAAATTCAGCCCGAAACAGTTGCTTTGGAAATCGAACACTAGAACGAATGAGAAGCCACTTTAAAAGTTATTACTCTTTTATCTTTTGAATACATACAAAAGCAAAAATAAAATTTAAAATCTTTCTTATATTTCTCAGAAAAGTTGTTCTGCTACACAGTCCAATTCAGTAAAAAATGCAGGGCACTGATAAAGATTTGTTGTCAACAATGACTTATTGTTTACTTACTTTTTGTTTAGAGAAAAACATTCAAGACTTTTGGATCCCTTCCTCTGCAACCTGACTCACAGGAACTCTGTTGGGAAACGTTGGTGTATATGTGTAATATGTTTTTGCAAATTGTTAAGTTTAGCATTTACTGTAAAAGGAGTCTTGTGAATAATTTTACATGTGCACGGTAATTGAATGCCTGACTGTGTAGATGCGTAACCTATTATGTAATTATGTTCATGTTATATTTGTGAAAATTGTACACGAGTTATATAGATAATCCATACGGTACAACTGTACCTGTGTTGTGTAAATATATCATGTTATCTAACTTCATCTGTAAATATCATGTTGCATAAAAAAATTTAAGTTAATTTGAATGTAACTAAAGATCAAATAAAATAATAAAGAAAAATACTTAGTCGCAATTCAACTGTAGTAAATACTTAATGCTTTTCACTTTCCATTAACTTAAATACATACATTGTTACAAATTTTGTAAACAGGTTTTTATTCGTTTTGTGTCTGCTCCTTTACAATAGCGCATTTAAAATGAAATCCTTCTGATAAGAGGCAACTGTACATTTATTTTCCATTTCTTCATACATACACATTTACATAGTTTTATTAATTCACAGGAGATGCAAAAATATTCAACCCATACAGTGAAGTAAAAATGCAGTTATGAATATTTTCCCCCCAGAGAGAGAAGGGAAGCAAATAATTGAATGAATTTATTCAGATATATACTACCGATTCATAGAAAGAAAACTTTCTTCGAAAACAATTTTGGCACATTTACAAATTTATAATTGCAAACAGAAAAATTAACGCAAAAATTCAGATTTTTTTTTCAATGTATTTTTTTTCCACTGTAAAAGGAGTGTCATTATTGATGACCTTATTTGAGGCAGTGAGAAGCAAAGGGATCTAAGTGGTGAAATTAAAAATTTGGAGATAACCAATACAAATAGTAGGGGAACCTCTCCTCTGCCTTGGGGCAAGCGTTAGTACTTGTAGCCCTGGTAGGTGCTGCTGCATAGCATGATTTTTTAAAAAAATTAAAACCTACCTAGGACGTTACCTTTATACCCGTTTTACTCGAAATCTGAAAATGCCCACTTACATCCCCTTGATTTTCACTGCCTTATTTGTTAAAACTTATTGTTATAAGACTTCTTGATGTCTTTGATTTTAGCCCCTACGTCAACAACTGTAATTAAACACCATAAATCAAGCACAATAAAAATTTCCTAAATTGGAAGAAGAAAAAAAATCAAAGGAAAATTTTCGATTCCTTAAAAAAAATCAAAATTTATGA
Organism: Uloborus diversus; assembly: GCF_026930045.1. Classification (NCBI taxonomy): domain Eukaryota; kingdom Metazoa; phylum Arthropoda; class Arachnida; order Araneae; family Uloboridae; genus Uloborus; species Uloborus diversus. Next base: position 77,911,271 of record NC_072734.1, on the reverse strand, counting down.
CTTCATGTAAGTATCTCTTGGATTTTTTTTTTGGAATCTTCTTCACACAACTGAGAGGTTTGATACATACTTACGTAAGATATAAGGGGCCTTACAAGCGTGAGTAAAACTTTTTCACTCAAGCTTCAAAATGTGTCTATGCTTTCACTTGAGATCGCTCATGTATGGCGTCAAATTCTCTCTTCCCGAATTCACTTTATGAAAATCAGCAGTAAAATTAAGCAATTGCTTAGTAAACGATGCTTGGGTTACGATTATGTGGTTGCTTGGAGAGGTTGGCGATACATATTGATTAGAGTTTTCGTATTTTAATGAAATTTTCAATACTTCATGGCTCGTTTTATATATTTAACGCATTATTTCATATATTAACGGAACTTTAAATAACTGTTGATGGCCTAAATTTTTTAATTCGATAAAATTTTGCATTTTAATTAAACCTTTTGGAATTACTGTGGAACCAAGATTTTTTAAAACTCTCCAATACCACGTCACTGTAACTTTGCCTAAACTATCACTAAAATATTTATAAAATGCTAATAAACTGGATTATCTTTTTTTTCTATTTAAACTTGCAATAACCGTAACAGTAACCTACTAAAAACCAAAAAAAGAGTCTGGCCTGTGCGCAAAACTTTTTAATTTAATACATAGCTTGCGTTCGACGAACTCAACCGGTCGCTACCGGTTAAATGATCACTTGACAGCTACTGATCACGTGTTTCAATCAACCAATAATTGAACAACCAATAACCTTAAAATGGTAACCGGTGAGGTAACCGACAGATCGCTCCGGTTAGTAACCGGTTACTCACCGGTCGACCGGTAAGGTTCGTCGAACGCAAGCATAGAACTCCTAGCAAAACCAGTTTCATGTTTTGCGACGTTATATTCACTTATTAACACCTCGAGGATACTTCTACAATATGTACTCTCCTACAAATGATTTCTATAAAAAAAAAGTCCGTATGCGCGCTGCTACGAAGGAACGTGGTTCCGTTCCCTCGGGTGAGGCCTCTTGGGTCTGTTCCTCTTGGTGCAGGTGCGGCAACACTTCTCCTTGAAGTATCCCGTCTCGCACATGTGCCGCAGAGATTTGCACAGGCTGCTCTCCATCTTGTCTCTGCACTCGCTGAAAGCTGCAAAAGGGAAAACAAGAAATCACTCAAAAGGAGATTCCTTACTATTATATTCATGAAGTCAGAATTAATTTAGTTGAAACTACAATAAGGTCGTTTCCAAAATTTTAAAAATATTTTTTTTTCGGAAAGAACATGCTTAAAAACATAGAATGTGACCATTTTTTAAATAATTTCTTCAAGTTTAATATTTTCAAAAAAATTACTTAAACCGGTGCTCTTTCATCGTATAACGCTTCTGCCGATGACATCACAAATGATGAAATGCCATTCAGTGTTGCCATTCACGGTCCAAAATATTTAATTCGCATCTTTACTCACGTGTATTGGCAACGATATGGTTGGTAGCAAGCGTAGAGCGCAATTGTAATTCGTTGCTTGATTATCATAACGTGGAAATGCGGTAGAAGAATGATGCGCCATAGTGCATCATTTGTGACGTCATAAAGACCACGCCTTGTTTGAAGAATCGGACATTTTAAAAAATTAATTAAAAAACAACTGTTGAGAAAATGAAAGTATTTTCTGAGTCCATGTTATTTTTTTGCTTGTTCTATCAATTTCAATGACAAAAAGTACTACTTTGGACTGAAGGAAACAACCCCATTCAAGTAGTTCTAAGTTGACATTGCAATATAGGGCCGATCATAAGAACTCCGACTAACTGAATTGTCTTCTTATCCGAATAAGGGGAGGATGACCCAAACCGGGTAGGTCGTCCGAAGCGGGTAGGCCTTCATATGCCCCCCCCCCCCCTGGTGTATAAGCGGCGGTGCATACGTTTGTCGTGTTTACATGAACACCCCGAGTTCTAATCAGTCCGAGTTTTAATCAGTTTCGTAACTTGTGAATAGTCGAAGATCAGTTTTTTTTTTTTGCTTGTCAATAACATTGCGTTATTCTGACACAATACACCTACAAACTACGATAATTTTTTCGTTTGTTTCTTTTTTAAATTTAAGGTTATAATTATTGAAAATAAAAAGTGTGCCTTCGGGCAAAGCGGATATAGGATTTAATCATATATTTATTTATAATTTCTTGACTCGTGAGCTGACTTAGATTTTCTATTTCAATAAGATAAGTATAACTTTAAAAAGTTATTTTTTAGTGTGGCAATCAATTAGTCTATTAATTTAATCAGTTATTTCTTCATGTCTTATAAACAAATGTGCTGACTTTAAATTGGATAAGTATAACTTTTTTATATCTTAATATATAAAAATCTTCTGTGCATACGTTTGTCACCATAAGGCTTTTAAACGGCTGGACCGATTTTGATCAAATTTTTTTGTGTGTAATTAAGTTGTGGCAAGCATGGTTTCGAAGCAAGATGGATCGAATCGGAAACGTTTTTGTTAATTAATTAATTAATTTAAACATTGGATGATTATATCCCCCAAATGATTAATATTTATTTTAACCTATTGTTGAGCGAGAACTGAAATAAATATTTAACCCGTTGCCAAAGGACAATAGAAAGCTAGCTCTGCTTTTTGCAATGAAATTTCCTACTGTGATGTGTCAATTGAGAATAGATAAAACGTAGAGATATATATATATATATATATATATATATATATATATATATATATATATATATATATAGAGAAGCCTTCATTTCTCTTGAAAGCAACGATTTTAGGTCCGATATATTTTAAAGTAAAGTACTGGAAGGTTCACGCAAAACGTGTGTTCTGTCGTCGTAGTTGAACCATGTGACCGGATCGGTCTTTAGGTTTTCCTAAACAAATGATCAGAAAGTACCGTAACTAGCAACATTTGTTTCTCGGCTGTAATCCATCTGAGTTTTGGAACCAGTGTAGAATACTTTAAAGATTATCTAACTAATCAGTACATTATTAAAGGAAAAGATGATGGAATTTAAAGACGAAACAAATTTTATTTTCGTCCAGATAAATCACAACAGGGTAGTTCTCTACACAAAAGATCAGTGCAGTGGAAGATCTTTATCTTTGGTGGAAAGAACAAACTAGGCAATAGATGAAGTTTTAAAAGTTTTCGTTCAAAAGATCGGACCACTAATCGGTCCGAGTTGGCTTCGCTCACTGATCGGCTGAATTACAATAACGTGGTGGCTTGGCGACTTTGGCTATAAAGAATAGAGTTGCGCGATCATTTGTTTACATTTTAAAGCTACTGTTGATGTAATCTATTGTATTTGTTGTTCATTTGGAGAAAGATTTCAAATTGCAAAGTATTGCTTTTCGTTTTTAAAGAGTTTTTAGTCATTTTAGTTGAAGAATGTGTTTATTTTACATCGGGAGGGGCGGGGGAGGGATGAGTGATTTTCGCTTTTTCAGCGAACTGTTTTTACCTTTATCATTTTTTAAAACGATATCCTTTCGATTGTTTTATTATTTTTTTTTTTCATATGGGGGATGTTGCAGCGGGATTTCCTGTTTGTTCTAGATGGATAGTTAGTTTTTTACACTTAATATCTGAGGACGCTTTTTATCCTTTGAGTATGGCTAAAGGAACAAACCATCAAGTACGGGAAAAAAATAGTTAATAAAACAACTGCTCAGTGGGCATTAGGTAAGTCAAGCTGTAATAAATATACGCATTCTAACACCAAGCACAACTTAAAACATTTTTTTTACTTAAATTTTTCAGAAAAACGGTTCAAACACTTGATAGTTTATTGAATTTTTTAACTTTTTAATTTACAAAGTTTGAACAGAACAACGTCTGTCGGGTCCTCTAGTATTTTTTTATAATGGCAGTTAGCTAGTCAATTATTTTTATCATTTATAACTTCATACTTGATTCGCAAATGTACCAAATCACAATTAGTTAAAATTACCCGCTCTGGGCTTCCTGGTAGGGAAAAGCGGGTTTTTCAAATGTTTGTAAAATTAGATAATAAATATTGAGTTTGAAATAATACAAAAATCAATTTTTATTTTGAAGTTCAATAACCCTGCTAGAAAATAAAACCGAAATTGTTGCTATAAAAATCCAAAAACTACAATTTTCGAACGTTCTTCGAAAACCTAGCCGTTTTGGGTCACCTTCCACTATCTCCTTTCTCATTTTTTACGGGTCAGCACATGAAATCGAAAATAATCTTTCAATGTAGGCCATGGGAGAAGGGAAGAAATCAAGGTCGAGATAAGGGAAATCGAATAACTTTTCCTAGCCTGTATAAAATGTAAAACAAAAATATACCCAAACAATAAATCTTAAATTTCCCTATTTACCACTAAGTTTGTCTGAAACATAGATAAACCGCTATAAAAATATAGATTTCAACTGTTTCATAGAGTTAAAAATATTACTGAAGTTGCTTATTACAGTTTGCAAATATCTGTTTCTGAGCTCCATAGTAGACTACTACACAATAACACCCACAAGATCCGTCCAATATAGAGCAACTGGATGACTTCGTGCAGTTACTCTGCTTGAACACAGACTGAAGTCCGTGAGAAACTTCATTCAGTTACTAGACAACTTCGCCCAAAGAGATACCAAAAACGGTTACGATATTATTTCATGTAAAAATATTTCTATGACCTTCGTGTGCAACTTCATTCAGTTAGGCCTCCTACGCATAAAGCGGTTAGTTGAATCAGCTTTTCGAAAACATTGCCTGCCAACTAATTGACAGGCATTTTTCATTGTTTTCACGAGGCAACTTAGTTCAATCAACTTTTCCTCTGATAAGCCGAATTAATTCTAGTAGCTGCTTCAGAACGCTGTTAAAACTGAACCGAGTTGACTCATCTGGTTTACTCGTGTGTAGAGCTAACGCTTGGCAATGTCCCGATTAGTTGAATCAACTAAAAAGTTGATTCAACTCACCGGGATGAGAATAGTAGCGGCACATGTGCCTGGTGAGTTGATTGTCTTGTGAATCCTGATTACCACCCGTTACAAAGTTGATTCAACGGAGCAGCCTCGTGTGGAGAAGGCTGACGACATTCACCAGCGACTTCATGCAGTTACTCTGCTTGAACACGGAATGAAACTCGTGAGACTCTTCATCCAGTTACTAGACTACTTCGAATTCGAACTAAGAGATAGTACCAAGAACGGCCACGAGATTATTTTAGCCCAAAACACTGAATAACGTTCGAGTGCAACTTGATTCAGTTACGCTGCTTGAATGCAGAACCAAGTTCATAAGAAACTTCATTCAGTTACTAGACTGCTTTGACCAAAGAAGTGCAAAGAACGGGCACGAGAATATTTCCTCCAAAAATAACTGAATAACGTTCGCATGCAACTTTATTCAGTTACTCTGCTTGAATGCAGAACAAAGTTTGTGAGAAACTTAGTTTACTTGCTAGACTACTTCGACCAAAGCGATACCCGAAGTACGACTACGAGATTATTTCAGCCAAAGAACGAAGTTCGTGAGAAACTCCGTTCAGTAACTAGACTACCCCAACCAAGGAGACAACAACAACAGCCACGAGATTATTTCATCCAAGAGTAACAAAATAACACTCGTGTGTGACTTCATTCTGTTCTTTTTGTGTTGGAGATCACTCCCGCCGCGGTACTTGATGAAGTTGCTGTGCTGCTGCGACATCCAAATAACCGCGGAGTGATGCGCTTTCGTCGACGGTCGCTGAACACGGGATCCATTCATCACATCACCTCCAGGATCGATCGAAAACGGAGCGAAAATCGATCGCGTTTAATGAAATTATGTCTCGTCATCCGTTTCGGCCCGATGAGTAGCTGGAGATAGTCGTGCGATTCCAAATTAATGTTTGACAGCGGATTGATATACTGAAGCTCGCTGGAGAGGGGGGATAATGGCGGAATTAGATGTGTTAGCCAATCTGTTTATTTTTATATCGCTCGGAAGACCTACTTTTTAGATTGTTACTCTGTTTTCGAGAAAGAGGTATTACGAGATTTCTGCTAGCTTCGTTATAACCTTGACGAACCATCACGGCTCTTTCTAAACTATTTTAGAAATGAATAAAATATTTATTTCCTATACGATAAACTTCAGAACATTATTATGACGTTAAAAGCGCACAAATGGCAAAAAGAATTGCAGACAAGTAAAACTTCTGCATAAAAAATGGCTTTTGTTAGATTTCTTTTCATTTATAAGGTCTTTTTATTAAACACTTTTATTATACTTGACCTAATTATCACGGAGTAATCTGAGGACTGCTTTTGCTTATTTCTCAGCAATTAGACCAATTAGAGACTTCAGGATTTCTTTAAATGATTAGCTTAATCTTAAGGTACAACTTAAAGCTGAAAAATTAAAATTTTAAAATAAAATTACTATTTCAGTTAGGATGGAAAATAGCAATTTCATGTAATTTCCCTATTAAATGTTTAAATATAAAACCCATTGTTACAAATTTTGTAGCCTTGCAACAGTAATGTTAAAAGCAATCACAATGAAAATTTTGAATCAATGAAGCAAGCATTCTATGAAGCAAGCATGAAATTAGCAAGCATAAATCCTAGAGAGGAACAAGGATTAGTTTTTAGTGCCAACTGCTTAAAGTTTTAGACACGTATATAGTAGGTTTTTCTCCTATTAGCACCGAGCATTTATATGAAAAAATAAGGTGAAGTTTCTTGATGATAAAATCATTCTATTTTAAAATACATTTACACAAAAAAGAATAAAATAACAGAATTTTTTTTAAAAAATACTAAGCACTTTTCATAATGCACTCAAAAGGGTAAAATAACTTTTCTGGGTCAGAAAGGACAATTTAAGAATTCCTGTAGTTTTCGAAAATTCCAAGAAAATGACACCACAAACGAAGAAAAGTGCGGTTCTAATCATTTCAAACCAAACTTTCCCAATACGAAAAATATGCATGTCTCAACAATCAAAGTTATGGTTGAAAGCTAGATAATAAGAAATTCTCTTCATGACTTGAGCCGCACTTTTCTTCGTTTGTGGTGTCATTTTCTTGGAGTTTTCGAAAACTACAGGAATTCTTAAATTGTCCTTTCTGACCCAGAAAAGTTACTTTGCCCTTCTGAGTGCATTATGAAAAGTGCTTAGTATTTTTTCAAAAATTGTTATTTTTAGTATTGAATTTTTTTTTTCATGCAATCCAGTAACACGTGTCAGAAAGTTGTAATGTCATTTATGCAGTAATCTAAAATTGAAAAAATAGTGTGAATTAATGTTGCTAATTTTAGATATGGTTCAAAGACATTTTTCAAAGCATGGTTGCAAAATCGATTTCATAATCCCGTTGAATTATGACATGCAACAATAGAATCGCCATTTTGAAACAATTTATGAACTTAATGCGGCAAAAGTTTCTGCATCTAACCTCAGATAACTAAACATTTGTCTAATAAACTACAGACGTTTACTAGGCTACTTGTGGAGACACATTTTAAACAACTACAAAGGTGACAAATATCAATTTTTATGTTTTTTATTTGAGAAACCATAAAACATTTGTAATTAATCAAGAATTTTAACTCCGCAACTCTATAAAGCAGCTAAATTAACTTAATTAAATCATTCCTCAAAAAAAAAAAAAAAGTCTAAGAAGTCTACTATGAAATATAGATGTATCAGCCTCGGATTTTGTAACATGTTGCAATGGGCTTTTCAATTATTATTTATACATTTTCAGAAGTTGTTACATAAGAAAACGACCTGATGTGTGCATCATATGACTTTCTTTTACTCCAATTTAATGTCATTTTCTCATTATTGGCAGTTTTAATGTGATTCAATGGTTTACTCTCTAAATATCACCAACAGTGGTCAAATTGAAACCAGATTTTAAAAGAAATCGCCAAGTTGGTGACCAAAAGATTGGCGATATAACGCCAAGTGTTCACCAAATTATAACATCACCTGAGTTTACATCGAAATTAACAAGGATTTCCCCCGAAAAAGCAAAAAATCCCTTTCGAAACACCCGAATGCAATCAAAAGGGGGAGGCGCACAACTAGACCCCAGTAGGAGTCTACGTTCCAAATTTCAACTTTCTAAGACATTCCGTTCTTGTGAGTTATGCGACATACATACACACATACATACATACATACAGACGTCACGAGAAAACTCGTTGTAATTAACTCGGGGATCGTCAAAATGGATGTTTCGATTTTCTGTACGTTCCTAGGCATATATCCACGTGTGGTCGGGTTGAAAAATAAACTCAACATTCATTCCGGGAAGAGCAAAATGGAAATTAAGGACGATTTTTGAGTGAAATTTTTTTCGCGAATACAATACTTCCTTCTTTGTAAAAGGAAGTAAAAAGATACGAAAAATCATTTTAAGGGAAAAAAGATTTAAAGTTTAAAAGAGGCATTTAATACACAGTCCAGTCACATTAATGTGACCACCACGTACTTTCCACGTCAGAGTTAAATAACCAATCACAGAAGGCAAGTGGCAGCACAGTGCAGTTGAGCGTATATAAAGGGTGTGTGAGGGCTTTGGAAAACATTTCAATCGTTGGCGTAATGCAGAAACGAAGCGATTTATCCGACGTCCAAAAGGGCATGATCATTGGCTTTCGGGCCAAGGGTGGAAGCATTTCCGAAACGGCTGAGTTTGTAAACTGTTCGCGTGCCGCCGTGGTAAAAGTGTACCGTGCATCGCAAAATGGGACTGTCCAAAATCAGCGACGTGGAAAATGTGGTGCACCGGGCCATAGATGACAGAGACGAACGACGGTTGTGGAGATGCATTCGAGCAGATAGACGGGCTACCGTTGAGCAACTGACCACCAAAATGAACCAAGGGGATACCAAAAGTGTCTCCCAAACTACTGTACTGCCCAAAAGCGTAGTGGAAACAGTTGGAAATGACGCAATGGATATAAGGCAGTACGAAAGAGCTAAAGTTCCCCTTTTTACGCATATCATCTCGCCTTGCGTGCGTGACTGAAACAGCCTCTCGAGTTTCGTTCAAATAGTGAATGTAAAGATGGCCCTTTGGAAGGTTAAGTGCAGATAAATGTTCCTCGCTAAGATGTGAAGTCTCGGCATCACATAAGTGAACCAAGAAACTATCAGAGTCTTCTGCCAGACTAAATTCATCGCTGTGTCGGAAGTAGAGGCCCCATGGACCAGACCTGGGAGCTAATGAACGCATCGGATGGTTGGAAATTATAAGTCTTGTGGCCCGTGAAAATAGTAGCAGGAATTGGAGTTCGGAGCTACCGGCAGCGGGCAAATCCTCAAATCATTCAGCCTACGCTAGATCTTTGAAGCAAGGTCGAATTGGTGCCTTTTGTACAGCGTGTGAGATTTTTAGTGTTTGATGCCTCGTCGTAGAATTCAACCCCTGTGAAGTAATGTTTTAATGTATTACATAAGAACTTTTTAATTTGTGCAAATTGTGGTATTATATTGTCATAGGCTGATGTTATTTTAATGTGTGTGAAATGCAAATTTCATATTAGTTAATTTTAAGCAGAGAGTTATTTGGGCTTGGTGCTTTTGTAAATATATATAGGCGGAAACTCTGGCCGTGTGATAACTAATGTATTTTAACTTTTATTGGGGGTTATTTTTAGAGTTAGTATTTGATCAAGGAGTAGTTTTAAATTCTTTTAAAAGCACTATTCTTGCAATTGTATTTGTGTTATAATGCTGCATCTTAACCATGCCACCTAGTAAGAATAAAGCTGTTTCTTTCTTTAAAGAATTGTAATTAATGTGATCTTGGGTATGTGTTTTGGTGTTTCGCGTACTGTACGTTTCAACAGTACACTACTATTTAGCGAACATTGCTGCGGCTGGGCCTCCGAAGCAGACGCCTGGTTCGTGCACCAATGCTGACTGCTGTTCATCGACGACGAAGGCTAGAATTTGCACGCCAGTACAGCAGCTGGACGTCCACTGAGTGGCGACAGGTAGCGTTTTCAGATGAATCGCGTTTTATGCTCCATCGGACAGATGGACATTGGCGTATAAGGCGTGAAACCTCTGAAAGGAACCACCCTGCAACCATTGCCGGAACGGTCCAAGCTGGAGGCGGGAGCATTATGGTCTAGGGAATGTTTTCCTGGCATTCTCTGGGTTCACTGATCATTGTGGAAGGCACGATGTATCAATACAAATACGCATCTGTCCTTGCGGAGCATGTTCACCCCTACATGCGCATTGTTTTTCCTCAGGATGATGGCATCTTCCAGCAGGACAATGCGAGGTGCCATACAGCTGTCGGTGTACGTGCGTGGTTCGAAGAGCACCAGGATGAGTTTACTGTCCTTCCCTAGCCAGCAAACTCACCTGACTTAAACCCAATCGAGCATCTGTGGGACCATCCCGATCGAGTTTTCGCGCCATGGATCCTCAACCGCGTAATCTAGCGCAGCTGGCCAGGGCATTAGAGTCGGCACGGCTCAACATCCCAGAGAACACCTTCAGGGACCTAAGTGACTCTCTTCCTGCACGTCTCGCAGCAGTCCGCTTTGCGAAAGGTGGTTATTCTGGCTTTTAACAGATGGTCACATTAATGTGACTGGACTGTGTATAAACTCCAAGTCTGCTATGATTTTTTTAAGCAGCACTTAGAGAATCATTAACTCCCAACAATTAAAGATAAATCAAAAAAGAAAAGAAAAGTTCTTGGGAGAAATGCAGAGAAAACAAACGCAATAGAAGAAGGAAAATGATAAAAAGAAAACGACGATCCTCTATCTTTTATTAATTTTCGTCACCAATTTCCCATTCAGAAACTGCAGCTTTTCAATAAATAAATAAATAAATAAATAAGAACCACACTCAAAATTGATCTGGAAAATGCTGAAAATGTTTAATATCTTAACTTCATTTACTGACGTCTGGAAATCGGGTCTCTAACGAAATCCTTCGCATAAGCTAGATGGAGTTTACCTACCTCACTTTCGATTCCCTAGAGAAATAAGATGTGCAAGTGGAAGGCATTCATTACTCTAATATAAGCCTAATCGATCGCATGGAGATTATTGCACTTCGCAATTGAAAAGATTCCTGGCAGCGTTCGAAAGAATTTGAAGCTCACAGCAAGAAGGATTAGTATATATTTTTTTAAATTTTAATTATTTCTGGTTCTTGGTTTGTCGTACGCCCTGGTACTTTGAAAAGAATGACTGACGAATAAATTTACCCGATTAGAAAAAGAACATCTAAAGTCCACACTTCAGGCGGAAAAATTAGTATTAATTACTAAAAATGTTTAAAAAAAATTATCTATCTTTATACAGTTGGCTCTCTCTCTATCTGATCACTCTCTAATCTAAACACCCCGATGTTTTGAACACATTTTGATGGTCCCGGCGAATCTCCATAGACTTAACATAGGCTAACCTCTTTATTCTGAACACTCTATAATATGAACACCCCAGTATTACGAACGCTATTTTTAACCCCGTTCAATTATTACCTCTGTATATACTGAACATGTTCACAATCGGTACTCGGGAATTCCTACGAACCAAATTGGAAAGCTTGAAATCCATTTAGAATTTTATCACAATGATTGAAGGGAATTACGGGGAAGATGGAGAGAGGTTGAAGAAAAAGTGTTTTCGTGGATATTACTGCATCACATAAAAGTCATTCAACTGAGCAATCTGAGCCTGAAGTTTTTGCCACTGAACTACACTCTATAATAAAAAAATCGACGCACCAAGAATGAATGCTCCGATTGAGACGAAAATTGGTGGTTAGTAAGACAATGCACAGAATAGTAAATGATTAAATTCTCAGAACAATTGAATTATTTATGTCAGAGTTACAGTAATAAGTTCAATAAGGTATTGGCCCACCTCTAGCCTGGATACAAGCTGAAGCACGGCGTGACAAACACCGATTAAGCTTTAGGAAGGTGTCCTGCGGTATTTCTGGCCAAATTCACTCCATTTGTCGGACGAAGTTATCAACATTCCTTGCCAGATGCAATTGCCATCCCATCATATCCCAGACATTCTCGATGGGAGAGAGGCGTCAACGGCAGGTGGCGTAACGGTTGGCGCAAAGATAGATTTCGTTGTCCCAACCATCTGTAAATGGTCATGATGGACACTGGTGTTTGGGTTGAATGTCTAATGGTTCATAAAGATGAAGAAAGCGCTGTGACAGCTGATCGGACAATCACTCTGTCATCACGATCTGTTATGACCCAAGGTCGACTGCTACCATCCTGACGCTGAACTCTGACATTTTCCACCCATCCTTACCAAACATCTTCGAATCGCGGCATTGCTTCGACTCAAATGACGAGCGATTCTCCGATTTGACCAACCGGCCTCTTTCAATACAATGATATGACCTCGTTTAAATTCTGACAGTTGCTCGTAATGAGCACGAACCATGCGGCGAGGCATTTTTAAGTTGTCGAAAAGTAATCTGAATTGCAATCGAACCGAGAGTTTTAACAACTGTTGAAGAACTGCTCTTTATATACATCTGCTGGATGAGCAGTTTCGATGCGCTGGAGATCAAACTATTCATTCATTGGACACCAAATTTTAATCATTTGCATATCTGGTCAAAACACTCATGCATAAAAAATTTCAAAGCAATCGGATGCTTGCTTCTTGGTGCGTCGATTTTTTTGTTATAGAGTGTATATTTCAAGAATCCAACGATTGTATCAAGTGGCATTCAAGACCTTTTAAGTAAAATGCGGCTGAGAATTACCCGGAAACATTTTCACTTGTATAATAATACGTACCTTGCATGAGTGCAAAAACAAATTAAAAATCACTCTTTTTTTTTTCTCTCCAGATATTGTACCGATAGCAGTATTTCAATATGTTATTGTTCAATGGTATGTAAAACTTATTATATTAAAAAAGAATGAAGTAAGTGGAAGAGTTTAGGTCCTATTAAGTTAAAGTAGACATTGCAATAGCCACCAATACAAAATTCAGCTCCTGTATCTCAGAAACTAGCATAGTTCACTAGCCAAAGTACTGATCATACTTCATTAACGCAATAGAATAAAGAAACATGCATTATCCAGCCTCCATCTATGAGGAATACCCTCATAATCTGAACACTTTTGTTTGGCCCCATGAATGTTCAGAATAGAGAGAGTCCCCTGTATTTATCTCAATGTACGATAAAGCTCTAATGGGTGTGCAATAAAGTTCTAATTAGCGGTAGCCAGTCGCCAAATGGCGACAATTTCACTGAAAATAGCTACCAAAGAATAAAGTTCCAGTTGCCAAATGTGGAAACCATGTTTTTCTTTCATTTGTTAAAAGTAATATTGCGATACAAACGCTTCAATTCTATCCTTGTTGTTATCCGTCTCGTTCAGCACATCAGTCGACTCCACCTAGCCAAAGCTATTCGGAAAAAATATATCCAGTGACATTTTGTTTATTGTTGTTGAATAGCATGATCCTTTAGTTTGTTAATATTACCTATAGAGGAATAGGTTATCCACTTTATACGCTGCCGCGTACATACTTTTTTTTTTGTTAAAGCAGCAAAAGTGGCTATCATTTTTTGTGACTTTGGTAGCCAGTGGCTACCTTTTCAGAATTCCTAGTCTAATTCTTTTAATGTCAGAAAAATCTGTGATACCTTAAAAATCATAGAAAAACAACAAAGTGTCGTATGAACATGCAGTTTGCACAACAATTCTTCACAGGTTCACAAATTTTTTATGACCTCGCAAAAATAAATAAATAAATAAATAGTAAAATTGAAGCGCATCAAAACACGAAAACAATTCACAGATATTTACTTTCAAAAACCAAATAATAAACAAAAAAAAAAAAAAAAATTTGTACTTCAATCTACCGCCATGAGACTCGCACAATGGCTAACCCAATCCATTACCATAGCATTCTGGGAAAGTTTATTCCGACGAGTCTATAAAAACACCAACTTCGCGACACTTAAAATAATTGCGAAGTAACGATTTCCTAGTCACCTGCTGTTCAAAACGAACTCCATCTTATGACTTTAAGTTACTCATCGATCAGCGATTTCAGATACTTTTATTCGATTTTTCTAAGCACGCTAAGCGCCGATAAAAGACTTGAAGGAAATAATGTAAACATTGCTTTTCATCACTGATTTATCATGTAATATTAAATGAACATATCATGATCAAGTAATTGCAGTAAAAGTCTTGTTATTGATTGCAGTAAAGAATAGATGCCCATTTTATATCTTTTTTGTTTTCTTATGACCGATTTATAGATTGATGGTTTGTAAACAGATTACATCTGGAAATTTTCAAAAATACAGTAAGACTTCTTAATACCGGAGACTAAGGGGGCTGGACGTTTTGTACCTTAAGCAGAGGTGACCCTTCTTCGGAGGTATTTGAGTTAGTGAATGCAGTGTATTAACTTAGTATAATTTTCTAATAAACGTAAACTGCTAACGTTTAAGTTCTGAAAATATTTATGTATACAAAATAAAGTACAGAATCATTCAGATTTGAAAATTATTTTTAATTAGTTAAAATTTCATCAAATTTGGTACGGTGAAGTTTTATAACATTCAGAAATTATTTTGTAGTGATTTGTTTAATGTAATGTAGCTTAGAATAGAATGTAATACAAAGTTCACATTTCAAGTTTTCTACTGAAAGTTATTTTTTGGACTATTTTTTAACCTTCTGCCCTGATCCTATTCCAGATTCCAAAGTGTTATTATTTTATTTTTTGGGAAAAAAGAGAAATAAGTAATTAAAAAATGATTATGTAGGAAAAAAAGGTCCCAGTTTATGAACAGTTGGTAACGCATTTTTAAAGAAAAGGTTTCAAACGATTTTTTTTCTTTTATTTATTTTTATGAGTTGGCCAACTTTCTTCTATGCGATTACGAAGAGGAAAGAGAAGATTTTTTTAAAGTGAAGATGAAAAAAGTCACCTGAAAGCAACGGAACGAAAAAGAACAGCAAGTGGAGAGCATGAAATAAAGTATGATTATAAAATAAATACATAATACAAAGAAGGTTTTTCCCAATTTTTCAAGGACTATACAATGTGTTTGTTGACTGATTATACACCTTCATACATTTACTGAGTTACTGCACCACTTTTTATTTAAACTCACATAAACATGAAACAGAACTGAAAAAATCTCACAGTTTATTTTAATAATTACACACACCGACAAAATTGTTTTCACCGTTGTGAATCGAATGCGAATTTTAAATGACATTCTGAAAATTAAATTTTGGTATTCATTTACTATTCAGACTGTCCTACCATCCAACTTTCTTTTTACTTTTCAGAAAATAAAGCAGGCTGCCAACATCCTGATTCAGATAACTTCCTAGTAAAACTCTTAAGATTTATTTCCTGACATATTTTCTTCATGAAGACAAAAACCTTTGTAAAAAATCCAGCACGATAAAAGTAAAAGTGAAAAAAATTTCCATGCTACCTTCATATCATGCATTCCTCCCTTCCTCCAAAAACGTTTACCGGGGCTTTAAATAATTTATTTATAAGAGTTTAACGTGTCCACGACTCACAACAGTTATCCTACTTTTGAAATTCTGTCATTTTGACTGAAACATTACCTAATGTACAAGCGTAACATTAATATTGCGTGTTCAAAGTACTCATGATGATTGCTTTAGAGACGCATTGGATTATACTTTCTGGCAACTTGTTTTTAAATGACTTTCTGAGAGAAACAGAGTGACAGCTATAAATATGTCACTAAGGCGCCGGAAATGAGTAAGTTAATAGAAACCTGACGAAAAGCGACAAATATTTGAAACATAAGATGGAGAGATAAAAGTAGGTCAAATTTCATCTGTCATTCAAATATGTACTGTTACGGTAGACGCCTTAGCACTTTGTCTCGTTATGATCATTTTGTGACTCTCTAACATTTGCAAGATTTCATTAAAACGAAAGATTTTTTCCTATGTAAATAAAGTTAACGGACTCTATTTTACATAGACCGCAAAAAGAATAATAAAAAAATAATATCACTATTTATTTCACGAAAATTCGCAATAAATTCTAGTAATATAATCATTGCATAATTAAGATATCGTTTGCTTTGCGGGAGGTACACAGCTCAGTAAAAAAAAATCGCAAAAAATATACAGGGTGTTTCTGAACTCTTGGGCAAATCTTTAAGGGGTGATAGTACATATCAGGACAAAAAATATAATAGCTAAAATAAGGGTCCCAAAGGTCTTCCGAAGGAGGTAAACGCCAATAAAGTTTAGAGTCCAAATTTCAAATGATAATAAAAAACGGAAAAATAGTTGATTCGTTTGCGGTTTTCACTAAAATTATTCTTTTTGTTAGTATTTTCTTGAAAATAAATTTTGAAGATGTAGTTTAAAAAATGCCGGTAGAGGGCGCTTTAAACTTTGGAGTAACGAACAACTATTTTTTACCGCTATATTTGAATCTCATTAGGTTTTTTCCAATGCTTGGATTTAAACTTAAATTTTCAGCCCAGAATCATAGGGAGTGATTAAGTCGTGCAAACTGATCTGTGTTCAAAAGTTAAAAAACACTCTGTCACAAAAAAAAAAAATACATTAACCCAGAAGGAAACGAGCGATCTTCAAATGATGCACCACGCGATATTAAAGTTGCATCATGAAGGTGGTTGCATTGATGGAATTCTGGGATGATTTTAGGATGCCCAAGAACAGTGGTCTCCAGTAATTTTCAAGTTTTTATTTCTTCACGAAACTATTTTGTTATTTAGCTCGCACTTTTTTTTTTTATGTATATATTTAAAAACGGAAAAGTACTACAAGGCTAAACGTCAGGTTACTCACCCAACTTGCTATCGGGACAAGGATCCAGATTACAAGGCTGACGGTGATTTGGTTTTAGCTCTAAGGAACATCCGGTTGCTGGACTTTGTGACGTCATATTGACGCATTTCACGTGTCGGATCTGGACCCCACCACCACATGTGGTCGAACACTGAAAAAAGGACAAAAGATGATACACAATCAAAAAACCAGATTTTGCAAATCAAATGCCACTCCTTCCGCGCCACATGTGCGCAATATTTTAGGTTTCATTGTTTAACAAATTTTGTCAGGGACCAAAAATAAAACGCATTGAAGTCATATCATTTTTTGATTTGACTGCACGGATTTTTTTCCCCTTAAAACTCTAATAAAATATGGTTTTTATTGCCAAAGTTAATCATTTATTAACTTTGTCCTACTGCCAATAAAGAATTAATATTTGTCCCGCAGTACAAGCGTACATACAGCTCAACCTTGTTTATCCAGACTAACTCGTTCCAAAGGCAATCCGGATAAACGAAAATCCGGTTAATAAGTAAAGCACAATCATAAATAAGCAGACTATTACAGCAAAAAACGATGCTTTGTAACAAAATTACATAGGATTGTTACTCGCAAACACTTTACCATTTATAGTTCAGCTGCAAAAGTGTCGGACTGACGTTCCAAATACGCCATGTTGTTTATTAGATGACTATAATTTATTGCACGACCTAAGCAGGAGTTGCACATTGAATCAAACTAAAGAGAATATTTGGTGAATTTATAGTTCCGTTCTTGGTATCGTAATTTAGAATTATTATTTAAGCGAATATAATTTTTTTTTAACTGTACAACTTTGATCCAGATAATCGGAAATCTGGATAAACTGGAATTTGATCTACTGTACATATTCATACGCTTTTTTTTTTTTTGTTTAACACCAGCCACACGTGTTCACAACACACTTTTCTACCTCGTAAATAACCGCTCCGGCTCCGCAAAATTCCAAGTTGACATGTAAAAAGAGGTTCTCCATTGTACCAGCGAATGCTGTTTTTACCCAGCATCCTTAGCGGCTATACCCAGCAAGTAGACCTTCTTGTTTCTCGTAATGCATTCTGAGTAAAAACTCCGCTTTTACTCCAGAAGGAAGCAGGAGGAGAAAAATTCCACATATATCCCGCAAATAACCGGAATGCGGGGAAAAGCAGATTTTTTCCGGGGTCGAAAGTGCCCATGAAAATGCGCAGTGGTCAAGAATTTGAATAACTTACGTGACTCCAGGGTCCATCCACCCAATCGATGCATGGCTTGAGGAAGCAGGTGGCTCTTTCTTCCGGTTTGGTGTCCGGATTGCAGTGGTATCTTTTAGGGCAATTGACGTCTCTATGCATTTCGCCTTCCCCACACTTGGCAGAACACTTCGAAAAATAAAAAAATTACGTTTTGAATACGCGTACATATTATTAGCGGGACACACCTGTTTAGCTTGTTTGCTATAAAATGCAATAGTTTTACAGGAAATTGAGGAAGAGTGAGTGTTGCAACTAGGTAACTACAAATTTGAAAAAAAGACTTTTCACTTCTGTTAAAAAATTTTGTTCGAAAGAAGACAAATCTTTCTAATAAAATACAATTTCGAAATGGCAATCGCATTCTGAAGGCATGTGCAAACTTATCTTACAGACGCTCAAGTTTGCTTTCACAAGTATTACTAGTCAAGCTTGCAAAAAGGAGATCGACAAAGATGATACACAAACTTCTGAATGGTGCAGTAGAACTCTACTATCCGAATCAATTGGGACCGGACCCATTCGGATAATTGGATTTTGTAAAAAAAAGTCTCTTCTTAATTGTTAAATGTATGTTGAAAATGACAGAGTAAAAACTAATTTAAAAAAAAAAGTGCTTTTAATTGATCAAATAAAAAAGTTAACACTTTTACACTTGTTTAGCATACTTATAGGTGCTGTACTTAGTTCATTTGAAGTATATACTGAACTTCAAATGAAAGTCATTGCTTGCTGAATATTTATGTCAAAGAAAAACTGGTAGACTAGTTTTGTGGAGAGAGATATAATCATTATTTTGCGAATCGCAGTTCTCAAAGCGATTCGAATAACTAGTGATTTGAATAATAGGAGTTCGGATAAATGGAGCTGTACTGTACCATGAACACAAAAAAAAAAAAAAAAATTCCCACATTCTTTCATGCAAGCCTAAAATGTTCACGTTTTTTTTTAAAAATCGGCTCATGTAAAATGTTGCATTACCTGGCTCCACTCGGATATGATCCAGTCGAGGCAAGGCTCCGTGTTGCAGGCCTCCAAAGTGATGGGCCTGCGAAATGGATCGCACAGTTCCTCCACCACGACGTGCTTCGACACGGTGTCCAGGCAGACGGCATCTCTTTTGCGGGACCCCCCATCGCAGCGGCTGGAACACTTAAGGCAAAACGTTTGTCAGAAAAAGACAAGAGCCCGGTTCAAAATACATTAATAAAAAATGTATAATGGAATGAGCTTATGGATAAAATGACATCCGACAAAAGCTTTTGTCGGATGTCATTCCTTTTTGCATTGAAAAAAGCGTTCCCTATAACGCCGAAACACGTGTCTGCAGAAATCTGCAATTTGTGCTTTTGACGTTGTTATTTCTTACTTTACATGTTTCGTTTTATTCGTATTTGCTGTAACGAGTTTTTACTGTGTTACAAATTTAAGAAGAATTTGTATTTTTATGTTTCCGTGTGTATAATCAGAAGGAATCGTGCTTAATTTGGCCTTTACACTCCGCTAATTTTTGTTTAAAATTACTTCCATTTTAAAACTTTGCTAGAAAGTTGTTTTCCCTTTTTGGCAAGCAGTTAGCATCACAGAGCCCTACGA
Organism: Uloborus diversus; assembly: GCF_026930045.1. Taxonomy (NCBI): domain Eukaryota; kingdom Metazoa; phylum Arthropoda; class Arachnida; order Araneae; family Uloboridae; genus Uloborus; species Uloborus diversus. Next base: position 77,891,576 of record NC_072734.1, on the reverse strand, counting down.
TTTTTGAGAGTGATCGTCAACTAAGCTTTACTTTTGTGCAAAATTTGACGCAAAATCATCCATTTGGCAACTTTTGGAAACCGTATGTGTATAGTTGTAGAACTTATTGGAACATTTCAGCTTTCTGGCGTATTAATCCAAGAGTATAAAAGGATCTGACTCAGGTTTCTAGTTGTTCACCAGTCAGTTAATGAGACTTATTTAGCTCTCAGTGTGTGTGTTGCAAAGTCTATTCTATATTCCTTAATCCGTAGTGTGACTTTGTTTTTAGTGTTTTATCGAAGTGGGTAGTAAATGCATGTTTATCGTTGTGACTGCGGTGTTTCATGATAATTGTTTAATTGCTGGAATAATTTAAATCTTTTAACAGTTGTAAAGACGTTATTTATGAGTATATCAGTTTTTTCATAAAACTGAACATTTTTTTCAAGAATGCTTGAAGTAAAGCAGACTCGAAGGACAGATCAAACCAGTATTCGATAAAGAAAATTTGATTGGCTCGCCACACCTACACTATGATTAGTAGTTTAATATCCGGTATTAGTGAAATAATTGCAAATGTTAGCAACATATTTTTTAAATCTACTTTAGGGGAATTAATATTTATCGTAACGTCTATATTTACAGTATGAGATTTGAAGCGTTCTTCTCACTTGTATGTAAAGGAAACTGTCTGATTAAAATTTCCGCCTTTAATGAAAGAAAAAATCACTAGGAAGAGAAGACGGTCAACACATGTTTGCTTACTTTCGTCCAAACGCTCACTTTCCACGAATATTTATTGTTGCTATTTTCCGAGTCATCGTCTTCATAGTTGTCATCATCGCCAAAGATGTATGGAATTAGTTCCGGCTCTTTCCGGATTTGCGGGGGCTCGATTTCGTTGTCCATTGTACTGTCTTCTTCTTCTGTGGACTCCTTGGATTCCAACTCAATTATCGGTATCTGTATAATGTCTAAAGAAATGAAATGGTTGAAATTAATTTCATTAATAAAAAAAAGTTTTTATTCGTTAGATAAAAGATCAAACATTTCAGCATAATTTGACAGGCATTAAACAATTCCAGTATGATCGTACTAACCTTTCGCTACGAAACGGGGCCTAGAGCTTTTCTTCGGATTTGATTTTTGATCATGGCCGTGCCTGTGCTTGTGACCATGTTTTTTGGGCATCACTTCGTCTTCGGATATAAAATTCGATTTTTCGTCAGGCTGAGGACAAGCTTGGTTTTGACATTCTTCAATTGTCAAAGGTTCCGTCGCCTGATGACATGGTGTGCCGCCACGACAAGTCACATTGCGTTTCTTCATACCTTTACCACAAGAAGTCGAACACTGAAAAAATAAAATATTCCTCTCAAATACTGAAGTTTAAAAGCTGTGGCTGTAGAACTTTTGAATGTTAAAAATTAAGCAGCCTGTATAGTTTGAAATGACACCAACCCTCCCCCCTTACTCACCCTTTAATGTTTACAATAAAACGTAAATACAGTATAATAGAAATTTTGACGAATTTATGTTTGATTGAGAATTACTTATCATTAAATAGGCTGTGCACAGAAAGCATAAATTAGATCCATACGATGCATCATTGCATCATTTGAATCTTCAGTTTGAGTTCTGTATCAACATGTCAAGTGACTAATCATCATCGCTACGGTAATATGGCTAAATTTCCGAGTATGCCAAGGCAATAGAGGTTATTTTATTAACGTTTCGAGTAAACAAATTTCATATTCACAAATTTCTCTATCAGGCGCTTAACTAAAGGTGCAGAGAAACCGCCTCCCCCCCCATCCCTCTCTTTTATTGTGACACATCGTGACTTTCGTTTCGTTGAGCTGAACAAACCTACGGGCCACAAGGATCAGCTTTGGGGAAGGGACCGGTTGTAGCCAGGGGCCGTGGGTTGGGTACCACTGCTTTAAACTATACTGACAACCATAGCATGTTTACATGTTCGTGCAAGGAGTTATGTCCAGACCCATTCCACAGGAGAAAATTTCAACCTGTTTTGGTCCCACCCCTCTTCAGGGATCGTCTGAAGATAGTACTCTGATCACAACGCATCAGGCCCGTCATTTCGAATTTTTCCAGGTGGCGGGCAAAGGCTGTAAAAGCGACTTAACAGAACTTGTAGCAACTTCTACGAATAAATGATATTTGTACTAATTGTTTTGGAATGTAAAAGAAAAGAACTTACTTCAGACCAGTTTCCAACCACCCAAACACCACAGGTAACATTGGCGCAAGGCCTCCGAGCCATTGGTTTCTCTTCCTCCTTGCAATGACCGTCAGGATGGCTACAGTACACGTGCCGGCTCTGGAAGTTACAAGGATCCATGCTGCATACCTACAAAAGGGAAAAATATTCCTTTTAAAACGCCTTTTCCATATAGATGCTTGCGTTGTAAAAACAATACACCCACACAAGCATTTCTACGTGATTTCTGGACTTTTTTTTTTGTCACTAAATAGACGGCACATAGATGTTTTGGAACTTAATTCTTTAAGTGGCTAACAAAAAAATAAACTCAATATCATGTAATCTTTGAAGATTGCATCAGCAATTCCAGAACATAATGTGCGCTAATCAAGAAAGGTTGATGACAACTGAAAAAAATACAAGAAACTAAGTGCGCGTTTACACGTACTACGTAAAGGATATGAAATGACCAGGAGAATTACCAGGAGTGGGTAGTTTAAATAGAACTCGTTTACATTAAGATACCTACAATTGACCAAATCCTCCTCTCTACTACCCCGCTTTGCACCAGATAAGCTTTCGTACCAAAATTCTACCTGCAATGAAGCACTCGATTACGCGCCTTTAAGGAAAGTTTCTTATCCCTGTTTTGAAAACCCACAATGAGCAGGGCGTTATTACCGAATAGGCCAACTAGGTCGTCGCCTAGTATCCCCACTTTTAAGGGCCCCTAAAAGGCTAAAATTGTAAGGTTTAACTACAGGGGCGCACCGAAAGAAGTGCTTGGCCTAGAGCCACCCTATATTTTAATCGGCCCTGACAATGAGCCTACTATTTGTTCAAAGTGAACTGGTTCAAATGTGAAAAAACAAGCTAAATAGTGAAACAAACAAAACCCACTTCTGCAATCAAATAAAATTGTGAAAGCAAGCATATACTTACGTCTGACCACTGCGATGCAGTCCAACTGTCAAGTTCTCCATGACACGGCTTCTTATGAGGACAGGGTTCTGTGTCCGCGGGTCTGACCAGCGCCTCGCAGTCCTCGTCCAGGAGAGCTATTTGCTGATCACGATTTAGAGAACGCACGCAGATCACAGTGCGTTTTCGGATCCCGTTCTGGCCGCAACTCACAGAACAATGTTGCCACGGACCAGCCCACCACCTAGAAAGCCAAACGTATATTCAATCTCATTCAAACTTATTTGTGTTCATGCAATCTAGACTAGACAAGGGCTCAAACTTATCGAGCACATACAGGCTGTATTCGGATACGATCCACCGTTTACACCGCATGGTTAGTTAGATTGCGGATATGACGTCACTGGCATTTTTCTAGTGAGCCCAGGAGAACAGCTGTTTGTGAACGCTCGTGGTTATAACACGGTAGTTATAGTTCAGCAGCAGACCACGCTCTAATCGGAGAGAGTAAAACTTGAAACACGACCAGATCGGCTAAAAATTACCATGGGATCTCGTTAACCATGTCGAGACTGCGGTGCGGGAGGTTGCAATCGAGTCAATCGCCCGAGAACGACCGCAGTGTCTTTGAACGTTGGTAGGTGACGGCATCGGTGAGACTGTTCCTTGTTTCTGAACGTACTGTAGAGTGATGCCGCATATTTAACATATAAATTCTCTTATTCTTATGGATTCATGCCATTTTTTTCGAAGCAGGAAAGAGACATGTAAAATAATTAATAACCAATTATTTAAAGTATAAAAAAAGGAATAAAAGATTTTTTAAAAAATACTAAGCACACTTCATAATGCACTCAAAAGGAAAAAAAATAACTTTTCTGGGTCAGAAAGGACTATTTAAGTATTCCTGTAGGCTCAAGTCCTGTAGAGAATGTTTTATCATTATCTAGCTTTCAATTCTAAATTTGAGTATTGAAACATGCATAATTTTCTTAATGAGAAACTTTGGTTTGAAATGACTTGAGCGCACTTTTCTTCGCTTGTGAAGTCTTTTTCTTGGAATAATTGAAAACTACAGGAATACTTAAATTGTCCTTTCTGACCCAGAAAAGTTATTTTGTCCTTTTGAGTGCATTATGAAAAGTGCTTAGTATTTTTTAAAAAAAAATATGTTATTTTAAAGTTTTTCGTTTTAAAACAAAATTTTATTTTAGAATTTAATTTTTAGCGTTAAGTTGTACCTTAAGATTAAACAAATCATTTAGTGAAATTCCGAAGTCTGTAAGGGGTCTAGTTGCTGAGATATACACAAAACAAATGGTTCACAACATATAAGTTACTTGTGATAAAGATCCTAGTATATTCTCTTCAAGATCCTCCATATTTAGCACCGTTACTAATTATTGGCATAGATGAGAGCAATGACAGGGCATAATGCTTGCTCCAGAGAAGCCTTGATTCAAAATTTTCATTGTGATTACCATTAACATTACTGTTCAGAGCAACAAAATTTTTAACAATGAGTTTTATATTTAAACATTTAATGTGGAAATTGCATGAAATTTGCTGTTTTCCATCCTAACGGAAATAATAATTTTATTTTAGAACTTCAATTTTTCAACGTTAAGTTGTACCTTAAGATTAAAGCAAATCATTTTGTGAAATCCCGAAGTCTCTAAGTGGTCTAGTTGATGAGAGATAAGCAAAAGCAGGTCTCAGATTTTTCCGTGATAATCAAGCCAAGTATAATAAAAGTGCTTAACAAATCAACTTTTTCTTTCACATTGTTTTTAAATGCATTCTTGCTCATTTTACTATACCCTAAAAATCAAATGGTGGAGTCTTACTTCGCCGGGCATTGATGCTTGTTGCACGGTCTGGTTTTCTCCGCTGGCTTAATAGAAGCATCACAATATTTATCTTCCACTAACCCAGCTTCTTTTTCGACACACTTGGGTTTAGCCAATTGAGAGCCTGAAATTTCAAGATGAAAATGAACAAGTCTGAACAAATATAACATTAATTTTCAGCATCAAAGTAAAAATACAAAGTTAATTTTAAGCGGTTTTATTTTGAACGACTAATAACACGATAAATAAAATAACTAATGGCACACTACATTAGTTGACGTCCCAGTGAGGAATTTATCTTTCTGTATGTAACATATTGATTCATTAAGACCTCCATATCGCACTCCGGCAAGGAAAGTGACACAACTTAAAGAGCGAGTGAAGTTTAAAGGGTTTTTAGTGACAGCAGCATTGCAGAAAGTTTGAGATTTGACGCAAACGCAATAGTAGTAGTTTTTAGTAGTGATTTAGTCTCTAATACTACAATAATATTACAATAAGCACAAAAAAATTGTAATGCGGCGTTTACTGGTTAGTGTTTGTTGTAAGGAATAAAATATGTTCAATGAGACTGGGGTGACTGGAAAATGAAGTTAAAAAGTAAATAAAAGTTCCTTGAAAGTTATTAAAACGAATATTTGACGTTTTATCATTGTGAGTTGAGTAATATAATTAGGTTCTTGCGGATCGCTTTATGATATAAACTGTGAATTATATTTTTGGAGAAAGTGCGCTTTTCCAACTATAGAAGGTTGGAAAAGCAAACGATTAAGGGATGTATTCAGTAAGTTACCGCCCTATAGCAAGGGCTAAAGCCGGGCTGATGAGTGCTAGTAAGCGCGAAACTGGAATTGACTGAGCTGGCGGTGTATTTCATGATTAAGTGATGATTTGGAAATCGGAAGAAAAAATTGTATCAAATACAAAGCGCATGCATTGTGCATCATCAACGTAATGTGTTGGCATAAGCTCATTCAAATATTTGAGGTGTGGGAGTCATACTTACCGCCACCACAAGAAGTTGAACAAACAGTCCAATCTGCATGCGACCAATGAAATTCTGGTTTCCGTGTGACATTCTTGTTCGGAATGGTATACTCGTATGTTACGCCAGGGTTCTCCGTCTGGTATAAGAGCTGTAAAAATAGCAGTGGAGTATTTTTTAACTTCAATTTAAACATTCGATACATTATTTAAGAACCATTATACTTGATTAAACTACGTTTTATTGGGGCAATGAGTAAGGACGAAGAATCGCTCAATAAAAGGCTCTACATTCTATTCATGAAAAAAAAGAGACCAAAAATAAACAAACTGATAGGTTGTCTTTTGGTTTTCCACTGTGCCACTTTTTGGAATTTTCTCTGGAATAAAAAAAGGTTAATCAATAGTATTTGCATTCGCCGTCTGCTTGCCGCTAATTTGCTCTTGACGACACCAAACACGTGATTGACGCAGCCAACTGGCGTATTTCTTTGTTTCTATCTAGTCAACATTTCCCGTGAAAGCTATACAGTTATGACTCCAGGTTCAAATAGGGCAGTCTTTTCTTTTCAGTTTAAAATTGTGATTTATGATTCTACACACAAGTCATATGCTTCCTTGCAGTTGACAACTCAAGTCGACATTTTTTTTTTTAATTTTTTTTATAATCCTACAAAATTTTTCTTAGAGTTTTTTTGGAAACGTTGATTAAAATATTGTAAAACACTTAGTATTTATGCCTTACTTTGTCAAATTACTCAAGACCAAATTCGCACAAACAGTTTAAAGTTCAAGTTTTCAAGTTAAATTTCAAGTTAAATTTTTTAGTTTTTAATTCAATGATGCTTTTAAAAATCTTTTTCTATGTCATCAATCAAATAGTCAAGCGAGTAAAATTGTTAATCAGTGCAATAAATAGGTTTTGATCTGCATTAAAAATGAAAAGCATCTAACTTATAATAGCAGTCAAAACATGTAACTTGTTTTTCAGTAAACGATCATTAAAATAACATCCAACCGAGAAGGTTCTTAAATGGCAAATAAAAAGCCGTTGTGTGTTCTCCATTGCGAAGGTGAATATTTTGGCCACGTAAAAATAAGTACTAGAACGTGTGCGTTAAATATCCAGGACGTGCAGAAGCATTCAAGGAATTTTCAAGTATTATTTCCAAAGTTCGGCTTACAAATAATGGCAAAAAAAAAAAGGAGCTTTGTTGGCGGTGGAAAGGGGAGCTTGTTTTCTTGAAAAGAAAACTGCTTTTGGCTCTTGAAAAGTACAAGATATTTTTTGCGCAAAAAAAAAAAAAAAAAAGAGGGGGAGGGGAATGCCGAAAACCATTCACAAGTTCCTTAGCTGGCCATTTTGATTTTTCAAGTTTTCCTTTCTTTAGAAAAAAGAAAAATAGGGCAGGGCAATTACTTCGAGTGAAATTTCGTGTTTTGAAAGACAATATTGAACTGAAGTTACGTAATCATTGACAATGTTAAGAAATAAAATCTTTTATCTTGATCACAATATCCAAAATAACAAGAACACAAGTTACCGTTGAAGAAAATATCAACTTGAGAAGTTCCCTCGCCTTTCAAAATAAATAAAAAAAAGCAATAAAAGATTTGCTACAAAAGACATTATCTGATGCTATGGATGTATAAAACTACAGAAAATGTTATTTCCTTCTCAGTTTTTCTCTGTTCCTTGAAATAAAATAAAAAGAGAAAAATATATGTAAAAGTTGATTGTTGCAAGTGGTAGTGTGGGAAGAGTCATGGCCTTAGCTGATATTGGGAACCTGCCCCCCCCCCCCTCAATCAATGCCTAAAAACTAAATGTTTTTCTTCATGCAAGTGACGGCATTCCGTCTGTAGGGGAGACTACGGATACATGATCCCATAGCCAAAAACTTACCAAAATCATTAAGTAGAGATTTGAAACTTGACAATTATATTAAAGTTATATAATAGTACATAAAAACTGGCAACATTTTGTTTTTTTCAGCCATTTTGTTTTAGCTCAAGAAATGATCTAAAACAAAATTGTAACAAGTGAAACTTTTTTTAGGAAAGCATTCCGAAGTTTACATTATCCGTTAAATCCAACTTAAAAAAAATTCCGAAGTGTAATGTTAAAGTATGGACAGTCTTTAATAATTGAGACATATTTTCAGTAAATTGCTACTGACTGCTAATAATAAAACAAGTATGTTTGTAAAAATCGCATATTAGGGATACTTGATCCCTTCGTTTAGAGAGATACATGATCCCAGGGATCAAGTTTCCATATGACAATATAAACATAATGAAAACAATATAAATGTTGTTTACTTAGTTGACATTAGCTTTAAACATTCAAAACAATGTTAAAATTATAAAATTTATCATAGTTTGAGTGATAGATTCAAACAATCACTACAGTAAATATGCTAAACAATTGAAATATCAGTTCGCACTTGTAACCCACATAACACCTCAAACATTTAAACATAAACTAACTCTACTAATAAATTATGTTCTGATCAGCCAAATGAGCTTGAACAAGTTGAAATAGATGTCAAATCTCTGTTTGAAAGGAAAAATAAGTGATTTTACAACAGTTAGAATTACATCAAAAAAAGTGAGTTTCCCATTATGTTGACCCATAAGCAGATAGAATGCAAATTTGGATTTCTAGAGTTTGAAATAGGTTTTCTGAAGCGAAAGAGTAATAATATGTTTAATCAATCTAATTTTCCTAAAAAATTGACAAAATGTGTTAAGCTGCACATATCCAGTTGGGCTGAACGGAACTTAAAGAACTACAACAAACGAATTGTTTACATTTGACTTTCCAGGTTTTGAAAACATATAAGCTAGGCTATCTTTTTTTATGAGTACACCAATATCTACATTTTTCTTCCCTCCTTTTAAAAATGAATTCAAATGATGAAACTCTTAATTTTATTATTGCAAGACAAGAAGCAAATATGATAATTTTCGTGCCTGTCATCCTATTTTTTTTAATTTGTTTAAATTTTAGCTTTCTTACGCTACTTTAAAAAAATTGTTAGTTTTATTAATAAAACATAGTTTTTTTTTGTTCACAACTGTATTGGATAATAAGTAATTGATTAAAAGCATCACAAGTTCATGAAAGTTGTGTACATTTGTTTTACAAATGTCTAGTGAAATTTGAAACTATGTTATTTTGTGTTCACATTATTATAATCTAATAAAGAAAATCAGAAATTGTGTTTTTTTTAGAAACATTATGTAGAAAACTAAAATTCATCAATAAATTGCCGATCTAATAAAAATTCTATATATTTTCTCAGTGGGATCAAGTATCCCCCATGAAGGGATCATGTATCCCTTGATGTGGAAATACATGATCCCTTTATAAAATTTTTGAAAAAAAATATTTTACTAAAACTATCTGTTTCATTTCAACTAAAAAAATACTGTCAGATTGAGGAAAAAATTACCTTTGTTCACGTACTTAAAAAAAAAAAAAAAAAAAAATCGCAGCAGAGAGAAATATTGAAAACTAAAAAGGGGATCAAGTATCCCCAGTCTCCCCTATTATGTAATACAGTAGAACATCAAAAATTCAAACTAATTGGAACCAAAGGTAGTTCGAATTTTAAATTGTTCAGATTTTCGAAAATAACCAAGAAAATGCTATTTAGGAAAGTAGGAAACCATAGTATAACATCTTGGCAAGGTTTAACAAAAATGAACTCTCATTGTTTACTGAATATTAAGAAAAATTTACTAAAACTTAATGGGAGTGCGTTCGGATTTTAAACATTTAGAATTTATGTTAAAATTTTTTACGTTTAACTGCAGCATTTTCCTTTTTTTTTTTTTTTTTTTTTTACCCGCAGACCAGCAAAAGCTTTTGAAAAAAAAATCGCGGCTCTTTGAGGTTTTTAACGTAAAAAAATAAAAATACTTAATAATAGTTATTAATAAACAAATTTTTTAAAAAATATTCGATTGCGGAGACCGTTAAAAAGTTGCTTTTTTTTTTTAACAGTCGGGGACCCGTAAGAACTTCACGCTAGTGCGATTTCTTTTTCTTATCTGAAAAATCATAATAAATAAATAAATAGTTCAATAAAAATTTACTTTGTTTCACGAAATTTCCACTAAAATACTTAAAAGAAACAAAAAGAAGAACGTAAGGAAATGAAAATTGCTGAAAATCATAGGATATTGCGAAAATAATCACAAAACTCGAGAGGGGTTTTTTAATTTATATTTTTTTACTTTCATAAAAAGCATTGTTTTTTTTTTTTTTCGTTTTTTTTCAAATCGTGGACGAGCAAAAAATTTCTGAATACCGGTTAAATTTATCTGCGGACCATTTGAGAATCGCTGTTCTGTGAAGGCGAAAACGACACACGTCTTGTTTCCTCTGCACTGATAGTACGCTAGCAGAGAAACAACATTTACAGAAATCATCCATTTTTCTGGATATACTAGTATTACAGAATTTTTGTAGTTAAATATGATTTTTTTTTCTAATAAGAACATTTCCAATGAAGTAAGATAATAGAATAAGAATACACAGGCGCTTTGCCACTTGTTTACACTTGGTGGAAGCAGGAAAATATTTATGTTGTCATGTTTTTCCCTTATGTTTTAAATTTACAATTTTTTTGAAAATTTCATTGTTTTTAAAGACTTAATAAATTTATGTTTGGCGAATTATTTTCACCTTTACTAAAGGATGGTTGTATGTTCTTAGAAAACTGTTCTTCATTTTAAGATTTTCTTTTGTTTATTTTATTTTTTTTTTAAGATTGTAGATAGTTTAATCTGTTTCAAATGCGTGTTACAATTAATTGCCGAATGTGGGAGCTATTTCTTGCTTCACTGGTTTTCGAAACAGTCCAAATGCAAAAAATGAAGAATGATATTAATGACCCAGCAATCATTTATTATGTGCCTAATATAAATGCAGCTTTCCACAAATTGTACTCCAAAAGCTCAAATTTAAAAGTTTTATATGCTTGTTATAAAGGGAAAAATGTAATTTTTCTTTGAAATGAAATTTTGAATTATTACTGTGTGCATTCTAGTGTAAGTAGCATTTTGGCTCACTTCCGACGAAAAGTACTTGTTGGAATGCTTTTTTTTTCTTTCTTTTTTTCTTTGCTACTTTCATTAGCTGTAAAAAATTAACAATTTTCTTTTTTTGTAATACATTTACATCACAACAATCAAGTGAGCTTTCAAAAAACCAAATAATGTGAGTCATGAGCTCAAAAACAAGTTTACTTGTTTGACTGTTAAACAAATGCAATAGGAGAAATGCGTTTGCTCAGTTCGCGAATATAATAAAAAATTATACAACATAACTGACAAGTCAGCTCCGGAACTGAGCGTTTGATCAATGAAAGTTGGCGAAAATAATTTCGAATAACCCACAAAAGCATTCATTATGTTCAGAAATAATACTTTAATGATTTTTTTTTTTTTTTTTGAAAACTTACATTTCAATCCAATAGGTTAAAATCAATTTCTCCCGATATAAAGCTGATACTAATAAACTTAACCCTATTCGGAGCTTATTTTTTTAAATGAAGGAACTCATATCCTGCACAATCCAGCAGTTTGGAAAAAGAGGAATTATGGAGTGTTACTTCAATTGTGGTGCAGAAGTAGGTACAAAAACTCTTGACTGGGTCTCTAAAAAAATTTAAAATATTGACAAGCAATTTGTTTGTTTTTTACGTAAGTAAAGTAAAACTGCCTTCAAATATGACACTAGACGCTGGTGGAAACATCTAACTGGATTTTACACAGCCTCCCCTCCCCCAATACCACAAAGACCCCAAAGACAAAAATAATCCCCCCCTGAAGGAGAAAATTACCCCTAAAAACAACCCCCTAAATATTTCAAAAGCGCAGTCTGCTCCATGACCCTTCCCCCCTGGTAAGCACCCGTTTTATATTTCAATCTTCTAATGTGATTTATGTACCTCAGTAACTACGGCAGGTACTACTGGTCGGACTAACGTAAGTTCAAAAATGCCAATTTTCAGGTTATTACTAAATTATATGTAGAAACTTTTTCCGCATTGAGCCATAGCAAGGCAATTCTATAAAGAAAATCCTTCATAATTATTTACCAGTGTTACAAGAGCGCGTGTCCGAACCTTTGGCACCAGACGAACGTTTTTAGGCTCCCCTGCAAAGTAGAGATAACGTGACTTTTAGTAGATCGTTGAGGTGCAGATTTGATTCCTTCCCAAGCCCTGGTGATTTTCCAACTGAGAGACCAATTGTCTAATTCTTTAAACAATTTTTAAAATACAATTGCAAAAAGAACAAGAAGTTCTGTCTAGAACTAAACGAGCCTACTTTCCCGTATACCAATATCGACTTTCTAGTATCTGATCAGTATTCTCAAAATTAGCTAAAACCGTAAATTATTTCAAACCTATTTTTTTAATATTTTAAGCTGATTTCGAGAAATAAAGCATGCCTCGCTCATCTAAAGAAGTAGATACGTAAAAAATAAATAAAAGAACAAATAAAATAGCAGCATCTTTTAAACAAAGCATCTAAATACATTTTTTCCATCAAAAAAAAAAAAAAAAAAAAAATCTTCAACCGCTTTCAAAAAGGGGGGAAAAATTAATTTGAATTCTGAAATTTTGAATTCAAATTATGTTTTTCGCAATCACGAACTGAGACAGGGCCCTACTCATTGGAGTTATTGTTTCTAGAAACGGCTCCTGTCCCCCCCCCCCAAGTCTGCCTCTCCTCCTGGGCGGTTACTTGTGCATAGTTGTGTGTGTGCGTGGACCTGTTTGTATGAACGTAGGTGTGTGTGAGTGTATGTGTGTGAAGTCGTGTGTGTGTATGTGTGAACGTGCGTATGTGTAGGACATGGACGCCTCCCACCATTAGAAGCGGGTAGCTCAAAACCGGAGCAGCCGCGCCGCGCCGCCAGCAAAGGACGGTGGGCGGTGGTGCTGCAAAGGCTTCTGGTTCAAGTTGAAAAAGGCACGGACACCAAAAACGATCAAATGAGAACAATAAGCAATCGTGATTGCTCAAAAAAGAATTCAAATTAAAATCTCATTAAAATAATCATGCCAAAAAAATTGTTTGTTTTTCCCCTGTTGCCAAAAAAATTTTTAAAAAGGAATTAATGTACTTTCAAAAATAAATAAAAACAATAAAATGTCAACTTAAAGAAATACTTTTCATTGTCGAAAAAAAAAAATCGTCTGCGCATATCTTTATGTAGAAACATAAAGGACTCCAAATTTCTCCGCCAAAAACTGAATACATAAATTAAAACTTTAGCTTGAAAATAAAATCAACACATATTTAAAACAATTATTTCACAGTAAAAACCGCGGCTGTGGAGTCCATCTGATTTTTGGACAGAGAAAGAGAGAGAAGAGTTAGATTCGAAAGCCGAAAGTTTTAAATTCAAAGACTCGGAGTTGAAATCGGTCATTTCCCCCAAAAGTCCGCAAGTCTACCAGCAGAGACGGAGTAGGACTTATTATTTGATACAGGAGTTGGAGTCAGAGTCGAATATCCAAGAGTCGGAGTCAGCCATTTTTCCTCCGGGCATAAATTTTTGCTAAAGATACGACGTCAGATTCAAAGTCGGGAAGTCAGAGTTCGAGTAATTTTCGGGCACAGGAGTCGGAGTCAGGAGCGCCAAAATTGTCGGAGTCGGGAGTAGGTCGTCAAGAGCTATTTCCAACAATGTTTGAAGTAAATCCGCCTTTAAGTTCGGAATCTATATTGACTTTCAGTTTCCCCTTAGGCGCTAATGTTAAGAGATTTGAACTGTTCAAAATTTAACGAAAACTTGTTCAAATCAAAAAGATATTTTTGATACACGTTTTTCATCAAAAGCGTTTCCCTACTTTCCCCCTCCTTTCTAACAAAAAAAAAATTTGTTCGAATCGGACTATTCATTCAAAAGTTATTAGGGGGGACAGACAGACAGACATTTTTCCCCATCTCAATACCCTACTTTCCAATTTTTAATTTTTCAATATTTATCTAACTATTTTATTTATTTTTTACTTTTTTTTTGTTTTTCGGGATATTTTTAACATGCATTAAGCCTTCTTTCATGCTTTTTTCTTCTTTCTCTGACTTTTACTGGGAAAGTAGGCTAAAAATTGATTAGAGCAAACTGTGAAGTGAACTACTAACCAAAATCCTGAGATTCTCTTTGGTGGGCCCCGGTATGTGCAAGGATTCCTTTTCGCCATCTCTCTGATAATAAAGAGTGGTTCCAGCAGCTTTGTACTCTCCGCTCCACTGAATGAACCATCTCCCGTTCAGGTAGAACTCGCCACTTTCACCCTGCACCGCAAGGTAGTTGGTGGCTTCCTTCTGCTCGTCGACCCGGATGTTGCGGGATCCGCTAGGTACCAATATGATCTGAACGTAACCTGCAAGAACAACAGTCAATTTAGTAAATAATATAGAGCAACATCGGCGCCCATTGGGGAGGAGAGGGGGGTTCACCCCCCCCCTCTTATGGCTGACATGAAGATTTGCCTTATGGCTGACTCGAACATACGCCCACTGGATCGCGGCGCCCGCCTTTTCAGGTCGAGCCACCGTGGCTACGCATATTTTGTGTTTCAAGCATTTTATATTATAATATAAATTTTCCCGTTTTCATATCATTTTTTATTGCTGCTAAACTCCTATTAGTCATAGCGTGATGTTATACAGCCTATAGCCTTCCTCAATGAATGGACTATTCAACACAAAAAGAATTTTTCATTTCAAACCAGTAGTTCCCAAGATTAGCGCGTTCAAACAAACTCTACAGCTTTATATTATTAGTATAGATGAAAACAAGAACGCGAACTACAGCCGATTCGCTGCATTTCCCCACGCAACCTTTCTGCGTAGCGCCGAAAGAATAGTTGAGCGCAATATGCCATCTTGTTCTCACTAAATTCAATATCCTGAATAAAATGGCGACACAAAATGAAAGTTTAGCTAGATGACTAAATTAAAAGTGTGTCTGGTCACTTGCTGAAAAAAAAAAGAATTTTCAGGTATGCCATTACGTAAAAGTTAATTAAAATTCCTCATTTTATCAAATGCCTCTAAAATCTGTTAAACGAAAAAGTGGAAGCTCTTCTTTTCAGGGAACGTAGTACTCAGTGGTACTAAAAAACTGCAAAAAAAGAACCTGCAAAAAGAAAAAAAAAAATGAAAATTTATGAAATTGACATTTTTGAAAAACATCAAATTTAAACTTTTTTTAAAGACTGTGGAAAAAAAACTAAAGCACATATTTCAAAATGTTGCATATGTTTTTAAACAAGAAAACATATATTTTTAAATAAAACAAATCGCAACAAAATATGTACTACCGTTCCTGAGATAATGTTCCTTAAAATTTTGATGAAAATCCCAAGTGAGATATCATGACAGGATCGCCATCTTTGGTGGCCTGTATCTCGGAACAGGATTTTTTTTTTTTGGGCGAAAAAAAAAAAAAAACATTAATTTTTTCTTAATTTTAACATATATGTTAAATTCAAAAAAATCCAAGACCATCACGTTAGGCCCCTTACTGAATTGACATGGATTCCACCAAAAACATTTCTTCTCCAACCATTAATGAGCAAATTATTAAAAATCTCAAAATTTAATAACTCTAATCTTTACTGAAATCAGTTTATATGGGGAAAATATCTTACTAAACCATGGGGAAAATGTCTGAGCCCACCCCCTTACCATTTTGCATATGGGCGCCCATGTAGAATAACTAGAGAACAAGCTGAACTATTTGGCATTTTGATTTCAAACGATCTTAGCATCATACGACCTCCTTTTATTCCAATTTAATGTAATTTCCCCATTATTGGCATTTTTAATGTGATTCAATAGTTTACTCTCTAAATATCGCCAACAGTAACCAAATTGAAATCAGATTTTAAAAAGAAAAAAATCGCTAAATTTGACGCCGAGTTGGCGACAAACCTTGGCGACCAAAATACAGGCGATATATCGCTAAGTGTCCACCAAATTATAACACCACTTGAGTTTACATCGAAATTAACAATGATTTCCCCCCAAAAAGGGGCAAAAGACCCCTTTAGAAATGGCAAAATGCAACCAAAAGGGAGGTGCAAAACTAGACCCCACTAGGAGTCTACGTACGAAATTTCAACTTTCTAGGACATACCGTTCTTTATGCGACATACTGCATTTCCGCATGCGACATACATCCGCACATCCGCACATACTCACATACATACATACGTACATACAGACGTCACGAGATAACTCGTTGTAATTAACTCGTGAATCGTCAAAATGGATATTTCGCGTGTCTATACAGGGCACTTATCCACGAGTGGTCGAGTCGAAAAAAAAAAAAACTCAACATTCCTTCGGGGGTGAGTAAAATGGAAATTAAGGTCGATTTTTGAGTGAAAATTTTTCGCGAATACCATACTTCATTTTTTGTAAAAAGGAAGTAAAAAGATCAGTTTATCAGCATTCGCCTAGAGGTATCAGAATTCTTGTGGTGCCATGGTACCTACGTCATGGAATCCTTTTATGTAAAATCAATCAAAAAGAAAAATCCGAATCTGATCATCTCAGATTTTCAGAAATCAAATTCTTTTTACTTCCTTTTACAAAAGAAGGAAGTATTGTATTCGCGAAAAAAATTTCATTCAAAAATCCGCCTAAATTTCCATTTTGCTCGCCACCGAATGAATACTGATTTTTTTTTTTTTTTTTTCCAACCCGACCACACGTGGATACATGCCCAAGAACGTATAGACACCTGAAGAATCCATTTTGACGAGCCCCGAGTTAATTACAACGACTTTTCTCGTGACGTCCGTATGTACGTACGTATGTATGTGCGTGTATCTCGCATAACTCAAGAACGGTATGTCCTAGAAAGTTGAAATTTGGTACATAGACTCCAAGTGGGGTCTAGTTGTGCATCTTTTTTTTGCATTCAGATGTTCCAAAGGAGGTCTTTTACACTTTTTTGGGGTAAAATCATTGTTAACTTCAATGTTAACTCAAGCGGTGCACTGTTAAAAAATTTCCGGAATATTTACGGTAATAGTTACTGGCATCCATGTTGCCAGTAACTATTACCGTAAAAATCAAATGTTACTGTAAAATTTTACGGTTTCCTTGGTAGGCCGCAGCAACCAATTGGCGCTGGGATCGCTTATTTCTCCGGTAAAAATTACCGTAAAAATCAGCGATGCGTTAGCCCGCCATTTTACAATAACAATTACCAGAAAATCTTCCTGAATGCTATAATTTGGCAAACACTTGCCAATATATCGCCAAGCTTTTGGTTGCCAAGTGTTTTCACTAACTTAGCGACGAATTTGGCGGGTTTTTTTTTTTTTGGTTTCAATTTGGCCAATATTGGGAAAATTTATCTGCATAAAACGTTTTCCTTGCTTCGGTTCGCAACAGATTTGGAATGAAAGTATTTAAAGTGTTTTTTTTTTCCCCTCACTCCGAGGCACTATTATATTTAAATGGGGGCAAAAGGAAGTCATGTGATGCACACATCAGCTCGGTTTTTTTTTTTTTAAATTGCAAAAGCACTTGATTCTACATGTATCACAGATACATGAGATTGGAGCAATCTAGTTTTAGTAACTGCTGATCTAAATTTAAAACACTAAACTTCTGTTTTTCGTTACCTGAACGCATATGGACAACTTTTACTTTGCTAGAGACCATGCAAAATTTGAAAACTGCTGATTGGATTTCAAGTAAAAACGTCCTCCATCTCCTTTATAGCTTGTTCTATATGCTCTAATTATTGTTCAATTTTGATACAATAGCTTCTAGACGTGAATTCAAACCTTCTGAAGAACGATAATTTTTCGCATGCGCTGGATAGAAAAAAAAAAATCATGGACGACACATTGGCGTCGACTGGCCAGTTATAAGTCCCAAAACTACGGCAACGTCTTTAGCTGAGTAAAGGTTATTTATATGCTACCCGAACTGACCCTACATTTTATCTACATCTACAAAGTAATGTTTTTAAAAAATGTTGTTCCGACGCAAAGTTAGAATATTTCGAACATTCTTTATATGTATTGAAGTTTCTTACCCAGTCCAATGCGAAGAGTGAAGTTCCCTCTCATCGTCAGACATTGAGTACCATCTCCGTGACACACACCACATCGGTCTTCTTGAGCTTCACTATCAATGGCCCAATCGCAGGCAACATGCTAAAAAGAATCACACCATATAATTTACAAAGCAGCAACAGTTTCAGTGCAATTTAGATATTGTTACAGATTTTGTAAATGCATTAGAACCTCGCTTGTTCGGTCTCATTTATCCAAATCTCAAGATTATCCGGATCTACATTTGTAGATTTAAAAATATATTGACATAGGAAGCTTTAAATAATTATAGCTGATAACAAAACTGTTAAGTACGCACATTCACTTTTCATTTTCGTTAAATGTAGAGCTCTTGCGTACACGGGCGTAGCCAGGAATCCCATTAGGGAGGGGCAAGCATAGTTGCAACTGGGTAGTGTTTTTTAGTTGCCCCCCCCCTCCCACTTCCCAGTGCCAACATCGGAAACTGCTTGAAATTAGAGTTCTCCTCCCCCTCTAAAAAAAAATGCTTTTTTTTGGTCAGACGAAGGTAGAAAAAGCTGTTATGTGGCTCTCACCTGGGTATGTTTCAAAACTGAAGTCCTAAAATTGCAATTTTAAATTATATTTGCTGACATTTGGATAGAGCATGGGAGTCAAAGGTTCTCTTCAAGAGAGCGGCAGTTGCCCCTCCCTGCCCCATTCTGGCTACGCCCATGCCTGCATAGTTTGTAGAAAGAATTATGTATAAAACAAACACCGCTGCAGCTGAACTACAATGATAAAGCCTTAGATTGCTCGTGTTTTATTTTTACGACACACGTGTCCGACTCCAATTCTTTGTTAAAAATTATGCGGAAAATGTTTTGATATTTTTTCATGTCAGCTAAACAGTTGTATGTAATTTTGCTACAATACAGTTTTTTCCTGTCGAAATCTGCTTTTTTAACGATTCGCTCACTACACTGGATTTGCAGAGGACTGCAAATTTGTGCGATTTAACGTTGTAATAATATTTTCTTTTACTGAGTTAATGTGGATTTGTGCCCTAGAACGGTTTGCTAAATAGAAATTCAAATACTTACTCTACACTTCCCATTGATGCAAACATCTCTCGTCCCAGGATTGCATTCTGTGCCATCCGCTACCGTGTCTGAAAGCATGACTGAAAAGAATTTGCCTTCGGGCTTGCAGTGCAGCTGACACGGTGTCACTGAAAATGAAGAGGAACATCATCGAAACATTCTCTGGATAATAACAGTTATTAAATCTTTTCTTTTTTTTTTAAACAGTTTGTCATCCCAGAGGTAGAAAAACTTAAGAGTTAAGAAATTCAAATCTCAACATTGTTTTTTGGATCTTCAAGAAAAATATCAAATTAGTGTTGAAAATTTGCACAAAAAATGAGTAATATAATTGTTAAATCTTGCTCTACTTTTATTAATCTCCTTTCATCGAGTGATTGAAACTATTGGAATGAATGACTGAAAATTATCGGAAGAAAATCTTTTTCCACAAAGGCATATTTTTCTGTCGTGAGTTTGTGGTTCAATTTTTACTGGAAAGTATATCTTTTACGGTGGTGGAATTTATCATGTCGCAGTTGCAAGGGATCCCTACGACCTAAGGGAACCGAAAGAGGTCCAAAACTGCGCATGAAAAACTGTTCACATTAGAGTAAGGAGCCTTAAAATGCAACTCGACGAGGGGCCCACAAACGCGTGAACAGGTCACTGGCCTCTTATATGAACGTTTCAAAACAATTTTTAAGGTATTTCTTTACAAATTCCAAAAAAAAAAATGTCCCCATTTGAAAGCATTTGGATTATTTTAGTTTAGCCCTAGCTAAGGCCCCTATATATACGAGCCAACGCAGCAGCTTAAAATCAGCCTTTTTAGATCGGAGCGCGTGTTTGAGTGATTGTCTTTTCTGGCGAGTTGTCGCGTTGGTGATTGTTCACGCAAATATTAGCGACACATGAGTTTTTTAAAAATAAAATATTATTTTCTGCAAATTTGGCGAAATCCAAAACTTTGCTGTGGTAACCTAAGCAGTGCAACAAAGAAAAATCCGATCCAAAATGGCTAAACTTAAGCTGATGCGTCGGCCTATCTATATAGGGCTCTAGCCCTAGCCTCCCTCCAACTGCTACGAAGTTTCCGTAGTTGCTATGGAAATTAGCAAATTTAATTTCAAAGTAAATAAAAGGTTACATTACGTAATTCGGAAAAATGGTCATCAAATTTTATGACATGAATGTTGTAAAACTTTTTCTTTTTTTAAGGTGTCGGTTGTCTTTACGTTACGTTGGTTATAGCACAGTAAATGCTACGGATGACAGGGTGGTCAACGATGAAAAGATATAATGTAAATTTATTATGGCAAATAATTCTTAAGTTAAACAAGAAGTACAGGGTGCGATTGAAAAGTAACCGAACTTTTGCTGGAACAACAATTTTATTGAACTTTTTTACAAATGCACTTAATATTCTTCGAAATACATCCCTTGGGTTCATACACCGGCGGTAGCGGTCCTTCCACTGTTCAAAGCATTTTTTAAACGCATCTTCCGGGATAGCATTTAGATTGTTGGTTACACTTTTTTGTATGTCCGCTATCGACTGGAAATGCCTTCCCTTCAGGTTTCTTTTGATGAGCGGGAACAAAAAGAAGTCCCGGAGAGACATTTCTGGAATTTCAACACTTCACGACTCATTTGCACACGTGTTTCTTCTTGCTCGGCAATCAAAACCGTGAGAACCAGTTTCGCGCATACCCTCGCATGCTGAATTCTTAGGTCAAAATATTTTGAACGCCGTAGTAAGTTAGATTTAACTGTTTACTCATCTCCCGGATGTTTGCCCGAAGGTCGATGTTCAAGAATTCACGAACATAGTCTACTTTTTTGTCAGTTTTTGAAGTCAAAGGCCTCCATGCGCGTTGTTCGTCTTCGGCGTCCTTCCGGCCGTCTTCGAATACTTTGTGCCATTCATAAATTCGTGTCCGGGACAGAACATCATTTCCGAAGGCTTCCTTAAACAGGTCTTGGGTCTAAGTAAAGATTTATTTTTTTTAGTTTTACGCAAAACTTGATTGTGTAATGCTGATCAATCTCATTTGTTGCATTTTCATCACTGGAAAAACGTAACCGACCGCAAAAAGAACCTTCGCGTGTAGCGCGATATTGACTTCTGCGCTGCTCGCAGCGTACCGACTCGTGTTGGGCATGAAAGAACAAAATCAGACGTTTTCCGCCAAAGAATCATTCTTTTCTGACGCCTGGAAACCGCGCGGCGGCAAAAGTTCGATTACTTTTCAATCGTACCCTGTATATTCTGAACTCAACTAATCTCGCTTAAAAATGCTAGAAACAATTCTAGTGCATACTTGGTGTGGCGACAGGTAACCATCTATGCAGCTCCTCCTTGTAAGGCACCGAATCGTAGGTGCTGCACTGAGACGATCTGAAACTTGGAGCACTTTCTTGGCAGGCCTGGAATGATACACGTGGCATATTTAGTTCAAATACATTAAGCGTATCATAAAACAATACAAATTATTTTCCAACTGCTTAGTGATTTCCTGCCAAATCATTTTAGCTTTTTCAGGGAAAACACGTTTTATAAAACTACAACAACAAAAAAAAAAAAAAAAAAAAAAAAAAAAAAAAGAGAGAGAGAGGGATAAACAAAAAAGAAAGACAAAAAAATATGATATAACTTTAGGAATTAGGTCAGTTTAAAAACTTGTTTTATCAATAAACTGGCTTCTAAGACAAAGAAATGTAAAAATAAAAATAAATTAAACGAAAAAACAATTCAAAAATTGATTTTTTTTTTAACTTGGTGAAAAATTAAAATACAGGGTGATTATAATGAAAGTTCCATTTTTAAAACGCTGTAAAAATAAAACCACTGGTCTGAATGACGTCAGATTTCAACAGCATATTATCGAAGAAGGGGGAAAACGTATGGCAAATGAAAAATAAATAGTTGAAATTTTTAGTAATAGATGGCGCTGTAAGCTTCATAATTTAATGCGCATGACAGCTGTCTTGATTTACATATTTTTTCGAAGAGACTGGTGCCTCCGGTCCTGTTACTTGTACCGTAACTGGTAAGCGCTGTGAATGCCTTTTGCGCAACCACGTCATGATGAAGTCGTTTTTATGCAAGATGGAGCACCTCCGCACATCGCGAATCCAGTGAAGCAGTTGCTGAAGCGCCATTTCGGAAATGCTAGAATTATCAGCCGCCATTTCCATACAGCCTGACCGTCCAGATCACCTGATCTTAACCCGTGTGACTTCTGGCTATGGGGCTAGCTGAAAGCTGTTGTGTTCAGTGCTCCGATTGCAAACTTAGCTGAGCTGATGGCACGCATTGCGCAACACATTTTAAACGTTAGCCCGGAAAAACTTCGATCAGTTGTGGAACATACTGTTTCTCGATTTTAACTTGTTTCAGAAAATGGGGGACAGCATATTGAACATTTTTTGTGCCAGTCTCACGACAGTTAAAGACATGGGCGGATTTATGGGGGGGCGAGGGGGGTCAATGCCCCCCAGTCTTGGGAGGACTTTATACATGGTAACAGCACACATTTCAAAAATGTGAAAAAAAAATCATGACTTTTTTTTTCTTTTTTTGAAAAGTTCAGAAGTGAAAATGAAGAGAATAGTGACTGTCCTTTTCTGACGGGGGGGGGGGGGGGACCATACACTGTATTACAAAGAGCAAAGCTGTCACCGGGTTGTTGAAATGTGTTGAAAACGACTACTTTGAATTAAAAACCATTAGAGCAAGTATATGAGTGAAAATATGAGTAATCAGCCGCTATACTTAAAATGATCAACGACTGTTTCAACAATTTGGAAACTAAAACAAAGATTTAAAAAAAAAACGGATTTACCTACAAACTAAACAAGCTATAGTTGAGGGCACCCGCTTTGTTGAAGGCCCCTAACTCCGGAAAATTTCATGATTTGTTCTTTAAAGAAAAGAAGAAAACTACTTGAAAAAATAAATTCCATTTTAAAGTACTTGAAAACCTTGAAAATTTGGAAAAGTGTGAATACAAACCATAAATTTAAAAATTTATAACAATTGATGGGTTGTAGGGGGAGAAATGCCGAAATGTGTCCAATTTAGCTCCTTGCCACATCCTGCATCAAAAATATAAAAATCATGGTTCTCACGTTTCTGTAGCATTTCACTTGAGATAAATTTTTGTGACTCACATGTTTCATATATTGCTGTTTATTTAATCCTGAATGCAGTAATTTTGGAAATTATTTTGTATTACTTGCGTTTATCTTACTTCTGTATATTGTTATTCTGTGCAGCCCAGAAGGAAAAAAAAAAAACACTACCTCTATTTTTTTTTCGTTTTTTGCACTACTTGTAATTGAAAATAAAAAGTTGTTGTAATAAAAAATCAATAGTTTTTTTTCTTTTAAACTTAAAATGTTGTTGTTGTTTCTGATTCCCCTTGGAGCACCCAAGGTAATGAATAACGAAGGCGTTAATCCGCTTTTGAGGCTAATATGAGTGGCTTCCGTTTGACTGAGCCCCATTTTAGGTGGAAGTCCGACTTTTGCTCAGACACATAAGACAGATAGCACAATTCAGATTTATTACAATACAAGGAAATCAGAAAAACATCCAGGGCAGTGGGCGGGAATCGAACCTGTGCCTCTCTGCATGCAAGCAGTTGCTGAGCGATACCGCTCGACCACTGAGGCCCCAAACTTAAAATAGTTGTTTCTTACAAAGTTAGAACAATACTGTAAAACAGTACAATCAAGTACTTAATTTCAGAAACTGGAAAGGCCAATTTTTGTGCCTTAAATAATTTTAACTGTTCTCGAGTCCTTGAAACGGATTCGATGAGTTTTTGAAATTCCTAAGCAAAGTGTGCTTCAACTTTATTTCTTATCAATTATGAATTGTCCAAATGTGCCTATTTTCTAAATCTATACACCATTTCTTTTAAAGCATTTTTTTACTATGGATCATTTTGTATTTAATTCATTGTTGTATTTGTCGGTGGGTTGGAGGCGTGATCAAAAACTGATTGAATTGAACCGACAGCCAAAGTAAGCAAATAACAATGCACAATCTTCTATTCTTTCTCGCTTTTTCTCTCTGAAAACTGCTGTAATTGATTTGTCAAACCGAAAACCATTTCTACTGTGTATTATCGTAATTTGCAAAAAAGTGTTTTGCTATTTGTCTTCGAGATTTTAGTAGTTCCAATTACCCCTTCTAAGGCTTCAAAATGCAGAATTTTATATCTACTTTACAAAAATTCCTCCGGGGAAAAAACCCCGAACCCCCTAAAATTGGAGATATTCTATCTCCTACTTAAGAGGGATTCCATTTTCCACCTTAGACCTTATGTATAATGGATGGGGAGGGGGGGGGCTTTAAAAAATGGCCCTTTTTTTTGCCACCGATAGAAAAGTTGACCAGACTACTAAAGAGACCAAAACCCTGAAATAGCTTTGGGGCACGCTAAGTCTAAATCCAGCCAGTTGTAATCAATGCAACTGCTAATGCTAAAAAAAAAAAAAAAATGCTGCCCCCCCTCCCAGGAACTTAGTTCTAAATCCGCCTATGGTTGAAGACCAATTTGATGAAAGAATAAACGACCGCTATTAAATTATGATGCTTACAGAGCCATCTATTGCTAAAAATTTCAACTATTTAATTTTCATTTGCCATACGTTTTCCCCCTTCCTCGATAAAATGCTGTTGAAATCTGACGTCATTCTGACCAGTGGTTTTATTTTTACAGCGTTTTGAAAATGGAACTTTAATTATAATCACCCTGTATTATGCATAGCTGTTGCATTATAGGTTGCAACTTGAAGCACTTTCTGAGCAGGCCTGGAACGTGAGATGTTCAATTTAATTTAAATACATCACGTGTAGCAAAAAAACAATAATAATTATTTTCCAATTCTATTTGTTTTCTGATTTTAACTTTTCCTGGTAAAATACGTTTTATAAGGGGAAAAAGAAAAAAAGAAAGAAATCTAACATAATTTAGGTAATTAGATCAATTTGAAAACTAGTTTTATCATCAAACCGGCTTCTAAGAAAAAAATATGTAAGAAAAATGAAAAATTGAACAAAATACAATTTAGAAATTGATTTTTTATAAAACTTGGTGAAAAATCAAGATATTATACATCATTGCATTACAGATTGCACGTGAAGACAATTTTAATACGATTTTTTGAAATAAATAATTTCAAAAATAAATAACTTCGAAAACAAGTACAAAACGTCAGAAGCTCTCTATGTTTCAAACAGTATTGTCTTCTGAAACGGCATTTAAATGTTACTAAAGAAATAATTATCTCTGTGCTAAAGTACTGAAATTGAGATGAGCATTTTTTACTTCACTAAAAATAAAACTAAAGTTTGAAGCTTCAGGAGACTCGCCGTCTTTCCAAGAACAATGTAAATCTTGAAATAGTAGCGTGGAATTCACGAGCAAAAAAAAAAAAATGTTTTAAGAAATATATCAGCTATGAATTTTGAAACGAATTAAATTGTTCGAATATATACCTCAGCATTGCAAATCTTGTACCTTTTTCGCTCTCCTATGCAATATCGTCCACCGCCAGCTGGCCTAAAAATAAATACATGCACACGTAAAACAAGTATTTCAGGAAATAAATATTTTACATGCGGTTGGAAAACCACTTTTTATTGCGTAAGAAAAACAAATAATATGCTTCTTTAAAATCAAAATAAGAGAATATTAAATGTACAAATAAAAAATAACTTGTTTCAGTTTCTAAACGAAAGAGACCTGTGAAAAAAGAATGTATAAATAAAACATATAAAATAATATTAGCTTTAAAGTTTTTAGTTTTACGATTTATTTCATGTGTGTAATCAGGATTGTTTTTAGCACGAAACTCTTAAATTGGTGTTAGTAAGTTGCTGCATATTTGAAATAGTAATAATAGGAGAGACCATGCATAGTTGATACACGTTTTACATTTTGATTTTTCTAATTTTTGTTACTAATGATACGTTTCAAAACAAAATTTCCTGTAATATTATTAATATTTTTCAATCAAATAATTATTTCAATAGCTTTATTGACGAAATTTAAGTCAGTAAGAACTTTTTTTTTTTTTTTCAAAATGTATTAACGTTGGTCAAATTGATCCACAAATTAATAAGCTTTTATGCTGGCATAATCAACGAAAGGAAATTTTTTTGAGATAGTTTTAATGAACACAAATTGCTCTAAAAGATATATTGTAGAAGCATTCTTCGTTTTGGCAAAAAAGAAGATATCGCCGATTTCGCGAATTTAATAAGAACAAAATCGAAAGCTGAAAAAAAAAAAAAAACTCTACATTTTGCGAGACTTAAACTTTTGCGATTATGACGGACTCGCAAGAGTAGCGAAAATAAGTACTCTTACAGCAATCACTGAAACTAACAATACCCAATACAAATGAATACATTTTGTTCTATTTATTTTTAACTTGGTACCTTTTATTATGATACATAATGGTTTTTCCGATTAAAATATACATAGAAATTATGAGCCAAAGCTTAAAATTTTAGCATTAATAAGTGTAATATGGATAAGTGTATAAATAATGTATAGTGTAATGCAAATAAGTATCGCAGGGGTAAGAGTTGTCCTAAGTCCTAAAATTTCAAATTTTGTCCTAAAATTCCTAAAATTTCGTATTTTGTCCTAACATTACTAACATTTTCTTTATTACACGCAAAAAAATGAAGTTCAACCTAAAAATGAAACTTTTCATGGTAATATGCCTATATTTTAGAATAAAATAAACTTTGTAGTCCCTGAGAAATTTTCTCTAAAAAGAAACGGAAAAACCAATGCCACTGGTGTTTTTTTTTTTTTTTTCTGGAGAAGGGGGGGATGCAGTTATTCAAAACACATGCTCTCAATATAAAGCTGTTTGTTTTATCTATACTTTGTAACCCTTGCAGTCACTCCTCTTCTGCAAAAAATACATAAAAATAAAATGATAAAGAACATAAAAACAGTTGTGCAGCAAATTTTGCAGAAAAAGAGTTAGGGGAAAGCAATATGATCTGTTGTTTTTTTATTGTTTTCCACTTTGAAAAGAAATGAAAAATATGTGAACCAGAGGGGGACGGGAGAGTACTCCCTCCTCAAAAATGGCAGTTCTGTGGCAAAGGGGGGGGGGGGTGCGGTGAAAGGTATCATAAGTAATTGAAACAACAAAATACAATGTGTTGAGTTATAACCCACATTTTAACACTTTGTTCCAAAAATTTGTTTAAACCAAATTTAAATGATTTGTCCCCTGGGGAGAAGTAATATTTATTTTTATGGTGCTTATCTCGTGTGTGGTTTAAGCATTAGTTTGCCCTCACAGTACAAAGAGTCAGTTTGCTTTGTGTTTCTATTCAGTGAAGTTGGATTATTTCTTGCACATATAATTGTTAAATTTAGTCACTAACTTTTTGCTTTAAAAATGTAAATAGTAATTTGTTTTATTAAAATGCCACGGAAAACGAAATTTTCTTCCTTGTGATGGCAAAAGCAAACAGAAATGGATGCAGGATCAGCACATGGTGCCGTGCAGAAAAGAGAAAAGTATGAATTTAAAGCATTTTGTTCTGTTTGTACATGATCTTTCCAATATTGATAATGAAGGATTTTTGCAGGTACTGTCTCATGCAGATATGGCGAGACATAAGAGAGTGATAAGTAACTTGAAAACACAAGCTGTATTTTTAATTCATTGTTCTTCGTCTTCTACTGAAAACGAATTTATTATGATAAAGCAATCCAAAGCTTTTGCTCCAAATTCACTCCAAGATCAAATTTAAAAAGCGGAAGTTTTCTTAGTTTAAGTTGCCATCAAAAAAATTATTAATTTACATCCTTAAATGATTTATCTGTAATTTACAGGGATATTTTGATGATTCAGATAGCAAAAAGTATCAAGTTATCTGATAAAAGTTTAAGCACATAATTTATTTTGGACTTCCACCTTATTAATTTAAATCCCTCCTTATTAAGTTTTATTTTATTTTTTTATCATTCTTTGTAATTCACTTTGATGAAAAAACAGGGCAAGTAAAAAAGCAATTAGACATACATTTATCCTACTGGTATGTGGTATATATTTCTACTTCATAATGTGTAACTGTGTTGAAGAATAAAGAATTGAATGCCTTTTATTGTAGCTTTCAAGATTGAATTTGAAACGTTTTATCATCCACTACGAAACTCAAGCTCATAAATTACATTTAAGTTAAAAATTCTTGATTTTTTACTGTCCTAAAAATTTTGAATTGAAAATTTTTAAATGCAATATTTTGTGCAAGTGTATTGAAAATAATATTATAGCCTGGTATAATGCTGAACATTTTCAGGTTTTATTTATTTACTAGTGGTACCCGCAGGGCTTTGCCCGTAGTAGAAAATTAAAAGGTCATTTGGTTTGCCTGTATATTTACAAATAATGGATAATGAATTTCTCGCCAATTGGCTATGTTCATTCGCTCTCCCATTCCACGTTATGATAATTTCGTAATTTACTCGTCCATCTTATGATAATTTTGCTCCGTAAACTGTTATTAAAATTGAAATAGAAAAAGAACAAAATCGAATTTTCGAAAAATCGCTTCGACGTGCACACCCACATGCTACAAACTAACTTTATGCCAAATTTCATGAAAATCGGCCGAAAGGTCTAGGTGCTATGCGCGTCACAGAGATCCAGACAGCCAGACATCCTGAATGAGAGACTTTAAGCTTTATTATTAGTAAAACAAAAATTTTTTTCGCCCCTAAATTCCCTTTTTCCTTGATTTTCCTTTTTTAAACATACTAAAATCTGAGGTAATGCTAAAAGTTTTTTTTTTTCGTCTTCTAGACTTGCATAGTCCAAGCATAAATAATTCTTTCAAATTAATAATGGGATCTAGATATTGTTATTCTCATATATTTATAAATTTTAATTGGCGTGCTACAAAAAGTTAGTTTAAAACATTTTCCTTCGTAAAAAGTACTTGAACAATAATATCATATTTGCTAGCCTTAAAAGGGAATAGTTTCAAAGTCAGATGTATGTTTCCAAAATCCGTGTTTCGGAATACGAGACACGAGTTCAGAAAATCCAAACTCAATTTAACATTGAAACGATTACTTAGCAGTAAACGGTGTCACTATTAGTTGTAATGAAGATAAAGTTAACACAACATAGTTAGATTTTTTTCTTTTTTGCGAAGCTTCTCTCTTGTGAATAGCAAGCATTCATTGTAAAAATATTAATAAAATAACCATTTTCGTCAATAATTCATTATTTCAATATAAAGACTTATTCCTTGCAAGTAAATCACGACGATAAATCTTGAACTTGCAGAAAAACTTGAAACACTGAATAAACGCAAACACACTTTCTTTTCAAAACAATACGTTTCAAAATAGGTAATTAAAAAAAACTTTGCTGGCGTGATTTCCAAATTCGCATCAAATATTCTCCTTAACTGATTCAGTTTCTCTATTAAAAGTCAATTTATATCCACCAAGAAAAAGGATATTGAACTTTATTGTTAGAAGAGTTTCTCGCGGCAAATTACGATTATTAACCATGGTACCAGAAATAATAGCTCAATTAGAACAGTGTAAAGAGTCATTAGAGCTGAAAGCTCTCAGTTCAAATCCATTATAATAATTAAACCTTAACGTGATCTCGCGTAGACTTATTAGACGCAACGCCTTTAAATCTTCAAGATAGGATAATTATAATACGAATAACAACTGGATTTATAAGATAGCTTTCATTTAAACATTAAGAACATGATTAAATCTTAATTAGTTACAGTCATTCACTGTAACTTTCAACCCCAATTTCTCTAAATTAAACTGCCCAATAATATTTTAAGAGTTATGATGACCTTGTTTTTCCGGCTCCCATTTATCCGGAGCTCCGAATCAGATTTATCGAGTTTGTTTATTTATATATATATATATATATATATATATATATATATATATATATATATATATATATATTTATATATATATTCATTCAAACGATAAATCTAAATTATGATAGCAAGAAAGAAATTATATATGTGCCAAACATTCGCTCTTGATTTTGAGAAAATGTACTACATACTGTTTGACCACGGATTGCATGGAATTGGCAAACATCCAGTTAGGGCGACTCCATCTGAATGAGGGGAAAAATAAAAATTTTATGCGCAGATTCCGCTCATTTGAATGAGACTCTGCTTAATTTAGAGGCTAACATACATCTGCAAAATCTGACATTCCTGAATACTAATAGATGCTTCCATTTCCGCGTGTAAACCGGATGTTTGTCTTTCTATACAATCCGTGGTTAGACAGTAGGTGATACACTAAATTACAGTAATCTAACAAACATAGCGTTTGAAGCTTCAGTCAGACCCCACTACAGCTGAACTGTAAATAGTAAAGTGTCCCTGAAATTTCCTTGAAAGTTTGTTACGAGGCTGTTTTTTCTTTACTAATAATAAAGCTGAAAGTCTCTCTGTCTGGATCTCTGTGACGCGCATAGCGCCTAGACCGTTCGGCCGATTTTCATGAAATTTGGCACAAAGTTAGTTTGTAGCATATGGGTGTGCACCTCGAAGCGATTTTTCGAAAATTCGATTTTGTTATTTTTTCTATTCCAATTTTAAGAAAATTTTACCCAGCAAATTATCACAACGTGGACGAATAAATTACGAAATTATCATAACGTGGAACCGTAACATGGGAGAGCAAATGAACATAGCCATTTGGCGAGAAATTCATCATCCATTATTTGTAAATATACAAGCGAACCAAATGACCTTTTAATTTTCTACTACGGACAAAACCGTGCGGGTGCCACTAGTATATAATAAAGGAAAAGTATGCATATTAAGAATGTTCTCATTTTGTCCGTATTTTCAATCATCCGGATTGCCTTTGCTCCCAGTTAGTCCGGATAAACGAGGTTCTACTGTATTGTATTTATTGATATAAAACGGAAGAAAACTCCTAAAGTATTGTATATTTATCCAAGATTAAGAAATAATGATGATTTAATCCATTTAAATGGAATTGTTAACTGGTTCAAAGTGATTCTGTCATTGAGGGCCCCTTTGAGCCACATCAGATTTGGGATACAAAATAAATTATTGCATTAAAATCATTCCAACTTTGACGTAGAGAAATAAAATTTCAAAATGTTTAAAAACTCTCCTTTTGTACTTCACAGCAACATGCGATTTCTGTAATTTTTGGAAGATTGCAAGATTTCTGTCATTTTATAAGATTTCACAGTCAGAATGCAGTGGCAAAGTTATTTGGCCTTGACACACCGATTCTCGTTACATATACCACAATATTGCCTTTTTTTTTAATGAAGAGTAATAAACCTATTTCATAACTATATCGGTAAACTGCAGCATTGGGCCTTCTACTTTTTTTTTCTTTTCAATTTTAAAGGGAAATAAACTAAAAATTGCAAGTGACGCAACGTTGACCGGTACAGCTGAAAGTTACTTTCAATGTCTGCACACTAAATAATAAAAAATAAATAAATATATACTAAATAATAAATAAATAATAAATAAATAAATAAACTTACTAAATAATAAAAAATACTAAAAAATACACTAAATAATAAAAAATAAATATAGATATACTAAATAAATAAATAAACTTACTTTGAGTGTCAATAAAACTAAGAAAAGTAAAAAATTGATAACGAAAAAGTTGTATTGCACAGTTAAAAATATTTAGTTTTAACATGAGACTCTCGATTTATAATTTCTGTAGAAGAGTTACGATTAATGAATGAAGAACCCTAGTGAATAATTCTTTGAAAAAATAAGGTTTTAAAACATTTTTATTGGATGAATTAACAATCGTAACTTCCTTCTCTACATTTCCAGAAAAAAAATGACTAGAAAATGCATAAGCAGAAACCACTGCACTATACTCACATTGGATTATCACAGTGGCGTTGCGAAAGCGTCACTCCTGCTCCACAGGTCCGAGAACAGGGAGACCAGGGTCCCCATTGTCCCCATTCACCGTCGATAGCTTCTGGATGTTCGCCGATTTCGGTGCAGCGGCCCATTTGGCACCACTGGAACAAAAGGAGGAATATCAAAAAGACAAATAAAAACATTTCCAGCAAAACATGCGGTGAAATTTCCTTTCACATTAGATGTAATAAACGAATAAGCAATTTCAAAGTAAATCTAGTAATAAGTAATGTCATTGCTGGTACTTACGTCACATATCATACTAGAGTACCCTCAAGGCGATGCAAGTGCTAATAATTAAAGGAAGTCCCTTGAATAAATACATATCTAACCCTCCCTCTCCCTCTGATGTGAAATGATCATTTTTCTTTAAGTATGATGCGTACACACATTTTCAAAAAAAAACTATTAAAGTTTCTCTGGAATTTAAAACTATTCACCAAAACATTAAATTAGATTCACAGTTGCTTTAAAACTCAAAATAATCCTCCAACTGTATAGTTCACGCTTAACGCGCCAAGCAACCACGCTACTGTAACCCAGCGTTACCGTCGCAACAGAGACGGCAATGAACTCAGCCCTTTGGCGAGTGAAGCGGTTGTTTATATTTTATTTTATTTTATTTTTTGCAATTTAAAATGTTCCGCCAAATAAACAAAAAAGGGACCAAATAGTATCTACCAACTGTAAAATATTTCCGCAACTCGATTGTTTATCGTCAAACACACCAAGCGAGCAATCCAGCTGTTAGCGATCGAAGCGTACTTGATTGATTAGCTATCCCATCTGTCTAACGAAATAAGAAAAGAATTGAGTGGGATTTTTGAAAAAACGTCGTCAGAAAAAAAAGAAAAAAAAAATCGTATAAGTAAAGCTTCGATAAGTCGAAGTTTCGGGGAATGCGAAAAAATTCGAGTTATTAAAAATCTTCGTATCGAATTCGAAAACAAAACTGTAGGATAATATAGAATACTACCACTGACAACCATTAAATTTATAATATGAGCAAAAAAGTGATAGAATAATGTATCAAAGATAATACAAAGCACCAGTGGGATATTTTACAGTAATTCCTGGAATTAGATACTGCTGGTCTGAGGCGACAATATATTGTTACAAATTCTGTAAATAGTAATTATTTTTATGATTAATTTGTTGTAATCTAGCTAAATTTTGGCGTTTATTCCATTATCTTTCATCCAAAATTGTCTTAGTAGCGTCACCTGTAAATAGTTTCTCGTATTGAATATATAATTCCCTTACATTCGAATGAAGTACAGTCGAGTCCTGACTTACGCGAGGGATGCGTTCCAAGACTCTTCGCGTAATAAGTTGAAATTTCGCGTTGTAGAAGAGGGTATGTATACAAATTGTTTTGAAACATACCAAATTCTTTAAGACACTTATAAACACCCCTCAAACTGCTTTAAAGCATTCCTCAACAAAACATTAAAGTTTCTTATAATTAAGAACTGTACTTTTACTGTAATTAAAACATAAAAAAGCTGCTTCATTCAACAAAAAAAAACTGTTAAGATGCACAAAATAAATGATCAATGGCAGGGAAAGACATAAAATAAAACTACATGGCACGTATATCACGTATACTTAATGTCCTGCTACCGTCGACGTACTTTTTAGTTAAGCATCTTTACAAACCTTAGATGAAACAGTGGACTAAGGTGCCATTTTATTTCATCAACTTTAATATTTAGAAAGAAAAAAGAAAGACGTCGAGAGGTTACTTTATGCAGTAATAAAGCGATGCGTGGAATAGTATGGTGAAGGGAACTTTCGCTATCAATGGCGCAATAGGGATAAAATATATTCACGAAATCCATATTTAGGATACAATAAGGAAACCGATACTTCCTTCCAAAAAAATTCGTATAGCAGAAGAGGAATTCGCGTTATCCCTAAAATTCGTTACTCGGGAAAAACTCGCGTTATAGCCATTTCGCGTAAGTCGAATCGCGTTGTAGCGGGAGTCGACTGTATACGGTTCCTCATTTCTGAATGATAAGATTTGTGAATGGAATAAAAAGAAAATATGAGAATCTCGTCGTCCTTTATATACAGTGACCTCTCAATTATACGCGACCTAAGAAGATAACGAAATTTTCGCGCACAAGTGAGATTCGCGTGTAAGTGATAAACCTAAAAGTCAGCTTAAATGCAACAAGTTCACATCTGTTATAGTAATACTAATAGTTGACTACTAATACTAATGAATAAATACGCACATAATTTCTGTTTATGCATTGTAATTTTTTATTAAAAATGCAAATTTGAAATTGTACGTTTTGTCGTTTTTTATACACTGTGAAGTACGTAAGCGAATTCCCCGAAACCTAAAAAGTGTCAGCTGATCAGAGCTATAGTCTACGAGGATGTAAAAGATCCTGGATAGGTTACGTCAGTAGTTACCGCTTGACCTCGACTTTTAGTAACGTCAAAATTTTCGTATGTAACCCATTCTCCCCTCTTGATGTCAATTACAAGACTAATTCCATCCCCAATTGCAAATTTGTGCAAAAAAGAATGCGCTCTTTGAAGAATCCGAACAATAAAAAGAAGCCGTGTGAATGCATTCCAAGAGACAGAACAGAAGTGTACAAATCTTCCGATAAACAAAGCGTAAATAACTAAAACTTGGGAAAAAAAAATTTATAGCGCATAAGTGAAAGGTGCATTTTAGGTTTCGTGTATAAATGAACAAGAGTTAACATTGTTTATCACTGGCCGGGAAATCGCGCATTACTAAAAAATGCGTATAACAAAGGTCGCGTATAAGCGAGAGATCACTGTATTTACTACAGGTACCCGCACGGCTTTGCCCGTAGTAGAAATTAAAAGTTATTTGGTTCGCTTGTTTACAAATAATGGATGATGAATTTTTCGCCAATTTGCTATATTCATTTGCTTGCCCATGTTACGGTTCCACGTTATGATAATTTCGTAATTTTTTCGTCCACGTCAAAAATTTCTTAAAATTGGAATAGAAAAATAACAAAATCGAATTTTCGAAAAATCGCGTCGAGGTGCACACCCCCATGCTACAAACTAATTTTGTACCAAATTTCATGAAAATCGACCGAACGGTTTAGGCGCTATGCGCGTCACAGAGATCCTGACAGAGAGAGATCCAGACAGATTTTCAGTTTTATTATTAGTAAAGATATATCAAGGGCACCCATATGCAAAATTGTAAGGGGGGGGGGACTCAGATGATTTCTCCATGGAAAAGAAGGGTATTTTCTACATGGAAACCGATTTCAGGACAGGTTAGAGTCATTAAAATATTTCATTTTTTAATAACTTTTTTCATTTATGGCTGGAGAATAAAGGTTTTTACATTTTTGCAAAGAAAAAAATACCAAAAGCAAGGAAGTTCTAATTTCAAAGGGGAGGGGGGCCTCGAGTCCCCCTTGCTGTTGCTCCACCTGTAGCAGATGAACAATACCAATACGTGAAAGGTGGGGGGGGGGGGTCGAAAAACATTGAAACATGTGCAATCAATACCAATTTGTTCAATTATATCACTAAGTTAAAACAAAGGGGAAAGCAATGAATTAAACTTCGTTCTCTAGCTAAAGTAAAGACAAGACCTAAGCTTGAAATTCAAAATGAAAATATTATTCTAGTTAACAGACGAAAGAAAATATGAATTAATCATGGTTCTGTTTCTTTTAATTATGCTTTAGTTTAATCTAACTCAGCAACTTTTCCATGCTTAGAACGCCGAATTTTAATTAGAATTTACTTAAAGGACATTATTTATTCTCATAACGTAATTAAATTTGCTTTGCTGAAATCTAAATTAAAATGCTAAAAGCTAGTTGCAATAACAACAGAGCGATTTAAAGTTACTTTCATTTGATTTTTAATACACAAATCTGCACTTATCCCCGATGGTTAGTAATCGTTATAATTTTCTTGCTTTTGCAATTTGGAGAAGTTGAAAGCAAAATGATACTTATACATCTCCGGCAGTTTAATTAAGAAGTTCGCTCGGAATTAATCCAGTCTATTCAGACTGACATCGGCGTTAAACATGCAGAGCCGGCTCTAGAAGTTTTTCCGCCTTAGGCGATGTTTTCAAGTGCCGCCCCCTCGTCTTAATAATATATACATATTTTTTTAAATCATCGAGCATATCCTCACGTATTGCTGCAAAATAATAATAATAATTAATAAATAAATAAAAAACTCTAATTTGTTGCCTCTTTACATTTTGCTATCATGAAATCTGCAGCCCTATGCGGTGCCATAGGTCGCCTACCCCAGGAGCCGAGCCTGGTAACATGCGTGAAGTTTAGATGCACTGATTACTGAAACTGAAAGGTTTTGAGATTCATGATCTAATTAAATTCAGTTGTCCTTATTTTCTTATCATTTTCTACATGTATCAAAAAAGTGGGTAGGAAACTGACGGATACAAGGGGAGGGTCATGGGGATCATGCCCCCCACCCCTAAACCGTTGACAAGAGTATCTGTCCCCATTGTGTTCAAACACTTTATGAATGAAACTAACTGCCTTGCCTGGCTTTGCCCGGTCTACCTTGAAAATAAATATTGTGTCAAGTGACGTATATTCAACAATCAGGCTTAAATAAAAGAAAAAAAAAAACATCAATCAAAATTTCCCTTCGAATAATGACG
Source organism: Uloborus diversus (assembly GCF_026930045.1). NCBI lineage: Eukaryota > Metazoa > Arthropoda > Arachnida > Araneae > Uloboridae > Uloborus > Uloborus diversus. Next base: position 77,854,808 of record NC_072734.1, on the reverse strand, counting down.
ACAGATTTAAAAATATTTTAAAGAAATGAAAATGAGAAAGGTGGATTTAAAAAGCATAACCATAGAAACACAAAATAAAATTAGTTTAAGAAATTAAAGTGCGAAAGATGGAAAGAAACAATGGATTCAAAAGGCGTAACCGCGGAAACGCAAAAATTAAATGCTTAACAACTTGAATGGAGATGAAATTTTTCGAACTTGATTTAAAAAGGTTGTAACTTTTTTCCTTTGGAGATAGGAGCTTAGTTTTTCGACCGAAGGTAGGGATAGACTTGTAATAAAAGAATGTCGTTGTATCCAATGGTGTAAAAAAGAAAACTGTTGGACAATTCCTTCACTTTTTGTTGATACATTTAATGAAGAAAGTCGTGCCTAAATTTCAATTAAGCCTTAAAAAAGAAAATTGAGCTAAAAACGCACTTAAGTTAGAGCATTGAAACAAATTACGTAGAACGCAGAAAATTCTACCCTTTTCAACCATATGTAATATTAATATGTGCAAGTAATTCCCCCCCCCCATATTCGGGAATTTATGTTAAAATTGGGCCTAAATTGGAATAAAATAAGAACTATTCATCGAATTTTTTTCGAACTGGTCTGCAAACCTTTACAATGCTAAAAGAAAGATACTGTGAAAATTTCCGCCAAATCGGACGGGTAGTTCTCGAGTTTTGCGCGTTTCAACAAACAGACGCTTTTTGGAGACTTCATTCTATACTCTGCAGAGATGCTAACGATTTTAGAAGAATTTTGATTCATTAAATAGTTTTGAAAATAAATATTTTAAATACTACTTCTTTTCTTTGCTTGTACAATTAAATTTGTAACGTTTATGCCTTATTCTTTGGCAATTTTTATTGACACCTAAGCAGTTTCAGAAAATTTCCTGCAAAAACTGCAAGTTTGTTTATGGGGGGGGGTCATTCTTTAGCGTGCCCCCCCTAAAATAGTAGTATGTATCCGCCCCTGATAGGAAATAGTACTGTATTCGTGAAAGTTTTCGAATTCCAAAGGATTAACATTTTTCAGGTGGATTACATACATTTTTACTATTTTTAAAAATTATTTATTTAGTTTTCAATATATGTGAATTTAAATAAATACTTTTGTAGTCAGCCGAGCTTTAAGTTCTTTCAAGAGTTGAAAGAAATATAGGAACAACCCCATAGGAACTGGTGCTAATTAGTTTTTTGGCGCCCATCACTTTCAGGGGGACGGCTCAATCGAATATTTTTCTCCGTAAACTTGACTGATATACCTCAAAACATAATGGAAAATTCAAACGAAAATTAGCTCACAGAGAGCTTAGTTTGATTCGAGTTTGGCACCAATTGCTCCAAGGGATTTCGCACAGTCAATGTTTCTCTCAGCAGGGGCGGCTCCAATGCCTGAAAAAGCAGCTATAATATTTAATCAAAAATTAGCATACAGATGGACCTTGAAGGATACTGCTACTCAGTGCAGTAGTTGAGAGGAGGAAGTGTTGGGGAAAGCTGTCCCCCAAAATATTTGATTTTTTATTATAAAAAATAGAACGTCGTCCATCAAGGTATGACGGGTGAAAACTTCTACTACATTTGAACGAAACCATTGCCTGTTTGGTGATATTTTGATCGTTGAAATTGTAACCCTAACTCCAGTGGATTAACCCTAAACTCCAGTAGATAGCATTCATAGCTGACCGCTTTTGCGTTTCTTCATTCCCTGAAATGATGCAGTCTTACCAGTAAAACAGTTTACTGGATCGTGTTCAGAGGATCTGGCAGTTCATTCCATCTATTTGCTCGAGTTTCATTGTTGAAACACGCGGGTTATTCGATTATCAGCTATTATTTATATGAAGATTATGCAAATGAATATAGATTGAGTTCAAATCACACTTTTTTTTTCAGTGAACCCGCTAAAATCAATAGGAGAGTTCCCCCAAATATATATATATTTTTTCAACTACACCAATGCTGCCGCTGGTTAGTTTCTAGGCCAATCGTGCCGGAAAATATGGGTAGTTGAAAGCTGCTCTCATTAAGAGTGACTAAAATGCCTAAACAAGTAACTCACAGATTCAGCCCAAAGTTGATTTGCGGATGGAAACCGTTAGGACAATATTTTTTGACGCGAATTGCTCCAAGAGTCCAAAGGATTTTTTCCCTTCTAGTGAACGTGACTGCTATGTCTGCTGTATCTCAATAAATAACACAAGGATTACAAAAAAAAAAAATTTGCAGGAGGTCTGACTCACTGGTAAGAGGTACTTATTTATAAGGTTTAATCAAATGAAACCCGGTCAGTGCGTCAAAGCGTAATTCAAACATCGTCCGCACATCACGTTCGCCGCGTAAAGCGGACAGAGTAACGTTTTTCGAAAAGGGAGAAGCATTCATACTTTGCGAACATTCACATTGCGAACAACATATAGACGTTAGAGGGTGTCACGTAATAGAGAGACTGACGCATGTTTCACACCGAAGAGAAGGTGGTCACACAAGTTATCGTCCACTACAAAACATGTCCTTGTTTTTGGCCACAAGGGCTCACTGCTTCACTGCTTGTTGAGTTCCCGGAACGGGGAATCACCATCAATGCTCAGTGTTGTCAAACCACTTTACAGAGCCTTATTACGGGCCAGAAAAGGTCGAAACGGCCAGCCATGTTGTCCAAATGTGTCCGCACGCGGCCCATGCGGTAAAGACGACATTGCAGAAGTTTCGGTGAGAACGCTGGAACATCCACAAGAAGTGAGGTGGTGTGGAGAAAAGTACAGTCCAGGCCTTTCCCTGTGTGACTTTAATGGGTCAGATGTTTCAGAGGTCAGATGTTTTTGGACCTTTGAAATAAGCTATTCGCGGATATCGATTCACAACGGACGACGAAGTGTGATTGGGTCCAGACCTAGATCCGTCAGCAGCCTACTATAGCTTCTTCAAAGATGGAATCGACAGACTAATGTCGCAAAGGGATAAGTGTGTCAACAGTTTTGGCAACTATTTTTGAGTTAATAAAACCGTTACCGTTACTTTACACTAGTGACCGGGTTTCATTTAAATGCCCCTTATATTACATTGCGAAACTCTAAAACTGAACTCCATCCAAAGACAAAGCTGCAGTCTCTGGATGGCATAACTGGGAGGTCGGTACACTGCATGCTTTTGTCAATATTCGGATACAATTACACTGATAGTACAAGAAAATAACATCCAAGGCAGAGCGGAATTTTTTTTGAGCAATCACGATTGCTTATTGCTTTCATTTGACTGTTTTTGGCGTGCTATCATTTTTCCCACCGGCGCGGCGCCACCCTCTGCCAGCACCACCCGTCGCGGCGGCCGGCCTCACAATGCTGCTCCTCTACCGAAAACCGTCTCCAGGTTGCATCCACATCCTACACACACACGCATACATACACGCACCAACGCACACACAAACACATACACACACATACCCCTACACACATACACAAACACATACACACACGCATGCATACAGACGCCTACACATACACACAAAGACACACAACTGCCCACACATTCATGCCTGCACACAGACACAAACACATATGCTTACACACACATACACATACCCCGCCCCCACGCGAACAAACACTCATACACACAACTACCCACACACTCATGACTGCACACAGACACAAACACACATGCCTACACACATACACATCCCCCCCCCCGACACACACACACATACAAACACACACTCGTGATTACGAAAAAAATAATTTGAATTCAAGATGACAAAATTCAAATTAATTTTTATTATTATTTTTTTCTCTCTCTCTCTCTCTTTCATTTCTCCTCAATGCCATACTTTAAATAGTCACAGCAAATTCATAACAGAAACTTCAATCTAAGATTGCGGGGCCAAAAATAGTCGCAGATTGGCGGATTTACCACGTTGCAATTGCGAGGGGGTCCCTCCCAGGATGTCCATAGGAATTTTGGGGCTCGTTACAAATTACTTTTTTGGGCCCCTCACATCATTGCCTTCAGCTCTACGTATTTTCACCCCTCCCCCTAAGGGCATAAAACATGAAAAATACTTTTTGTAGTTCTATTTCCCGCTAAGAACCCTCTTAAAAATGCATTGCTATGGGAGAACCCATGAACTTCTGCTGAAAACCCAAGATCTTGGAGAGAAAACCAAGTTTTAGTAGCCATGGTTACGGTGCATTACATTGTGGAATTGCAGAGAAAAAAACTACTTCACTGAAATTAATTCAGTGCTGCCATCTATGTTTGATCAAGAAAGGTAGACCACAAATGATATAATAAAAATTATGCTTCAGAATGAAGGAATGCAAATTAAATGTATAAAATATTGAAACTCATTTATTTTACTTTTTGTTTATCGTATTACCCCGCATTATCCAGCATGCCAGAAAAAAGCGAGGTTGAGCAGCATGCTGGGAAATTCGAATTTTCCAGAATGCCGATTAATTTAAGTTTAATTTTTGCAACAAAACAAAAGTAAATTTCCCCATTCAGCTTCCAATCAGAAAGCAAACCACTGTAAAGAAAAAAAAATTTATCCCGAAAGTAACCTTCTTTGAGAAAAAAAAATGTGCATTGCATATAATATGTGTTTGATTTTTATGGTAGGTCATCATTAATGGATTTAATTATATGCCAATAAAGTAATCAATTCAGAAGCAATCAACGTTACTGCGATTTGTTCATAATTTCTTTAAATAAATTATTTTAGGTTCCTTTTAGAAAGGTAAGTTTAATTTTTATATATTGAATAGTTATGGTAAATTCTTTTACCACTCGGTAACCAGGGCCGGATTACCAAATAGGCAATGTAGGCAGTAGCCTAGGGGCCCCGAGGTTCTGAGGGGCCCCGGAGAAATATTAAAGTTGCAAATACAAAAAAAAAGTTAAATTTTCTTCAAAAAAGTGGGGGGGGGGGGCTTTCTTGTTTGTATTCAATAAAAATATATGTGCTTGCACGTTGGGTGTGAAAAATTTAGACGCTACAGACCCCCGCCCCTGCTTTCTAACCTCGCGATGACTCTAGGAGGCCCCATCACTTCTAATGCCTAAGGGCCTCCGACTCCTTGATCTGGCCCTGTCGGTAACTTACTGCTTATATGTTTGATTACTTAGTCATAATTTATTTTTATAAAACTATTCGTTATTAAACAATATTTTTCTTGTTAAAATAACCAATGACATGATTAGTAAATATTTTTACAGTATTAAACTGTTCATTAATAGTAATGAGATAAAACTTATATTAATTTTTAGCCGAACATATATTTTTTTATAGTATTAATCTTTTTTCCTAACCTAGATTTTCCCGGCATAGCGGAAAGGACCAGGCAAGTGTTATTAAAAATCTGGTGACCCCCGAATTTTGCGGCATGCCGGATAATGCGGGGTAAAACGGTATTTTTTCATAAAAAGAGCAATGCTGTTAAAAATGAAACCAATTTTAAAGACCAATGTACGAGTGTAGAGCTCTGAAATATTAAGCTTAAAAATTTGGAACTGATTGCTTAAATGGTATGAAAATACATTGTTGAACAGAAAACTCCCGATCATCTGTTGGTGAATTATCGGTTTACGATTTGTCAACGGTTTTCAGAATTCCCAACGAGCTGATTTGTGCATCACATGACTTCCTTTTACGCTAATTTATTGATAATAATGCCTTGGAGTAAGCAAAGAAACACTTTAAATATTTTTACCCCAAGTTTGTTGGGAACTGAAGCAAAAAAAAAAAAAAACGTTTTATACAGAAAATTTTCCCAATATTAGGCATTTTAATGTGATTCTATGGTTATTTCTCTAAATGTCACCAATATTGGCCAAAATGAAACCAGAAAAATAACCGCCAAATTTGTCGCCAAGTTGGCGAAAAAACTTGGCGATGTGTCGCCACGTGTTTGCTTAATTATAACACCACATGAGTTTGCACTGAAATTAACAATGATTAGCCCCAAAAAAAGATGTAAAAGACCCCTTTCAAACATCCGAATGCAACCAAAAGGGGAGGTGCAAAACTAGACCCCACCAGGAGTCTACATACCAAATTTCAACTTTCTAGGACATTCTTCACGTGTGTAAGCTACTCTCTGAGAATTAGCAGGTGAAACGGAGCAAGGTGAATACGGAGTAGCAGGTGAATACGGAGAGAAATCGAGGATATAAATCTATATTTTTGTTTCCGAAACTGAAAGCTGCAATTAAAGGAGCTTTTTGCGATGATGTTTCAGCCATTTAAGCATCCATGACACAGGTGCTAAAAAACATTTCCAAAACCGAATTGAAGAAGTGTGTGGATTTTTTTTTTTTTTTTTTTTGTACTAAACGTTGTATTGAGTGACATGAACCTCATTTTTGAATATCACGCCGATTTTATTATATCACTAACATGAGCGCCCATATGCAAAATTGTAAGGGGGGGGGGGTCAGAAATTTTGACCATGATTTAGCATGATATTTTCCCCACGAAAACCAATTTCAGGACAGAGTCATTAAAATTAGACATTTTTAATCACTTATTCATTAATGACTGGAGAAGAAATATTTTTACATTTTTGCAAAGAAAAATGTTCTAAAAACAAGGAAGTTCTAATTTCTAAGGGGGGGGGCTCGAGCCCCCCTTGCCCCCCTATATGGGCGCCCTTGATCACTAAAATGTCCTGTTACTTTTAGATCATACTGTGTATGAAACAGTTCTTTAACACTAATCTAGTGCGTTTTTTTTTTTTTTTGTTTTTTTTTTTGTTAAATAAACCTCCTCACTGATCGGAGTTTTTTTCCTTTCGTTTTCGTGATGGTCATAAAAGGTTGGGAAATACTGGCCTACATTAAATAGTGCCTATTCCTTATTTGCAGCAGTTTCATACCATTTTCAGGGATGAAAAAAAAATAATAATATGAATGAATGATGAAAAAAAAAAATTTTTTTTCGGGAAGGAGAAGGAGGAGAAAGAAAGAAATACTTCTTCACTATTTTATCTACAAAGCGCAGTGTTGCAGGTAAATGATATTTATTGTACTTATTGAGAACATCACTTCTTGTAATTCGGCGTTTTCTTTCAACTTTTAAAATCAAATATAGATTTCTCAATACATTTGTTTTGAAAAACCTCTAACGAAACAAAAGTCTAGTTATGGCCTTGCGGAAAGATATGTTTGCAACCGAATGAATGCTGATCGTCTTTATCGATGAACCAGATCAAATTTAGGTAATGACAACATTTTTGTACGCTTATGGAGAACTAGTTATGAACTCCCGCTTTTCAATGCATATTACATCGAAAAGCAACAAAAACCACGCCCACACAAATAAAAATACATTGATTTCTAAAAAAAAGGGGGTGAAGGGCAATTCCCCCTCATTACCCCCCTCTAAATAACAGACTTGTTTTCTCTGCATGTTGTGAAACCAACTACACGCATCTCGACCTAAGAGATAGCAACAGTCCGGAGGAGTAGGGTTACAGACAAACAGAAGGCAGACAACCACATATTTGATATACTGGAGATTCCTGGGAGAAAATGAGCAATTTTCAAGCATTATGCCTACGAAAACGAAGAGAAAACGATGCATATATTTTGACGGAACGAAGATTTATACCATTCTAAGCGGTTTTTCATGGTAAATCGATGTCATTTAATATCGATTAATCACAAGACGTCTCACCATGTTCTTGTCGCAGAGCGTCCCTTCGGCAGCAGGCTCCAGACGGGTGACGCACTTGTTGTCTTGTCGGCACCACAGAGTTTGGCATACATCCTGCAACAAAAATGGCTCGTAAGTGACATGAATTCAAAATATTCGGCTCTTCAGCATCAATTAAGTTCTGAAGGCGAAAAAAAAATAAAACCTTGAGAAAGATACATTTTAAAATTTTTGTTTCTCACAAATGATCGGTTCGGAAAAGCAAGATTTCTTAAGCGTGTTTTACCACCAAAAATTGCATTGTACACAGGGGAATGCACAGGGAGGAGAGGGGACACCTGTAGGCCCGAGCCTGAAGAGGGCTCGAGATTTCTAAAATGAGGGCTGAAATATATGTAGAGACATTGGGGTAAACAATATGGAGGGGGACCCGTAAAAGCCATTTGTGACGGGCCACAAAATTTCTGTCCACGCCCCTGATTGCACATCTTAATTATTTAGCGGCGTATCACGGTCTACCTCGAAACTAAAAGTTGTATCAAGTGATGCTTGTTCAGCAATCAGGACTAAATAAAAGAAAAAAAAAGTGTAAAAGTTCCTGTCAATGAGTAGAAAAGATCAATTTTATGACTAAAATTTTTAATTTAGACCACTTCTAATTTTTTCAAATTCCAAAAGCTCAGTCATAACATAGGAGGTTTAACAATTTATTAATAGGCATACACATTCCGTTTCACGGGTTTTCTGGCGAAAATTCCGTACAGGAGGGATGAAGTTAATTATGGCCAATGGACGATTTTACTAGAGTTCAAAGGTTGGTCTTTCGCTGCTTAACTATAGAAATATTGGTTGTCCCAGAACATCAAAATGCATAAGTAATTGAATATAATTGCTGTTCGACCGTGTTTAGCGCGAGAAAAATGGCCTCCGTTTTCCTACGTCGAATTTGGCAAACTAGCACCCCTTCTAAGTAATAAATAAACCCGTTTCCACCTAAGAACCGAATATTAGCTACACTGCTGGACAACTGCTAAAGACGGATCACAATGTGCGATGTGGCGTGAAAAAAAGTAAATGTAATTCAATGGCAGGTGAAATAAACAAATGTCAGAACACTAGAACACAACAATGACGATAATTTATTGTGCTCTGAGATCCAGAAGGCGTTGAAAAGTGTTCAAAGTACAAAATGGTCATTTTGTGCTGAATACGTAAAAGTGAAAAAATGTAACTACCGTCACCAGGCATTCCGGGGTGAGATGTCAATATGGGATACGGCCACAATGGGGAGCAATGCAAGCTTCCACACATCGCTTGCTGCTTTGCACAACAGTATCCAGCGGTTGTTGAGGTACTTTATCCCATTCTTCTGTCAGTCACGGATGATGGTGTCCTTGTTTATTGGAGTGTGTTGTCGACCACCAAGACTGTTCCCCAGAGCATTCCTAACATTTTCAATGGAAATCAGATCTAGAGAATGTGCTGATCATCCGATGGGTTGAGTATTCTCGCTCTCTAGACACTTCTAGACAGCGACTGTTCGAGGACATGTTGCGTTGTCCTATAGAGAATGTGCTGATCATCCGATGGGTTGAGTATTCTCGCTCTCTAGACACTTCTAGACAGCGACTGTTCGAGGACATGTTGCGTTGTCATAAACGAAAACGAATTTATCTCCCACAGCACCACGTAACATGTAAACATGAGTTAGCAGAACAACCTCAATGTATCACTGGTCAGCAGGGTTGGCAAGTTTCTGCCGAGGCGGTTAAAACCACTGGTAGAAACAGGTTAAAACCGGCATGGCAAAAACCACTTTCTGCCACTTTGCGGCAGAAACTGGCAAAAACTCACGAAATAAAAAATTACTTCTTGATATACAATAGAAAATGCATGGAAAAAATAATTGTTAACCAATGCACTGTAATTTTATTACAAAGTTATCACAATTCAAAATCAAATGTAACATTGTTTGGACCCTGCAATTGCTTCTTAGAAAAGGTGGTTTCAAAAATCTAAACAGGTTCTCACTTTAATACGCACAAATGAGAAATTTTAGAATATTCTTGAAACGGAAGAGCTAGCAGACAATGCATCAAGGAGCAAGCAATGTTCGTGAAACTTTCATCTATTGTATGACTGGTCCACAATGTAGTAACTGGGGTTGTGGTAAAAATTTGACTGGAAAAATAAGTTTTGAGAAATGGGGCCAATTTGTTTTGCAAACTGTGACATTTGGTAAGGTAATCTAGACAAGTAAAATTCTGGCACTTTCTTTTTGAAGCATATGACATGATAATTTCAATCACAAACAATTTAGAGGAAGCATATAAGTGAGCAAATTACAATCAGTAATGCCTGTTCAATTCTGTATGTCACTCCTCTTTCCTAAGCACCCCAATATGATTTTTTTATCCTTTGTTAAACTAATCCAAATACTATGAGCCTCTGCAATTGAAAAGTTCCCTTTTTGAACTAAGTCAAGGGCACTAGCATTGGATTTTATTTTATTTTAATGATGAAATGATGTTTAATTTTTTTAGTTTACTTAAGCAAATATCATTTACTAAATACTTGAGTTATTAAAGACATTTTTAAGTTTTTGCCAGTTTCTGCCGGTTTTTACCGGTTATAACCAGTTTCTGCCACTGGCACGGCAAAAACTAGTTTCTGCCGGCAGAAAGCCAACCCTGCTGGCCAGCCATAGTCGTTTTGGTAACACATGAGCGACATACGGCCATTGATCATAATCCAAGTCCACACCATGACACCACTAGTAACATATTTGTCATTATCTTTTGTGTTTTCCAGCCTGTATTCAGTACCACTCTCGCGCCAGATTAGTTGTCCTTAACAATTGGACGACAGACTGAACCTGCTGTCATCTGAGAATAGTACACAAGCTCAATCGACTTCTCTTCAATTGTGATGCTGACGACGTCATTACAAACGGGCGAAATGTTGACTTGTAGACAATGGGGTGAACAAAACAAGCTGTCATGAGTGTAGTCCTACTGCTTGCAAACGTCTGGCTACAGTTTTACGGGATATTTGCTAGTTAGTAGCAGCAGAAAACTGCTTTGCTACATCGGTAGCTGCGTTGCGCCGGTTATTTTTTGTTGCTAGCGCTATGTACCAAACTTCTGCTGACGTCGTGTCATACTGAGTATACGACCTCCCCCGTGACATATGCTACACATTCCATTTGCTTGAAATTAATTCCAAACCTTCGAAACAATCCTGCGGCTACCGTCGAACTCCCTGGTAATAACTGACACTTTTTGCCCTTCTGAAATCTTGCTAACAACACGGCCACCCGTAAAATTTTCTAAGGGATGTCGGGAAGACATACCGAAAAATTAAAGTTCGTCAATTTATTTTTACCCGTCAAACTCTGCTTTTGAACAACAATAGTCATCACGCGCCAAATCCTTTATATTGCTTATCAGCGCTATCATGTGACGAACAACGTCATGAATCTAAAATTTGCATACGCACAACACGTCTTACCGTATCCCACACTTATGCTAATTTCCATATTTCCTTGCCTCCCATTTTGTGGTTCCGAACGCTAATATTGCCATCCGTCCTTAGCAATTGTCCACCAGTGTAGTTCATTTCATCGATTGTAACTGTGCTTTTCCTCTCCGATGTAATCAAGGGTTGGAATTTTAATAGTGGTGACCATATTTATTTACACCTAAATGCAAAAATGATACAAACCACCACGGTTTATCTTCCTTCAATGCAGTCACCAGCAGTGTATACAACCTGTTTCCAGTAATGTGGAAATCTTAGGACAACTGTTAGCAGCGCCTGTTCCGCGATAATTTTGAATGGAGCAGTCTACTGTCGCAGGAATCTCTGGCACAGTTCTGAAGTGAATTCCACGAAGTGATTCTTTCATGTTAGGGATTATGTCAAAGCCTAAAAGACAAAAGTCCTTGTCAAGGTCCCAGTTTGGCTTAACCTCTATTAGATAAAGGAATCACTTCGAGGAATTCACTTCAGAACTGCTCCCGAGATTACTGCCGCAAGAACTTCTGGAGCGCTTCTGAAGCGAATTCCATGAAGTGATTCCTTCGTCTTAGGGATTAAGTGTCAAAGTCAGGATGATATAAGATCTAGTCAAGGACCCTGTTGGACTTTGTCCCTAAGACGAAGGACTCACTTCGTGGAATCTCTTCAGAACTGTTCCAGAGACTTCTGTGGCAGTAGACTGCTCCATTCGGTCTAGGAAGATTGGCGCCGTCGATTGGGAGCCGCAGGTTGGGCGCCGAGCATTTTGGGCGCCGGGAACAATGGGCGCCGAGAACTTTGGGACCAATATTCCCGTCACCCAATATGCTTGGCGCCCAAAGTTCCCGGCGCCCAAAGTGGCAACACAAAATTTTCACATCACAAACATCCCTGCCTTGGTGACGTGTCATTTTTGCATCGGAAATAAATTAATAGTTGTCACTTTTAAAGTTTCAACTAGGGTAAAGAAAAAAATTCAAGGTTCCAGCAATTCACCAGCAAGAGTTCTTACTTCGATTCCTTCGCAATGCTCAGCGTCCGGACCGTACTGAAGCCGGCATTGGTGATTTGCGTCATACATGGCTCCCGGTGGTAGCTGAGGAAAAAAAAATTCGTGGTCCGATGGCTCGTCGTCCAAGCAGTTTCCCCAATCACGGCTGAAAGAAAAACATTTGACAGTTGATCCATCATTTGGCCAAATAGTAAAGGACAAACAATTTTAAGGCAAAAGTATTTAATTCATAATATTTAAGCACATTTTTTAACCATATAGGTACATCGTTTGCATCAGTGGTGCCCAACCTACGGCCCGAGAAGTCGATTAATATCGCCCGTTGTTGTAGTCAATGTTATGAATCGAAAAATATATTCTGTCAGCTGTTTCTGAAGGTTCCAATCTTTATTCAATATTGCGAATGATTGTTGGAAATTTGTAGCCAATTAGTTAGAAGTTGGTTTTCAAAAAAAAAAAAAAAAAAACAGATGGAAACTTCCTATCAATAAAGTAAACATGTAGTGATACTAACAGTTCTTTCGGCATTGCGAGTGACTGTTGCAAATTTGTAGCGAAATAGTTAGAAATTGGTTCCTAAAATACAGATAGAAACTTCGTGTCAATAAAAAATGCATGTAGTAAAACAGTTCTTGGCTTCTAATCTTCTTTTCTTTTCCTCGTTTTCCCATGTTGTCTATAAAAAATACTAAAATGTATTTAAATATTTATCTATTCTGGCCCACGAGATTCATCTTGTATCAGGTTCGGCTCACTGGTAAGAAACGGTTGGGAACCACTGGTTTATACTACAAACAAAGTATACACTACTTTCCAAAAATAATGCAAGTTAAAGGAAAGTTTCATTTCACTTAATCAAAAGGAATTAAGCGATAATTCACGCGTACTCCAAAAATTTCGTGATTTCATTTCTGCTGCAGTTAGACCACACAAGAGGACTGGTGTCGGAGTTGAGATGCGGAGACATCACATGCTGTCGTTCCCCGGAAGGAGCTTGGCAACCGTTGTGAGGACCATCGTGCGCCATTCCAAAACTACAAGAGAATCAAAAAGCTTAACAAAATGGAAAAGTTATTAGTGTGGTCATGTTATCTGATGATCGACAGACCATTTTTCGAAAGCTCACAAATATTTATTTATATGTACATGCAGTCGAGCCCGTTTATTGGAATATCCCGCTTAAAATACTTCATTTACAATGTACCAAATCACTGTAATGTGTTATTTGATAATGGAATATACCGCTTATTAGAATATTCTTTTGGGGTAAAGTGCCTATTCCATTAAGCGGGTTCGACTGTATTTTCAGATACAAATCTTCTGACGGAGGATCCTACTTGATGCTCCATTCATTCTACTCAAACTCAACACTCATTTTTCCTATTGCTAATCATTATTGTGTTAAAAGACCTCACTTAGGTAGTATTGCCACTTAGGTAGAAAAGGAAATATACATATTTAAAAAGAAGTTAGACACAAAAATCCCCTGTTCACTCTAATATATAATTATTCAAAGTAGGTAATTATTGAATAAACATATTTCGTGACCGTCTACTCGCATAAAAAGTTATGTTCTTGGAGGAAGTATTCCAGTACAGAGAACTCCTTAGAAGTCGGGAGAAAGCTTCAAGAAGACATGTTACTTTTTCCATTATCACGTGACAGGTCTTCGCACTATAGTTAGTGCAATAATCATAGGCGAACATTCGTAACATTGTCAAATTTATTTATTCAAAACACTTCAAAACAGGAGAAAAAAAAAGCAGAAATAGCATTATAACTCCATTGAAAGTTGGTGGCGTGACGTAATATCATGTGGCAAACGAACCCTCTGCTACCCCTACTGGATGGATGGTCTAAGGTTTCGTCTTGAAAAGAAACTATAATAGCAGCAAGTGGGAGATACGTATTTTTAACGCCTCTACCAAGCTTTCAAACTCAGAAATACGTAAACCTCAAATATTTCGTCAAGCGTATCTGAACAAACATTTAGCATCATAGAAAATGGTGGCACATAAAGTAAAACAGAAAAGAATTCGAGTTTTGAGTCATTCCATGTTAAGTGACTTAGTGGTCCTCACCCGACCATCTCCGATTTTGATGAAGCTTTATACAAATATTTTTACAGAGACCTTTGGAACTAACATTGCGCAAATTTTCAGCTTCCAAGATCCAAATCCTGAGGATCTAGTATCCGGCAAATAAAGGATTCTAAAATGTCAGAACAGCTACGTGAAACAAATTGCCATGCTTAGACTACACTTGCAAAAAAAAAATTAACTACACTGGAAACCTGATTTTTTTGGGGGGGGGGGGGAAGGTACTAGGGGTGTCCATCTAGGGAGGGGGGAGTTATGGTGCAGACCGCGCCATTGGAATTTTTAGAGCGGTTTGTTTTGAGGGATTTTAATTTTCTCTTTTTTGGGGCGGGGGGGAGGGCTCTTGCTCTTGGTAGTCTACGTGATATTTATGGGATGCACCCTTGCTTTTGGAGGGGGATGGGCACCCCTGTTTCCACTTTGTTATTTTGTGAGTTTAAGCTTATTGGCATTTTTGTGCATGCAAGGTGCATTTTCAGCGAGTATGGATGATTATAAATTTAGAAACAATAGCTTTTCCAAACTATATGTTAAAATTATTAAAAGAAATTTCCGGCATTAAAAAAATAAAAAGAAAACAGAACAACTTTGAGTAATTCTATAAACATTGACGTTATTTCCAACTATTATAGAGCATACACACATAAAAAAAGGGAAAAATTCAAAATAAGAACCATATTGTTACTTTAAAAATTTCCCTGCATTCCAAAAAGGAAAGCAAAAGTGCACGTATCCCGGGGATACTTTTATAACCCAAATCTAGTTCTGAAAGAGCCGCCCATTGCACCGTCCAGTGATAACATCGATTAATTAATAGCAGACAACAATACTTGAGCTACTCTGTCATTAAAACAACTTGTTGCAATGAAAACGTTATCAACATTTAAAAACGACTTCATTTGTAATCCACGTAGTCATCCGTTATCATCAATTTCGCCGCGAGTAGCAAAGGTTCTGCAAAGAAGAAAAGATGCCATTAGATTTTGCGGTTAATGATGGCGACAACTGTGGGCTATTTCTTTGTAATTATTCTGGGCTACAGTGTGGGAAAACGAGAGTTCAAAGACACTTTCACTCAAAGATATGTAATAAATTGATGGAAAATAAAAATAATCAACATTTTATATTAAAACTAGATACTTTGATGGAAAACAAATTATATTTCCGGATTCTTTGCTAGTTTAAAGATGAAGTAGCACTTCTTGACTTCATCAATATTCAAATATATATATATATATGTAAATCTATGTATCGATCACCTATCATTACGATAGATTAGAATACTACGTGCATTTGATGTCTAAATTAGTTGAGTACATTTTAAGTTTAAAATAGTTCTTTTTTGCAAACTTTTAATGATGTACCACTATTTATACCGCTTATACGCTATTATACATCAGTTATACGTAGTAGGTTTCAAACGTTCGGAGGACTACGGTAGGTGCGGATCCAGAGAATGGAGGTAGGGGGTATGGGGCAGTAGCGTAACTATGGGTCTAGCGCCCCTGGCGAACGAAAGAAATTGCGCCCCCCCTTCCCCAAGGTCGCCCACATGAAAAGTCACCAGGGATCATTGTGACCTCCAAAAAAAAATTTTTTTTTAAAGGAATATTTTCTTCTTTAGAATTGTTTTCAATAATGCCCAATGTTCCTTCTCAGTAGATGTTATGCGTGTGTGTGTGTGTGTGTGTATATATATATATATATATATATATATATATATATATATATATATATATATATATATATATATATATATATATATATATATATATATATATATATATATATATATATATCCCCTCTAGCTCCTTTTCTTGCGAGTTTTCTTTTTTTTTTTAAATCATTTTTCAAATTCAATGATAAAAAATACTCTTAAAACTTTTTTTTAATTAGTCAAAATGCCGCCCCCCTGACGAGAGCCACTCCTGCCAACCCTTAGTAATGCTACTGGTATGGGGTCATAACTCCCCTTAAGTAACCGAAGATAGCCTCAAGCTGCAATTTGGAGATAGATATTTTGAAAAAAAAAAAAAAAAAACGCATCAGATCCCTATCCATGTCCACCGTCCTGGATAGCCTATGGCCCATAATCTCGGATAGTGCATGGCCACCCAGGTTATTTCTGGCTGATGTTTTGCCTGATATGTCTCAGGCATCTTCAGTGCACAAAGAAGCCTGGGGCATGTCAGGCAAAACGTCAACCAAAACCATCCTGAATAGCCTACGGCCTATAATTTCGAAAAGTACGAGGTCGTTTGGGACGATTCTGACAACCATTCACAGCATAACAACACATTCATACAAAGACAGGACAAGGACAGGGTGAGAGAAAGTGCATCTATGCCTGAGCCGGGATTCGAACCTAGAACCTCCCCATTCACAGTCAGACTTCTCTGACCACTGGACAAGTTGATCGGCGTCGAACCAGTAATGGTTTGCCCACCAGATATGGTTTGATCCTTATTATAATGAAATATGACATAAACGTATTCTATCAGCCCAAAATTCGCAACTCCAGTAGACTATAGGGGGCGTTGCAGTCACTGTCTAATGGCGGATGAGAAATGTAAAACAAACAAATGCTGTAACTTATAACTTGCTTTGACGCTTAGTGAATGACAGTAATTTCTCATCGTGCTTGTGGGAAGCTTTCTTTTCTATTCTTCTGAAATTACATTATATCAAAAACTATTCAGTAAGTTACCGTCCAATAGCCAGGGCTAAGGTAGAAATACATGAAATACACCGCCAGCTCAATCTTGGCTTCCTTAAGAGGTTTTCCACCTCCAGCTCAGTCACTCCTATGCCGGGCTGATGAGTGCTAATAAGCACGAAACGGCAGTCCTCGGCTGGAATCGACTGAACTGGCGGTGTATTTCATGCATCAAAAACTGTCTGAAGCCTGTAGTTTACCCCAAAGAAAACACGTGGAAGGGAATGTTTTACCTTTTTCTTTAGTATTATTAATCACCACAAAGTAGCGTATTCGGGCTCAGAAGTTGCGAATTGCCTTTCAAATTAAAATTATATCACTTTACGATACAACGTTATATCCTTCATCATCGATAATTGTACTAGATTTCTTGTACATCGCTGTATCGAATCTTTACTGTTTATTCATATTTCTGTTCTCACCATCCAACGAATCATTTCAAAAGGTAGATCGTGACACATTTACCCACACAGAAAAGTGACCTTTAACGACTTTTATATTGGCTACGTCTGATCGCTTTAAATCATTCACGACAAGTGAAGTAAAAGATAAAAATGCTGCAAGAGAGAAACTCAAAAAGTGAACAAACACTATACTTAAGCGAAATTAGCAACTAGTAAGTTTCGTATCTGCAATTTTTAAAATTTTACATACTTATGCCCCATCTCGTGTGCCACTGTGTAAGCTAAAGCTAGGCCAGTGTCTTCATTGACGTTGCAACTCCTATGAGGTTGGCACATCCCCGCCACTTCCGCCAAGCCGAGAGTGCTGCAAGGCTCGTTGACTTTGGTGCAGATATTGTACCTAGAAAAAAAAGGAATTTTAAAAGCCATAAAAAAGAGGTCATCTTACAAAAATGTATTCACTATGTTAATTTGAAAAGAATAGAATTTTTATGCGAAAATTATATGAACTACTGATGAGGAGGTTGCGCAACCGTTTACTTTCTAAACGAATGTAGTTATGAAAATAAACGAGAATAGCATTCGACTGCATCATTCTTCTTGGCGCCAAAACTTAATTTTATTAGTCTTCATTCGTTCATCGAATTTCGTTCTGCTCGCTGCATTACTTGGGCGCCCACAAAAAAGAGCTCACGCACTTACATAGAACAACTTGAGCACTTCACAAAAACAGGTTAAACCGTGCTGAGTGCTAAAAATTGAATTCGTATACTATGTAGTCCATCCTGGAATGAGCCCACTGTGCTACCTTATGGCTTAAGAAAAGGTTTGAAAAAACGAAGTCAAGAGTTGTCTAACCATAACTTAACGGGCATCTCATTTTTTTTGCTACTGCGTACTGCGGAAAGAATAAAGTACGGCGAAGAGCTTGGAAGCAGAAAGAAAGATCAAATCTCATGGTTAGTATGATTCACAACACACACACAATACTGTTGTTTAGATATAGTACAACTATCTCGACTTTCGTAGAAAATGAGTGTCAAGATATTCCTTTTTTGTTATTTTGTGATAAACATAAGCATTTAGGATTGTTAGTGCTTTAATAAGTAAAATAAGTAAATTTTCCATCCAACCTTGTGAAGTTTATTGACACTTCAAATAGTTCGTTTTGCAAAAATCGTTAGAAGAGATGTAAACGCTAAATTGATTCTACACAGGTGCGAATCCAGAATGAGTGTGGAAGTCATGACCTCCCTCTCTTCGAGTCACCAACGATAGCCTAAAGCTGCGTTTTGGGAACTTATATCCGGAAAAATCTGTCCCAGGCCCCCTATGATGTATTGAGGCACTTCTTAACAAATACATAAGAATAATAAATACATAATAATAATTATATTAGGCAGCTTGCAGTTCTACTGAATCTTTTTGAGTTGTCCAAAAATTACGCCTAAGAAGAGCATTTTCGCGAATATACCAGGGATTGCCAACCCACAGCTTGCTTGGCATAGTGTATCACGGCGGAGAATTAAGAGGGGCACGCAAAGATTCATTGAAATCTCTTTAAAAAAGTAAGAAAACAATTTTGTATTCATTAACTCTGTCAAACTCTAAAAGTTATTATTCACATTCAAAGAAAATCATTAAAATCTTACTTAATTGATTTATATATAGTGATATATATGATGACATCAAGATATGATCAATATAATACTCGTATGTACTCGTAACTTTATCTAGAAACATAGTCGGGCGTCGTATAGACCAGAAGTTTCCAAAGTGGGTGCCGCATTTAGAAGCAAGCAGGTGTGACACCAAGTGACTATGGTATCAATATACAGGTTGTCTTTTATAACTTACAACTTTAAACTGAAATAACACAAAAATCGTTGCAGAAGGCACTGTAAAACCTTTTTTATTGAATTGAACTTCGAAAATGAGAACCTTCAGAGGAGATACAGTGGCGCAACGAAGTCGTCAGTGACTTGTTCAAGTGTTTCTCTTTTAGCACTTGCAAGTGTTATCGACTTCTTGAGGTTTTTAAGGTCGGTCGGCTTTTTCTTGTGCACTAAGTTCTTCATGTGATCCTAAAGAAGAAATCGCAGATTCATATCCGGTGAATACGGTAGCCAAGTCAAAGCACCAGGATGTTTTTTCGGCAATTGATAAGCAATAACTCTGGTTCCAAACACACTGTAAATGGTGTCAAACACTCTGCCTATTCCATGTGGAGGGGCACCATTCTCCATGAACCAATATACATTCGTGTCCTTACTCAGAGCACGAATCTGCGGAAAAAACGACTGTTCAGCTATAACAGTTGAAGCAAAGAAAAATGGCCCGATAATTTCCGATACACAAAGAGCAGCCCAAACTGTTACCTTTTATGAATGCCATGGTCTTACGTTGACAAATTCAGGGTTAGAAGATCCCCAGAAATGATAATTTTGTCGGTTTGCCTGAGCGGTCGGTTTCCCTGTCGGTAAGCCCAACCAGAAATGTCCTTAATCTGAGAACCATATCTTCATGTAGTCCAATATCCCGGTATCGATAAGGCCTAATATCTCATTGGCGAAGTCCCGACGCTGTGAGAAGGCAAAGTCCGGATGAACTGTAAAGTATGGTTCTTGTAAGGAAAAAGCTCGATATCCATCCTTAATAGCTTGGCTGCAGTGCTCCAACTGATATCCAATTAACTTGTCAGCCCACGAGCAGAGGATGCGCTTGGTTCATCTGCTATGGTATCCTTTACTGCAATAATCACTCCTTCTGTTCTAACAGTCATCTTTGCACCAGCTTCTCCCTGTAGATCATCTGTCTCGTAACCAAATGCCTCAAATTTTCTTATAGATCCCCTATCATTGTTCTAGAAGGCTTAGATCGGCTTTTGTACGCTTAAGCCCACTTCCGCAGCAATAGTGCTGTATATCACCACATAAATACCAATTTTTAACAATAAATATAAGATCTTCGGTTAAATATCGCACTTTGGAAGACATTTTCGTAATGGCGGGAAACCAACGTGAAATAGTTTCCTTTTGCACCCTCCGCCACTGCATCAATCAGCAGAGCCATGTAGCGAGTCTGTGATTTGTTATTTCACTTTAAAGTTGTAAGTTAATTAAAAGACATTCTGTATATAAGACTGAAGTACCGTAAAAAATAGATATATAATTTTTCACAAAGTGCGCGAGTCAGAAAAGTTTAGGAACCCTTGATATGACATGGACAAGGAGATTGGCTCACTAATTGTCTGAACTACAATATTGTACTAATCATTAGCTTTGAATGAAAACTGACGTTACAGACATAATGCGCAGGGCCCAATTTCCCAATAGGCTGAATAGGCAGCTGCCTAGGGCGGCAAAATTTTTAGAGGCGACAAATTTTGCTTCAACCACACGTTTTTTAAATTAATTTTTTATTCTTGAAAGTTAAATATCAGCGCGTTCTTTTATTTTCCACACAGACAATTTTTTCTTGCAATTTAATAATGATTACTTTCACACATCTTATGATAATCAAATGATTTTCAACCATAATAATACTTGCAGATCAGCGTAAAACACTAAGTGTAGGAAACGGTAAGTGAAGTTAAAGTTAGGATTGCCGAATCGTCATTAAAATTTGCCAAATAAGGAATTTTTTGGGAGATCACTGTGACCTCCCATCGGGGCGCCCATGAATGTGAAACGTCACCATTTCTTCAAAAACTTGACAGTTTAAATTTCAGGAACACTTTTTTGCTTGTTTTTGAGTCAAGGAAATTTTGCTCATTTTAGGCGGCAGGAGGTGGCAGATTTCAAATCTGCCTAGGGGCGGCATGGAGCAAAATTCGGCCCTGATAATGCGCATTTAAGTATATATGTGCAAATTATGCAAGTGATAATTTCAATATTTCCGAAGAATTCAATTTGTGTCAACTAGTCTGTGCTACAAATTATTAGTATGTACTACAAATTATTAAGTCCTCTTTATGCAATGGATTTAAACTTGTCTGCTGTCATCGACCCTAGTGTGCTGTTTTAACAAAATACGAGCTCTTGCCCAGCTCGTATTCTGTTAGAGCTCTTAATCAAAAAACTTTTCTTACACTCAACTTCTCCACTATTCAGACTTACTTAAAAAAACTTGCTATTTGAGTAAAAAGTCACACAATCAGCTTAAAGAAAAAAAAAATGTTCTCCAATTTTTTTGCGTTCAGTATGCTGAAAAACTGAAAGTGAAACCCAGAACACTTTTGCTCCAGGAAGTGAACCTCTTCATAAAAAGGTGAGCCACTTCTTACATTACTATACCAAATACGCATTACATTATTACAGTGAAGCACCATTTGTACGCTTCTATTTTATACGTTTTTATCAATTATCCGTTTCTTAAATTGGTCTCTGCAGAGTCTAATACAGGTTTAACGTATACCGTATACCTATAAGACGGATTTTCATTTATACGCTTTTTCCATACAGTGCTTTATAAAACGTATAAACGGTGCTTCACTTTATTACTAAACCAAAAAATCTAGTTGCTAATGACAACTTACTTTCATGTTCCAATTTCAAACCCTGTTTTTTAGGAGAGATTTTACAATAGTGTCCCTCTGCGTTGCTAATCTCCAAGTCACATTTGATTACAACTACAACATGTGATGATATTTTAATAAAAGATACAGAAAAAGCGACCTGCGCAATTGAATGGTAGACTTGATATTAAAATCATGATGGTCAAAAGAATGGTATGCTTACCGCATTCGTACCTGGTGAGTAAAACGGCGACGTCGTGGTGATTGGGATGGTTGTCATCTTTGGGGTTGACGAATTTCTGCCACCTACAGAAGCTGCGTAATGTGTCATCTGCATGCTGACTGATGGTTAAATCTTCGGCTTTCTATGCAAAAGAATATTATTTTCAATACACTCAAGAGCTGCAAAACAAAAAACACAAGAAGTTCTATCTTGTACTAAATGAGCCTACTTTCCCGTATACCGATTTTTTGGCATAAGATTAATATTTTCTTCATCATTTGAGGCTGCAAATTGTGTCAAAACATGACTTTTTATGATTTAAAATTTATTTTAAGTAACAAATCATGCCTCTCTTATGCAACTAAATTTGATGATATACACTCACTGGCAAAAGTTAAGCGAAGAGGGAAATTTGAATTTCCGGAAGCCAATCGAATTGGAGAGGCTGCAATTCGCTGCAGAGGTAGACAGAAGTATGCAAATGAGTTAGGTAAGAGCCAATCATTGTTTCGTGTCGAGAAATATTCAAAATATACAGTCGTTTAAGAAGACAGTATTGTGAAGGGTTACAGGATTGGCTAGAAAGCGCCGATAAAAGGTGCTTGTAAATTTCGTACGATTCGTTTTCAAGACAGACGTGTTTGTATGGCTTCCAGAAGACGAACGAAAAATTCTGAGAGATGGCGTGCTCTCGTACGCATTGAAGCAGGACAATAAATCACAAATGTTGATCTTTTCTTTATCGTTCATCAATCCGTTGTTTCGCGATAATGAAAACAATTTCTAACGAGCCAAACAGTGGTCCGAAGACCTGTGACCGGTCGCCCAAGGGTTACGAGCCCTGTGGACGATCGATGTACTGCTGTTGTACCAAGCGGAACCGAAGAGCGGCCCCCGCACAAGCGACATCTATGGTTGCAGCACCGTTAAAGTGATGTCGCCAACCTGTCTGTTGGACTATGTCTGGTTGGAACAATGTTATGTTCACAGATGAGTCAAGATTTGCACTGCAACTCGATGACAAGCGTGTTCAGGTCTGGGGAAAACAAGGCACACGTAATCAGCCGCAACCCAGAACATCACGGTTATGGTATGGGCAGGGATTTCGCTGGGGTATCGCATCAACCTGCACACCTGCAGACGGGGTTCTGTGACGGCTATAAGTTATCGGGACGAAGTCCTAGATCCTAACTGAGAGATTGTACGCTGCAGCAGTGCGTCTTGCTTTAGTTTTAATGGACGATATTGCGCGTTACCATAGAGCTGCCATCGTCAAGGACTACCTGGAGAGCGAGGTTATTGTGCGTATGGACTGGCTGGCGTACACTTCCGACTTTAAACCCATTGAAAATGTTTGAGATACCCTCGGCCGTGCTGTGTGTACACGTTTCCCACAAGCAGCAACTCTCACAGAGTTGGAAACTGCTCTACAGGAGGAATGGCGGTCACTTAAATCTGTGGTGGTTTATTACCTCATAAAAAGCATGGTTACACGGTCTAATTTTCGTCTGCAAATGAGGGGTGCTCATGTACCCTGTTGATGTCAGTTTTTGCTGTTTGTTTGAGTTTAAACAATATTTTGTAAATGACTCCAATATAACATGAATATTTACTATTGTTTTCATCTCTGTACGTAATTCTTTGTTTTGTTCATTGCATAAACATATTTGCTACCTTCCTGCCGTATTTCTTGTCAATCAAAGCAGTACGTATCCATTGCTTCGCATTTTACCTCTCCGTGCTTAACTTCTGGCAGTGAGTGTAGAATATGTAATTATTAAATTCAGTTTATCAAGTTAGGGTTCATTTTTCATTAAATTTCAACCATAAAAGTGACTTTCTATTGCGAACACATTAAATTAAGTTGTTCATTACGAGAGGGAAATTGAAGAACAGAATAGCAAGAAAATATTTCTCCCAACATATCATTACGAATCATAATGTGTAAAAAATAAAATAAATAAATAAAGATACAAATAAAGTAGCAGTAGCATTAAAAAGTTAGATAATACATTAGAATATTAACTATATAAGTTAGTAGAAATGCTTAAAAAGTTTTTAATATATATTTTTATCTGATGTGTATACCAGTGGTTGGAAGTAGCGCGCTACAAGTAGCGACACTACTGTAGTAGCTACATTTTTTAGTAGTAGCGCACTACTTTTTAAAAAAAGTAGTGTAGTGAGTGGTTCGAAACAAAAAAATAGTAGTTTGTAGCGATTTCTGGAAACTACTTTTTAATAAAGTTTTTTTTAAAGAAACAATTAGGTTCAAAGAGATTATTGTTCCAATACTGTAAAAGCACCTATTTTCGCGAAAAGGAAGATATCGGTGATTTTTCGGGTTGAAAATTTCGTGAATTTTATATGAACAGACTGAAAGTTGAAAAACAGAAATATTTCTCGAAGCTCAAATTTTCGTAGTTACGACGAGCACGCGAAAATCACGAAAATTAAAGTATCGCGAAAATGAATACTTTTACAGTATTCACCAAATAAAGAAGCTACTGTAAATGTTATAGAAGAGGATGATATTGAAGTTCCCTGGCCGGCTTACATTGAATAAGAGCATTACACTGATTTTATGATAACGAGCGTTTTTGGAAAAAGAGAAAAAAGAAATAATAGATAATTCTTATTAATATTCCATGTTCATGTGAGCTAATTTATCAATCTAAACTTTTTTTCGTTCAATCCTCTTACGGCGCGCGCCTGTGTGTGTACATATTAGGGTGCCTCAATAAAATCTCAAGTTGATTTTTCACAAGTCGCACACCCTCTCATATTTTTCCTTTGACGTCAAAACAATTGTAAAGAAAAAAAAATATCACATAATTTGAACAACGGCAATCAGTACCAAATTAAAAAAAAAAAAGAAACTTTTTTTTTAGAAACTCGAAATTTCTGTTGATAAAAACTTTGCCCCTATACCCCGCATGCACCACAAAAACATTTATTCTAATTAAAAAACATTTAGGTATCCCACACTTGGCCTTTTTTCGAAATTTTCAAGCTGAAACATACCTACAGCAAAGTAGTAATTAGCGTTAAATAGAAATTTTTGCTCTCCTGCAATATTGAAGTCTCCCACATAATACTCAAAGATATGGATTTTTTCAAGGTTTAGTTACTTTTTTCATTTTAAACATATTACATATTATTTTTTAATTATTCATTTGCAAATGTTGATCTGAAAATGTGTTCGCTAATAATCTTTGAACTTGATATTTTATTTAAATTTATGTGTATTTTTTTAAAAGAAAAATTGAAAAAAAAAAATCAATTTTTGAAGAAAATTATAATTTTTAGGCCAAATGTAGGGTGTCTTAATGATTTTTAATTTGAATAAACATTTTTGTGGTACATGTGGGTGTGGGGTATACGCGGGCAATGTTTTATCAACAGAAATTTCAAGTTTATTTTATTTTATTTATTTTTTTTTTTTTTCATTTCGATTTGGCCATGCATACAAGTGCTGGTTTACGCTTTCAGACGCATGTCTTAACGAAATGCCGTTGTTCAAATAATATATATGAAAAAAAATTTTCACAATTGTTTTTACATAACAGGAAAAATGTAAAAGGGTATGTAACTTGAAAAATCTGCTTTCATTTTTTGTGAGATACCCTAGTCTCACTCACTTTTTTGTTTATTTACTTATTTTTTCAAAAGTAGCAAAGTAGCGACTACATTTCAAAAGCAGTTTGTAGTTGCTACATTTAAAAAAAAGTAGTTGTAGTTGCAGTTAACTACATTTGTAACAAAGTAGTTGTAGTTCGCTACAAAAAAAAATGTAGTTTTTCCAACCACTGGTGTATACATATGTACAGACATAAATGCATGTAACAAAGTTCAAAATAATAATAATAATAATAATTAATAAATAAATAAACCACATTTTTGTCAAAAAATTTGATTTTACGTTTCCCAAAAATTACATCTGTCTCAAAGTTAATGGTTGATTGATGATTTGACTAATTTATATAATTTTGGTAATTCGACCGGAAAAAACCATTGGCTAATTTTTTTAATTGTAAAAAAAATGTGTATATTTCGGGTATAATATGAATTGCATATATACCTTTCAGTATATACTATTTTTTGTGTTTACGACGAAAAGAAAGCTTTTATAACGCATTTTAATTTAAAAAAGTTCGCTTCTTTAATTATTCAATAATCCCACCCCTCCCCCCTCAAAAAAAAAAACTCTTTTTTTTCCACCGTCTCAAAAGTTTCGGGAAATTTACATATCTGACCTTTCCAAATCAACACTCCTGTGGACAAACCTTCACGAAACATTTTTAAATTCACGGGTTACGCTTAAGCTCCGGTATTTTGACCTTCTCCCCCCCCCCCTCCAAAAAAAAAAGAATTTTTTTTTTCTATACCGCTTCAAACTTTCCGTAAATTGTACACCATTGCTTTTTTCCTAATCAAATCTATTGTGGACAAACCTTCATGCAACATTTTTAAATTCACGGGTTCAGGTTTAGACTGCAGCATTCTGACCCCCCCCCCCTCCTCCCCTCAATCTCTTTCTAAGGAAATGAAAACACAATTTCTGAACCATAACAAGATGAGAAGAGACGTCACGACTCTTCAAATCAATCTTCTCAAAAGTAAAGTTTCCTTTCGAGGTTTGGTGTTTTTTCTCTTTCTCTTCTCCTTTTTGGAGGAACGGACAGTCTCGAGGAAGATAAAAATGTTCCCGGGCCTCTTCTTACCTAAACAAAAGCCTTTATCATTTTAAAGTTTCTGTTTCACGGTCTACAGCGTCTGAGAGCTTTCTCTGATTCTCTTCAAGGGCTGGGATTTCTTAAGAGCCGTATTGATTCTTTGCCGAGATAAAAAGAGCTACTGCAAAGTGTATAAAAGACGAAGTCGGTAGAAAGACATTTAGTCAACGACTCCCTTTCAAGATTTTTTGCTCCTACCTTTTTTTTTTTTTGTCTTAAGCTGATTTATTTTAGTACGTGTTTGAACTGTGTGACTCTTCCAACATTGATCAAAATTTAGTTAAATCTTATAAACCCTCAGAAAAAGAAAAAAAAAAACCCTCTACAATATTAAAAAACTATTTTATGAGAAGAAAGCCCTACACACAGACACAATTACACAAAATACTCGGTGCAATAATGGGTTCGTTTCCAAAATTTTAAAAGTATTTTTTTCTGAAAGAGCATGCTTAAAAACATAGGATCTGACCATTTTTTAAATAATTTCACTAAGTTTCATTCATTTTTAAAAACATATTTTAATCGATGCGCTTTCATTGTTTACATTTCTTGCCGATGACATCACAAATGATGAAATGCCATTTTGTGTTGCCATTCACAGAGCAAAATATTTAATTCGCATCTTTACTCATATGTACTGGCAACAATATGGTTGATAGCAAGCGTAGAGAGCAATTTTAATTCGCTTCTTGATTATCATCATAACGTGGAAATGCGGTACAAAATGCGACAAAGAGCATCATTTTTGACGTCATCAAGAATGCGCCTTGTTTGCAAAATCGAACGTTTTAAAAAATTAATTAAAAAATAACTGTTGGGAAAATGAAGGAATTTTCTGGGTCCATGTTATTTTATTTTATTATTATTATTTTTTTTTTTTTGGCTTTTTCTATCAATTTCAGTGGCTAAAAGTACTACAATTGACTGAAGGAAACAACCCCATTCAGTATAATACGTCAAAAGGAACGAAAATCCTCGAAATATTTCCTTTCTCTTTTAGTCTCAAAAAAGAAATAGAAAACAATAACTCTAACCGTTGCCAAAAAATATGTTTAAAATAATACACGATTAGGCGAAAGATAAATAAAGAATGAAGAATTATACTATTTTTTCTTTTTATGATAAAATTATGGGAGACTGGGGATACTTGATCCCTAGGAATACATGATCCCATAGTCAAAAATGTACCAAAATCATTTAGTAGAGATTTGAAACCTAACAATGATCCCAGGGAACAAGTATTCATATAACAATATAAACACAATAAAAAAAATATAAATATTGTTTACTTAGTTGACATTAACTTTAAACATTCAAAACCATGTTAACATGATAAAATTTATCATATTTTGAGTGATAGATTTAAACAATCACTACAGTAAATATGCTAAACAATTAAAATATCAATTTGCACTTGTAACCCACATAACACCTCTAACATCTAAACATAAACTAACTCTACTAGTAAATTATGTTCTGATCAGCCAAATGAGCTTGAACGAGTTGAAATAAATGTCAAATCTTTGTTTGAAAGAAGAAAAACCATGATTTTGCTATAGTTGGATTTACAACAAAAAAGTGAGTTGCCCATTATGCAGACCCATTAGCGGATAGAATGCAAAGTGGATTTTTAGAGTTTGAAATAAGTTTTCTGGTAAAAGGTAATATGCTTAATCAATCTATTTTTCCTGAAAAATTGACAAAATGTGTTAAGCTGCACACATCCAGTTGGGTTGAGCGGAACTTCAAGAACTACAACAAACGAATTGTTTGCATTTGACTTTTCAGGTTTTGAAAACATATAAGCTAGACTTTCTTTTTTATAAGTTCACTGATATTTACATTTTTCTTCCCTCTTCTTAAAAATTAATTCAGTTGATGAAAATCTTAATTCTATTATTGCAAGACAAGAATCCAATAAGATGATTTTCATGCCTGTCATCCTATTTTTTTACTTTCTTCTATATCTAATATATACAGTGGTAGACAAAATTATAGACTCAATTTTTTTTCTTTTGTTTCAATTATAACATGACTCATTTTAAATTATTTTCATTGAAGTGAATATGAATAGTTGAAGAAATAGTTCTAAAATTAGTAGATCTTATCAATTAAATTAAAAAATTCATAAAATTAGAAAATTTGCAAATTTAATATTTTATCATTACGTGAAACCTGGACAAAAGTATAAACTCAAAGGTAAAAAATATAGGATTACGAGAAGGTTTCGTTCGAAAATGTTAATTTAACGCCATAGAATGAATAAATGTTGCCATCAGTGATTGCTTAAAGTTTTGTTTTTGGAAATTAATGAGAAACATATAAATGCACCGCTGGACAAAATTATAAACTCAATTTTTTTTCCCATTTTTTCAATCATAATTTAACTCGGTTATTTATTTTTTTTCATAAATAACTGACTAAATAGTCCTAAATTCAGTATAACTCATAAACTTCATAAAATAAATAATTTAATTAAAAAAATTCTCAACTTTAATATCTTAATTCGCAACTCCAATCAACTATAGGGGCGCTGCAGCCACTGTCTAATGGCGGATGAAAAGATAAAACAAGCAGATGCCGTAACTTATAACTTGCTTTGAAGCTTAATGAATGACAGTAATATTTCATCGTGCCTGTGGGAAATTTTCTTTTCGATTCCTCTGAAATTACATTACACCATAAACTCTCTGAAGCCTGTAATTTTCTCGAAAGAAAACACGTGGAACGGAGTGTTTTACCTTTTTCTTTAGTATTGTTAATCACCGCAAGGTAGCATATTCGAGCTCTAGAGTTGCGAAAAACACATGAAACCTGGACAAAAGTATCAACTCAAAGGTAAGAAACTCAGAAGTTTGGTAGAATTTTATTTTTAGAGTTTTGAAATGCCTCAAGGTTTAAAACTTACAGAGCAACAAGTAGGAAAAATTGTGGCCTACAGAGATGCTGGTAAAACCCAGCGCCAAATTGCCTATGTAGTTAAATGCTCCCAAGGGGCAGTAAAAAATGTACTGAAGGAACTCCCAAGTTATGGGAGAAGAAAAAGGACGGGGAGGCATTCGAAACTGAGAGAGATTTAAGATATATTTTACATACAGCATCAAACACAGGAGCTTCTTCCAGCAAAACTCTGAAGACTTTAAAACTCAAGGTGAGCTCTAGGACAGTTAGAAGAGTTCTACAACAAGCTCAGAATATGAAGTGGAGAAAAATGAAAGCACAGCCAAAGCTGGAGGTTCGGCATATTACTGAAAGATTTCAATTTGCACAGAGACATATGTCTTGGAAAAAAATGTGGAATTCAGTTGTTTGCTCCGATGAAAAAAATTCAACTTGGATGATCCAGATGGCTTAAGATACTATTGGCATGACATTAGAAAGAAAGAACAACACATATTTAGCCGAAACTTTGGTGGAGGTTCTGTAATGGTTTGGGCTGGTTTATCTCAGCATGGTAAAGCAGGATTGGCGTTTCTCAATGGAAGACAGAACGCTGAAGATTACCAATTAATACTGGAAGATCATCTATTACCTTTTGCTCATCTGATTCCCGTAAGTAACTAGTTATTTCAGCAAGATAACGCGAGTGTACACACAGCGAAATGTACAAAAGAATGGTTAAGCGCTGGGGTATCAGTTATCAAATGGGCCAGCTCGTAGTCCGGATCTTATTCCGATTCAGAATCTTTGGGGGACCATGGTTCGCAAAGTTTATCATGATGGGCACCAGTACCAAGCCACAGAGGAATTAAAAAGGGCAATACTTTCAGCATGGAACCATATGCCACTGCAGCTGTTGGAAACTCTCGTGAAATCTATGCTTAGCCGCATATTCCAGGTAATTCAGAAAAATGGTGGCCCAAATCGTTTTTAAAAGTTAGTAGTTTACACTGATGGCTAGATTTAATGCAGTGTTAATTTTTAAAACATTTCAAATATTGATTTTTTTTTTCAATTTGTCCTTGTTAATAGCAAAATTACATTTTCCTAAATCTCTGCTTTGTATTGCTAAAGTAATTGCAAATGTAACTTAATTAAACTCAAATAATTTTATTTTGTCAGCTTATAATTGTGTTTACGCAGTATCGTAAGTTTATAATTTTGTAATTCAGCATTGGTTCATTTTTGGATAGTAAATTATTAAGTATTTGAATAAAATTCTACCAAACTTCAGAGTTTCTTACTTTTGAGTTAATACTTTTGTCCAGGCTTTATGTGCTATGAAGATATTAAAGTTAAGAATTGTTTTAATTAAATTATTTATTTTATAAAGTTTATGAGTTATACTGAGTTTAGGACTATTAAGTCAGTTATTTATCTTAACAGGAACAAAAAAAAAAAAAAAAAAAAACTGAGTTAAATTATGATTGAAAAAATGGAGAGAAAAAAAATGAGTTTATAATTTTGTCCAGCGGTGCATTTATATGTTTCTCATTAATTTCCAAAGCCTAAACTTTTAGCAATCACTGATAGCAACATTTATTCATTCTATGCCGTTAAATTAACATTTTCGAACGAAGCTTTCTCGTAATCCTGGATTTTTTACCTTTGAGTTTATACGTTTGTCCAGGTTTCACGTAATGATAAAATATTAAATTTGCAAATTTTCTAATTTCATGAATTATTTAATTTAATTGATAAGATTTACTAATTTTAGAACTATTTCTTCAACTATTTATCTTAAATTCAATAAAGATAATTTAAACTGAGTCATGTTATAATTGAAACAAAAGAAAAAAAAATTGAGTCTATAATTTTGTCCACCACTGTAGAAGAAAGTATTGGATTCGTGCAAATTTTCGAATTTCGAATTTTGACGGATTCGAACGTTTTGAGGTGTGCTGAGTCCATTTCGACTATTTTTGGAAAATGTCTGTCTGTCTGTGTGTGTGTATGTGTGTATGTATGTGTGTGTGTATGTGTGTGTGTATGTGTGTCACGTCTGTGTGTGACCAGTTTTTTGTGGCCGCTCTACAGCAAATACTACCGCATGAAATCGAACGAAATTTGGTACACATATGTGCCCCTATGTGAACTTGTGCCCATTGGTTTTTGGCGCGAATTCCTCCAAGGGGGGTGGAGCAATGGGACGTTTTTTGAGTTACGCGTGCTTGCTATTCCTCAGTAAGTAACTGGCGGAATCAAACAAAATTTGGTCCATATGTTGCCATTAACAGGAGCAGGTGCTGATTCAATTTTGGTGTCAATAACTCAAAGGGGGGTTGAGCTATAGAACGTTTTTTTTTGTCGTCAATTGTGACTGCTGTATCTCAAGAAATAATGAACGGAATGAAAGAAAAATTTATCGACAAGTAGCCCTTAGTGGGTATAAGAGCTGATTTTATTTTGGTGTCAACAGCTAAAAAGGGGGTAGCGCAATCGCCCGTTCTTTTTTTCCATTGTGAGTGCCCTATCTCAAGAAGCAATGCTACGTTCTGGTTGAAATTTGGAATATATGTTAATCCATATGTAAACAGGCTTTGGTTCAATTTTGACGCCAATCGCTCCAAGAGGTGTTGATTTTTTTTTTTTTTTTTTGCGAATAAAAATAGCTTTATTAATGCAACAATAAGAAAGATAAATCGTAATAGATTGTCGTCTGCGTATTTCTCGTGATTTTAATTGTATGGAAATGATCGGAAATATTATCTCAATGATTTAAAATTTTTAACTGTTGCCATCTTATGTTTGTTAACAAATAAAATATTTGTAATTAATTCAAGCAAGGCTTTTAAAATAACTTTCAATTTTCGCTCTTTGCTTTGCTTTTGCAATAATTCAGACATCGGGATGGTCGTCAAGTTTTTGCATGTGTAATTTTGCTTTTGTTGGGAATATTGCTTCCTCGTCAAGCATGGGGAGGGATCAGAAAAAGGAAAAATATAGAAGAAAGTTTCGTGATGGCCACAACATACTAGTTTAATTTGTTTTAATTTTAGCTTTCTTACGCTACTTTAAAAAAATTGTTAGTTTTATTAATAAAATATAGTTTTTTTTTTTTTTTTGGCCACAACTATTGGATAATAATTAACTGATTAAAAGCATCATAAGTTCATGAAAGTTGTGTACATTTTTTTTTTACTAATGTCTAGTGAAATTTGAAACTATACTATTTTGTGTTCACTTTATTATAATTTAATAAAGAAAATTAGAAATGGTGTTATTTTTTTAGAAACATTGTATAGAAAACTAAAATTCATCAATAAATTGCCGATCTAATAAAAATTCTATATATTTTCTCAGTGGGATCAAGTATCCCCCATGAAGGGACCATTTATCCATTGATGTGGAGATACATGATCCCTTTATGAAATTTTTGAAAAAAATTATTTTACCAAAACTATCTGTTTAATTTCAACTAAAAAAAAATACTGTCAGATACAGGAAAAAATCACCTTTGTTCATGTACTTAAAAAAAAAAAAAAAAACTGACAATTTGCAGCAGAGGAAAAAATTGAAAACTAAAGTGGGGATCAAGTATCCCCAGTCTCCCCTACTTATAACAATCAGAAGTTATATTTTACAATTCGTTTGATATGAATTTTCACCAAAATTGAACTATTTCGCTCTAGGTTTTTTTTTTTTTTTTGAATGGAGAACAACTTGTAATTATTTGATTTATTTATTTGTTTCGTTTTAACAGCTTGGGAGCTTCAACGAAGTTTTATTTTCTTCCAAATTTCACATCGTTTAGCATAAATCTTTAGAATTACCCATAGAGCAGAGATCTAGTAGTCAAAAGTTTACCACTAGGGGTATTCCAGTCTCAAAAATTAAACTGATTTTTCTGCCATCGTTATATGGCAGTACTTCATACTAGTAACTAGAATGCTATTTATTGTTTGCTTGGGGAGAAATGTTTCTTATGGCTCAAGTTTACAGCTTTAAACCTATGTCACCTAATGATACCGATAAATTTTCGTACCAACGAGAACGCCAAGATCGATCCCGTAACATCGCAAAAGGTGGTAGCCCGTCTCCCACCAGGTTAAAAAAAATAAAAAAAT
This sequence comes from Uloborus diversus, assembly GCF_026930045.1. Taxonomy (NCBI): domain Eukaryota; kingdom Metazoa; phylum Arthropoda; class Arachnida; order Araneae; family Uloboridae; genus Uloborus; species Uloborus diversus. The sequence continues at coordinate 77,820,932 of NC_072734.1, read as the reverse complement.
CAGGTGGGGACATTGCACCTCACAAGGTGCTACGACATGGCACCAAAAGTTCAACTTCATGAAAAAGAATTTTAAACTTGTTTTTCGGCTTGAACATTTTCAACCATTATTTCAGACAAAGATGAGAAATTGTGGGATAGAGTCAAAAAATTCTTACTTCTTGATCTTCCGTTTCTAAAAGAATAAGTCTGACCAGGACGATGTTAATAGCGTTTCCAATACTTGCATCATGATACAAAGATGATACCTGAAAGTAAATTATAATTTACACTGCATTATGGCAATAAATTTTGTTTATGTATTAATTAACACACATGGAGTTTTTGTTTAAAAAAGATAGGAGACTTGATTAGGAAAATTATTGTTTCCAGATTTAAGTTAGACTCAACCCCCCCCCCCCCCCTTCACACACAAAACATCATTTATACTGTTAAAGATCTTTAAAATACTCCAACATTGGCCGAATGATTATAGTTTTTCCGAATAGAGCTCAAAATTTTCCCAAATGATCATAATTTTACCAAATCGTCAGACAAAAATTTCTGAATAAGGAAATTTTTGAAAGTCACAGTGACATAACGTGATCTCCCATCGAGACTCCTGTTCTCTGAGTACATCCATTCCGAAACTGAAGGATAGCCATTTTCTTTTCGCACAATCCCTCCCATTCTTTCTTTATTAGAGAAATATTTACATCTATGAAACAACTTGAAATTGAGAACATATTTCTATCACCGGAAGTGATGCACCCAATAGTTTTCCTTTTCAGCGAGAACACAGTGAAACCATCGTTTAAAAACAAATTGTTAAACAATACTATTAAAATAATGTGTATTTTCATATTACAACCATTGTCTAATCAAGAAAAAAGCCAAGGTGATGCACAGATCCTGGAAAAATTTGGTGCCCCCTCTCGCAAGAAAATCCCCACATTTTCGAAGCAGTAGTTTCTAAAAAGAAAAAGAGAAGGATGGAAATGTACCCCATTTTGGTGCCCCTACAATTGTAGTGCCCAGGTTCATGGGCTTGCAGGATAACCATGTATTTATCAGGCCCAGCTGCCGGTCTCATGACTTGAGCCATGTTCTATGTTCTATGGCCATGTTTTATGTCCATGGACGAGTTCATTAAGTTATGCTAAAACAATCACGTGCGCAGAAAAGTCCGAGAAGAACCTTTTTATCTCTGCTGCAAGTGGGTGACGTAGCAAAAAAAGAGCCTCGTGCATACCATCGAGTTGTTGTTTTAAGTTAAGTTTCATGGAACATGGAGCTATTTTAATTGTTAAAATTTTTCTCTGTAAATTCTAAAATAATAAAATAACCAACCACGTATACACAGTAAAGTCCACGACTAACTTTTTATCGCTGCCGTAAGTGGGTGACGTAGCAAAAAAATATCCTCGTGCAATCAGTGCTTTGTTATTTTAACTTAAATTTCATGGAACATGGAACTATTTTAATAATTAAAGTTTATGTTCTGTATGTAATCTAAAATAAGAAAATGATATCTGCTGTGCTCTTTCCCACTAAAACCGTCAAACATCAACCAAGCAACGCATCAAAGTTTTTAAAGATGCCGTTTTGGTACATAGACTATTGCTTCAACGCGATTGTCGGAATAAAAATACCGGACAAATAAAAGGAAATAACCAACGATTTGTAGAACAAAATTAGATTATTGCAGACACGTGTTTCGGAGTTCCAATGAACATCTTTTTAAATCAAAATAGTAAGCTTTTGGATGTAAAGATATTCTGTAAAAGCAACGAGAAAGAGCAGCAGACAACTTAAATAAAAAAAAAAATAGCAAATTAACAAAGAATCAGGACAAAATAGAACTCAGAGCCGGAATTTATAATTCCCTTCAAGAAAAAAAAATTAACTTCGAAATCTTGCTCTAGTACTACCTACGCCAAAGATATTCCATTCAACTTAATAAATTACTAAAAAGAAAAAATATATATACTTTGATAGTAATGCGTCTAAAGAAAACGAAAAGCTTGTAACTGCACTCAGTATAGTTTGAAACTCATGTTAATTATATGTTACATTACCGACGCAGAACATTTTTAAATTAGTTATTCATACAATCGTAATTTTGCATAAACTGACCTTGTTATTTAAAATACCCTTTGTGCCTCTGGCCTTGATTGCTTGAAATATTATAAACCGAAAAACAATGGCAAGTCTTATTAGCGAGGTAAAAAATGATCTTGTAAAACTGAGAACCCTATATTTATTCAAGGAATAATCACGATTCATCATTAGCAATCATTCTTATTTGCGGTTTCGATTTTTTTATGAATCAGAGTCGAAGAGTACTGTATAATCTTTTTAATGGGAAAAAAAATCACGAAATTTAAATTATTAGTTATCTTTAATTCGATTAATTCTACCCAGTATATCGGTTAACACCGAAACAAAATAAGCCATTTCTTTTTTAATTAACGGGGGTGATGATGTCCCCGCAGTAAGAAAACAAATAACATCGCGAGAAGGTTGATGAAGGTCATTATAGAGCGATGATTTTCATCGATATTTCTCACAATCACACATCATTATATCAGAGCTTATAGGAGCTCAGTTCCTGAACTTGTTTTCAATCATTTGTAAATTTTCACAATTTAGATGAAATTCAAACAATTTATGAGTTAAAGTAATTTAATTTTTAGTTTGTCTTTCTTACGTTTAAGGATGAAAATTATCCATCTTTCTATTATTTTCAATCTTTCATTTCTCACTCTCACTAGTAAAAAACTCACCAAGTGGAGAAGTGGCGTTGTTTGTTTCTCTCTGAGAAATAAATTTAAAATGAAAACTGGCGCCTAACTTCCAGGAAATCTTGATTTGCTTATCGCGTTTCTGCTCTCCACATTCCCAAGGAAGTCTATGTTTTTAACTTCTTTAGTTTGGAGTAGTGATGTTCCGAATATCCGTATCCGTATCCGCGGATATCCGAGGGAAAATAAAGATCTGTATCCGTATCCGTTACTTTTTTTGACGGATCTTAAACGGATCTTTTCAATTCTAAAAATTCTTAAATATCTCCATATGAGGTTCTTTTTATAATGTTTAATTTAATATTAGTTTTTGTTATTGATTTGGGGTTTCTGTTATGATTCATTTTGGTTTTTCTCGGCATCCTTCAAAAAAAGTGAGACTAAATACTCTATTTACTGTTTGTAAAGGTGTTCCTGGCTCTGTTATTTCGTCGGTCAGAGTAAGTTGGGTGGAATGGGTCAGCACTGCATTTATGCTGATCCATTCCTTCCAGCTCTCCCCTCAATTTTTACGGAGATTTCTTTAAAGAGTAAATCATAGTCTTCACTATATTTTCGCCGTAGATGACATTTTTTGAAGAAACAGTGCCATTATTCCGACGGGAATACCTTCTGTAATAAATTTTACACTTGAATAGTTGAATTGAGTAAAAAAAAAAAGTTGAGATCCGTATCCGTAGATCTTGACACTAATGATCCGTATCCGTGGATCTACCTTTTTAACGATCCGGCACATCACTAGTTTGGAGACGGTTAATCACCCACGGAAGTGCCTTCACGCCGGGAAATGTCTGGCACTATGCGTCAGCCCGGCATGCAGTTTAACCCTTTATGCGTGAGCTTGACACCACCGTGAAACGTAAGTATTGATCAAGTATTGCTGTGGCGTGCGGCGGCTCCCTTTAGTTAAGTTCGTACCTTCGAACAACAAAATGTTCCATATAATGAGTTGTTGAATCAGAATCAAACGTTTTCGTTATAGGAATGTACCACTATATATCTTTCCTACTACCATTTCAAGTTTCAAAAGCACTCTGCAATTCATTTATCGGTTTTAAGTTATTGTATCAACTTAAGTGACAATTTTATTTTTAAAAAGGATGCTTAAAAAATAACTCACCAT